>NC_000087.7:90178835-90552585 GCF_000001635.26 Mus musculus
GACACAGAGGCAGAGCATTCTTTCTTGAAATATCCACTTGGAAAATTAAGAAATAAAAGAACCATAGTGATTGGAGCCACCGGTCAGAAACAATACCCCTGGACCACTGCACACACAGTAGATCTGGGGAAAGGCCAAGTGAGTCATTCCTTCTTGCTCATTCCCAAGTGTCCCACACCGCTTCTAGGAAGAGATCTTTTGACTAAATAATTGCCTAGATTAGATTTATCCAAGAAGGGAGGAGAGTAAGTTGCGAATCTCCCACCTCCGTAGTCTTAGCCCTGCATCTTGAGGAAGAATACTGATTCCATGAAGGCATAAAGCAAACGGAGGTGCTAGACCTAAAAAATTGGTTGAGTGCTTTCCCTAGAGCATGGGCAGAGACTGGAGGAATGGGAATGGCTGTCAGAGTTCTCCCTGTGGTTGTGGGACTGAAAAGGGATGCAACCCCTATAGGAGTGCAACAATACCCAATGAGCCTTGGAGTAAGAGATAGAATCAGGCCACATATTCAGAGACTATTACAATTATGTATTTTGGTACCTTTCCAGTCACCCTGGAATACTCCTCTACTGCTGGCAAAGAACCCTGGCACCAGTGACTATCAACCAGCCCAAGACCTGAGAGAGGTCAATAAGAGGGTTCAAGACTTTTACCCAGCTGTTCCTAATCTCTATAACCTCCTCAGCTCACCCCCTCCAAAGCAAAAATGATACACAGTACTTCATTTAAAAAAAATGCTTTCTTTTGCCTGAAGTTACATCCCTCCAGCCAGCCCATATTGGCCTTTGAGTGGAGAGATCTTGACATGGGACAAATGGGACAATTGACCTTGAAGCGGTTACACCAGGGGTTCAAAAACTCCCCCACCCTTTTTCATAAGTCTCTACATCGAGATTTAGCCTCCTTCTGAGCTGAAAACTGCCAGATAACTCTGCTTCAATGTGCTGATGACTTGCTCCTTGATGCAGCCACGGAGAGAGAATTCTGGCAGGAGACCAAGAGATTGCTAGGCGAACTGGGTGAGTTGGGTTAATGGGCCTCTGCTAAAAAAGCCCAGCTATGTCACATAGAAGTAGTCTACTTGGGATATACTCTCCGGGATGGAAAACAGTGGCTGACAGAGGCTAGAAAAAGGACTGTGACTCAAATACCAACACTGTCTACTCCAAGACAGGTGAGAGAATTCTTAGGCACTGCTGGGTTCTGCAGACTTTGGAAACCTGGGTTTGCAACACTGGCCGCCCTCCTGTACCCCTTGACCAAGAAAAGTGGAGAATTCAGATGGACATCGGAACATCAGAAAGCCTTTGAAAATATTAAGGAGGCCCTGCTGACTGTGCCAGCCTTGGCATTGCCAGATCTAACCAAACCCTGCATCCTCTATGTTGATGAGAGGGTGTGGGGGCCAGAGGAGTTCTTACTCAGGCTCTAGGGCCCTGGAAGAGGCTGGTAGCATATTCATCTAAGAAGCTGGACCCAGTGGCCAGGAGATGGCCCACATGTTTAAAGGCTGTTCCTGCAGTAGCACTACTCATTAAAGATGCTGACAAATTAACTCTGGGACAGCAAATAACTGGAAGTCCCTCACTCTCTTGAAAGCACTATTTGTCAGCCCCCAGACCTATGGATGGCAAATGCTTGGATGATTCACTACCAGAGTCTGCTGCTGACTGAACGGGTCATGTTTGCTCCACCTGCTATTCTCAATCCTGCCACCTTTCTGCCTGAAACGGACAACTCCTCACCCGGTCACTGCTGTGCAAACATCCTTGCAGAGGAAATTGGGATTCAAAGTGATCTACGTGACCAGCCATGACCAGGTGTTCCAAACTGGTATACAGACAGAAGCAGTTTCCTAGTGGAAGGTAAGAGGATGGCAGGGGCTGCAGTGGTAGATGGTAAGCGAGATGTGCGGGCTGGCAGCCTGCAGGAAGGTAAGTCAGCTCAAAAAGCTGAATTAATTGCCCTGACTCAGGCCCTTTAGATTGCTCAAGGGCAGTCCATCAATATTTACACAGATAGCAGGTATGTTTTTGCTACAGCCCATGTCCACGTTGCCATGTATAGGCACAGAGGGTTGCTGATGTCAGCAGGCAAGGACATAAAAAATAAAGAGGAGATTCTGAGCCTCCTTGAGGCTATTCATCTGCCTGCCAAAGTGGCCATTATACATTTTCCTGGACATCAAAAAGGACACAATGCTGTGACAAGGGGTAAAAGCATTGCTGATGTTAAAGCTAAACAGGCTGCACTTGTCCCTAAGATACTGCCCTTCAGACTCAATACTGCCCTTCAGGACTCAACAGATGGAACCTCTCCAGGCCCTAAGATACTGCCCTTCAGGACTCAATACTGCCCTTCAGGACTCAACAGATAGAACCTCTCCAGAGAGTTGTTCTGCAAGAACCACAAAAAAAGGGGAAAGATTTTTGGAAAATATACAATCCTGTCCCACCTGGGAGTCAAACACTTCAAACACTGGTAAAACTTCTACTTTTTATGTTTTAAGACTCACTGATGTTGCAGAAGCAATAGTTAAGAACTGTGTACCATGTGCCATGATTGATGCAGGACATTCAAGATATGCTCCAGGGAGAAGACTAGGAGGAGATCGCCCTGGAGCCTATTGGGAAGTAGATTTTATTGAAGTAAAGCCAGCTAAGTATGGTAATAAATATATTTTAGTTTGTATAGACACCTTTTCAGGATGGGTGGCGGCCTACCCAAACCAAAAAAAAAAAAAAAAAAAAAAAAAAAAAAAAAAGAAAAGAAAAAAAGAAACTTCCAATGTTGTGCTTAAGAAAATCCTAGAAAAAATTTTCCATGGTTTGGAATATCTAAGGTAATTGGGTCTGACAACGTACCCACCTTTTTTGCCCAGGTAAGTCAAGGACTGGCCATCCAACTGGGGGTTGATTGGAAATTACATTGTGTTTATAGACCCTAGAGTTCAGTCTAGGTAGAAAGGAAAAAAAAAAAAAAAGAAAAAGAAACTTGACTAAATTGACCTTAGAGAACCACGGTGGGAATAACTGGACAGCCCTCTTTTCCTTTGCCTTGTTCCAAGTCAGGAACACACTGGGAATCTGTAAGATCACTCCATTTGAAATCCTGTATGAGGGAGGGGGTCTCCCCCGCTTACTGAAGTGAGACAGTGTTATATCCTTTAAAATTTAACCCTGGTTCTTCATTGTTTACACTCATGAAAGCCCTAGAAGTCGTTAGAAACACCGCCTGAGAGCAGCTCAAGGAGGCCTATGAACCAAGAGATTTGGTGATACCACACCAGCTTCAGGTGGGAGATGCAGTTCTCGTCTGATGACATCCAGCTGAGAATCTATAACCTTGTTAGAAAGGCCCTTGAATCGTGCTGCTGACCACTCCCACTGCTGTCAAAGTAGAAGGCATCTCTCCTTAGATTCATGCCTCTCATGTAAAGCGAGCTCCTGAAGAATAAATCCCCTTAGTTGACCACACTCATTTTTATACTGATATAGCTTCAGGTCAGGGATGGTGATTTCTCCTGAAGTTCTTTTATTGTTAATTATTTCCACTATTCTATTTTTTTTGTTTTTGTTTTTCCAGATGAATTTAAGAACTGCTATTTCCAAATCTTTGAAGATTTATGTTACAGTTTTGTTGAGGATTGTGGTTTTTTTTTTATAGATTACTTTTGGTTGGATTGCCATTTTTACTATGTTAATTCTACAAATCCAAAACATGGGAGATCTCTGTGTTTTCTCAAGTCTTCTTCCATATCTTTCTTGAGAGACATAAACATTTTTTCATACATATTTCACAGTACACTAATCAGAATGCCCAAGATCAAAAAATCATCAGTTGTAAAGGAGTAGAGAAAGAAAAACACTTATCCATAATGCAGTTTGGATTTCAAAGTGGTAGATCCACTCTGGAAATCCATCTGGAGGTTCTAAGATAATTGGAAATATATCTACCTGAATACCCAGAAAACCACTCTTGGTCATATACCCAAAAGATACCCCACTATGCCACAAAGGTATGTGCTCTATTATGTTCATAGAAGTCTTATTTATAATAACAAGACAGTGCAAACAAACTAGATGTCCCACAATGAAAGAGTATATACAGAAAATTTGTTCCATTTACACAATGGACTACTACTCTGATATTAAAAATTAACATATCATGAATGTTGCTGGAAAATCCATTGAAGTAGAAAATATCATCGAGTGTGAGGTAAGCCAGATTCAAAAGGATATTCATGGTTTGTACTCACTAAAAGTTCATATTATTCAAAAAAGTACTGAATACTCTGGATGCAACCCACAGGACTCAAGAAGTTTAACAATCCGAAGGGCCCTGAATATAGTTGAAACAATTTTTATTTTTCATTTGGGCTGTGGACACTTCTGTGAATGAAAAAAAGTAGCTAAGTCACAAGAACATACAAGGATATACTCATTTCTCAATCCTTCTGAATGCAGACATGTGACCATCTGCCTAGGCAACT
This sequence comes from Mus musculus, assembly GCF_000001635.26. Classification (NCBI taxonomy): domain Eukaryota; kingdom Metazoa; phylum Chordata; class Mammalia; order Rodentia; family Muridae; genus Mus; species Mus musculus. The sequence continues at coordinate 90,183,331 of NC_000087.7, forward strand.
TTCATTAGATGAAAAGTGACAAATTGTAACTTCTAATTACAAGCCAAATTAAGCCTTTCTCCCTAAGATGGTTTGTTTAGAGCATTTTATTGTAATAATAGAAATTTGACTGGAAGACTCATAAAGTAAAAAGATAAATTTATAAGTTCTCATCGTGTACTTTTCAAGTTCTGTGGCATTTTTTTACACACAATAATTTCTACACACCCCTGGTTAACATGGATGTTTAATTTCTATATTAGGAAATATTAGTTAATATACTGTATGACATCATAGTGAATTATTCTTTTTATATGTAGTATTTTGTAACTATTTTTATTTTTATTTATTTATCTATTTATTTATTTATTATTTATTTTTACAAGATATTATCTTTCTTTACATTTCAAATATTAGTCCTTTCTTTGTTTCGCCACAGATAATCCCTATTCAATTTTCCCTTTCTGTGTTTCTACGAGGGTCTTCCTCCATCTACCCATTTTACCCTCCCCACTCTGGTACATGCCTACACTGGGGAATCAAGCCTTCACAGGACCAAAAACCTCACCTCCCACTGATGTCTGACAAGGTCATACTCTGCTATATATGCAGCTGGAACCATGGGTTGGTGCTTAGTCCCTGGGTGCTCTGGACAGTCTGGTTGGTTCATATTGTTGTTCTTCCTATAACGTTGCAAACCCATTCAGATCCTTCAGTTCTTCCTGTAAGTCATCTACTGGGGACTCCATGATCAGTCTGATAGTAGTCTTTGAGCATCAGCCTCTTTTCTTGCCAAGAAATGGCTGAGCTTCTAAGGAGATAGCCATATTTGGTTCCTGTCAGCAAGCACATGTTGGTATCCACAGTAGTGACTGGGTTTGGTGTCTGTATATGGGATGGATCCACAGGTTGGGCAGACAATGGATAGTTATTCCGTCAGTCTCGGCTCTGCAGTTTGTCTCCATATTTTTTCCAAGGAGTATTTTGTTCCACACTCTAAGAGGGATTGAAACACCCACACTCTCATCTTCCTTCTGTTGAGCTTCATATGGTCTGTGAATTACATTTTGGATATTCTGAATTTTTTAGAATGCTATCCATTTATCAGTGAGTGTTTACCATGTTTGTAATTTTGGGATTGGGTTACCTCACACAGGATGATATATATTATATCTTTCCATTTGCCTGTGTATTTAATGAAGTCATTGTCTTTGTATCATTAGCATATATTTTTATCTCTATTGCTCTATCCTACAGCTTGAGGTCGAGGATGATTCCCCCTGAAGTTCTTTTATTGTTGAGAATAGTTTTTCCGTATCCTGGATTTTTTTTTTTAATTCCAGATGATTTTGTAAATTGTTCTTTCTATCTTTATGATTAATTGAGTTTTAATTTTGATTGTGATTTCACTGAATCTATAGATTGCTTTTGGCAAGATGACCATTTTAACTGAATTAATCGTGCCAATCTATGAGCATGGGAGGTCTTCTGAGATTTTCAATTTCTTTCTTCAGAGACTTGAAGTTCTTGTCACACAGATCTTTCACTTGCTTCGTGCGAGTAACAGAAAGGTATTTTCTACTTTGAGAAAATGTTAATGAGATTTTAAAATTTGATTTACATTTGTTGTGGAAATACAGAAGTTTTGCACAAAGTCTTTGAAATATACTTTATGGTTTATTATGTTTAACATTATGGAAAAGAATCAGTTACATATGCAAGCAATTTGTACATTTTAATTGAATTATGATTTACACTAAGTCTTAACTGAGTCAATATAGGAAAAAAAATTAGACCTTCTATTTGGTAGAACAGAATAAAACCCTACTTTGAAATACAATCAATTTTCTAAAAAAGATTCTCTCTCTCTCTCTCTCTCTCTCTCTCTCTCTCTCTCTCTCCCTCTCTCTCTCTCTCTCTCTCTCTATCTATCTGTCTGTCTGCAAACTTTAATTTTAAAAATCTAAAACATAAAATAAAACTTCTCTGATAATCTCTTAGGAAAAAAATTTGTAATTATTTCCCATTAGATGATTTTTTACTGCTATTTTTCTTTTTATAAAATGAAAAGAACAATTTAATTTTTTTGAGCATTCTTTTCCTATTTGTATAAATTTGACTGCTTTCATTACTTTACTTTACAGGGACATGATCAACAACAAATTATATGAGCAGTATAAAAATATGTTTCAGAAGTTGTATGTGGGTGTACAGAAATTCAATAAAGAACAAAAAAAAACAGTGGTTGTTATAATAAATAACTTTATAATTACCCTCGTATACCTATGTATCAAGTAGGAATGGAGAAACTAGCCTTGTGTTCGACACATGAAACTAAATTAAGTCTCATTATCTAACTATCCTTGGTTCTTTTCTAGTCCTACTGAATTGTAAATCAGAGAGGTATGGTCACATACTATAACAATGAAAACCACTAAGAATTTTAATGGAGAAGAGATCATAAATTTCCAAGGGGCAGACATTTGCTGAGAGATGAAGAGAGGATTACCAGTTTTTACAATATGTCAGCCTCAGGTATAGTTGAAAGATAGACAAAGATTACTTACTGTTGTCATCTGGACTCTGTCGTTAATTTTAGAAAACCAACTCAAACTAGCAAATTAGTTTTTACAATCCTAAACTTAGTCCCTATTTATTAAAAAAAAAAAAAAAAAAAAAAAGTGTATGGAAACAACTTTCCTAACAACCCTGGCAAAATACTCCTGTGGACGAATATCACCAAACTATTTTAGATCATCTCCCATTAATGTAACAATCACTGTAGTCATCAAATGGTTTCCATGTAAGATCTGAGGCAATTACCATATTAACCATTTTTTTATTTGGTTGGTTAATTGTTTGGGGGGTATTCAATTTGAAATGAACAGGAGATCATTTCCTGCCTGCGAACAACATGGAGGGAGCTGCCATTATGAGTCAGTTCAGGAAAGAGATAGGGACTACAGATAAAAAATAAATAAATACTCCAAATGAAGGCCATTTTTAAACCTTTCATAGCATGGCAAAAAAACACTGTAGTCATTTACAGACCAAAAGCTAGAACCTCTTTGTAGTGTGGGCATTGGGCTTAGCATCCTATTCAGTATACTAACTTACTTGGAAATTATCATAAAAAAAATATACTGAATATTTTGTCTTTAGATCTCTAAAAACCTCAGAAATACTTATCAAAATAACAGACAACAATAAGTTCAACAGAATAAGTTTCATGTTTTTTCAACAAAAATTAAGGCTGTTTATAATATTAAATATTTGTTATGAGTAATTTTTTGCTCATTTGGTCATAAATATATATGTTTTTGGGAACATAATTCTAATAACTTAAAATTTATATTTTGTATTATTATGTATAACATTGGCAAATTAGATAAGACATGCTCATTCATTTTAAATTCATAAATCTACTCCTATTTTCTGCATCTTTTAAAAATCAGAAACCTCCCTAGGCAAGATCTTAAACTACTGTTCTCCTGTATGCCATGACATTTTTAGCAGATATTTAAATGTATTAACTGATCTACAAATGAGTGCAAATCTGAAAGACCAGAATCTCTGTTACCTTTCACATAATGACTCAATTCGATTTAAACTATGACTACAATTAGAAAAATACCCAAATCCTAAAGTCAAATCCTCACCTCTTTTATCAGTCATAGAAAATCTTTTAATAGCTATGGTACTGTAATCTGTAATCCCAGCATTTGGCAGTTGAATGCAGGAGGATCAAGGCCTTTGACTGTCCATAGCTACATAGAAAGTTTGAGGTCAGCTTGAGTAATGTAGGACTGTCTCAAAAAAACCTGTCCCCTACAAATCAAACAGAAATATAATATTAGTATAAAGATATAAAAATAGTAAATATTTCTGTCACATCAGTAAGAAAATGTTGACCAGAAATACTAAAATAAATGTACAATTGGAATTTTTTTTACTAAATTTTTGAAGGGAAAACTATTGAAATCTGGATATCCATAGAGTTCCCTGTTTAGAACATTATCCTGACAGCATATAGCCTAGAACTGGTAAGAAGCAAGGCTTGGAGAATCACAGGAGTTGCCTTGCCCAGACTTTAGAGATGGCAGCAAATAACTGTAAGTATCACCTGTTATTTTAGAATTAGGAAGTGCAATTGATGATGACATGTTCCAATATAATAATAGAAAAACAAAAAAACAAACAAACAAAACCTATTATTTCTGCTTTAGATATTGGCAGGGCCATTCTAGCCACATCATTTGACAAAAGCACAACACAGCTCAGAAAATTGTTTTGATGACATCAACAATTATCAGACTTAAAATCTGTCCATGTGCTTCAAACTTCTCTCATCTTCTGGGGTTATACATGGTGGTATTTATGAGATCTCTAAATGATCCCTAGGATTAGGAGCATAGTGTGTAGAGTTGGGAGTGGATATATAGACTGGAGAGATAAAATGGGAACCATGGTGATCCTTGGATTGCCTGTGCCACATACCTTTGCAGTTGTGGTAATAGATTCAGTGCAGATTGGCAATACCGTCTATGAGCACTACCCTAGCACACAGTACAGTGCTTTCTTTTCTTTTTTCCGGGCTTTTGCCTGTTACAGGGAATATACCTTGGATAATACTGGGTTGTGTGTGGAAAATAACAATCATTGGATCAGTTCAAAGCTATGGGAGCTGCCAGTTAATAGGCTAAGCTTCAGACTACATCCTTCAAATGGATAAGTAGGGTCCAGTCTAGATGCATTTCTCGATCCCCAGAATACATGAATAGCATATAGTGTTCTAGAGTAGTATCCAGCTTAAAGATACTTTTGTTGCTCTTGTGTTTTCCCTCTTCTGTATCCCCCAAGTTCATGCCGCTTTCTTGGCATGACTCACAAATGAGCCTTTGTGTAGTAACCTGTGGTATATGAGAGGAGTTGTCTGAATAGAGATGAAATATTGAGTCATGGCAAACACAACTGTGGAAATAGAAACCATCCAGGGGCAAATGTTGTAAAATTAAAATAGTCTGTGAAAGAAAAATGCTTTTGCTTTCAGAAGGAGAGTGAATGGAGTTCTTCACTAAGCTGAAAGGGGGCTAATAAAGGACTTTTTTTTTTACTGGAGAATTTAATAAGAATTAACCAAAACCCAGGTGCAATTATTCTTACAGGAGTGAACTGGATAGATGGGTAGAGTTTGGCTAGTATAAGATACTTGATTTAATGACATTTGAGGTCCTTTTTCGAAATCATGATCAATAAATTCTGCCCTATGTGACATTTCTACTATATTTGTTTGAAAGATGAATAAACTAGGATACATAGATATAGATTTATAGTATAGTTCTTGAACATTCATGATGTGACATTTAAATATGTATCATCAGGACATATTCTAGAGCTCTGCATTAGGCACACATAATCTATAGCTCCTGGGGACATACACGCAAATGAACAAACATGACTTTATAGTGTTTCTTGTCTTCATAATGGAATACATTTTATGAATAATCTAAAAGCAATAGGTTCAGTTTCTATGTTCTTAGAGACAGAACCTAAAAGACCCTAAAAACTCTAAAAAATAAAAAAAAAAATAAAAAAGAAGAGAAAAGAAAAGAAAATAAACTTGAAGCTTTAAATAAACAACAAAAACCCTAAAAAAAAAAAAACAAAAACAAAAAACACAAACAAATAAACTACAAAATAACATAACATTTTTGAAAAAAGAAAACTAAAAGAACCTAAAACCCTAAAGAAAAACAAACAAAAAAATCAACAAAAAATTCTAGATCTCTACAAAGAACGAGAAAAACATAAAATCATTACCACAAACAAACAAACAAACAAGCAAAGAACACCAAAAACCACACTAAGGCTTAAAAAAAAAGAAAAAAATAAACTTACCAAATACACTGAGAACAACCCTAAAATCAATTAAAAACGGTAAAAAAAAATCCTAAAACAATAAAGCAAAACCTAAAACCCTAAAACACCCTAAAATTATTAAACAAACACTAAATGACCCAAAAAATCTAATTTTATAATTCTTAATAAATATTTTTAAAACCCAAAATTCTATAAATAAGAAAACACAAGAACTCTAAAAAGACCCTGAAAAAATTATAAAACTGTGTCTTTCTGCACAAAATCAGGCCATTCTGTCTTCCATCACTGAATGGGGAGGGCTCACTATCCCTCATCACTATCTGATAAGGTAAAGACAGTTGATGAGGGATGAACAGTCAGTTTTCATCAAAGGTATTCCTTTTGAAGGTGATAGATTGTTCATGCTCTACTGGAAGCCAGATGTCCAAGAGTTTATGGGAAACACAAATGATTTGAATGGGTTGTAACAAAGGGGAGAAAATGAGATATGAAGTTGGCAGTAGGAGTTAGGTGGGAATGGGCCGTGTTTTGTTCTGGGAGGAGTTACTAAAAGAATTGGAAAGTAAATTTCATCAAAATATTTGTGTGCAATTCTCAAGGTATTAAGGTATTACTAAAAGAATTGGAAAGTAAATTTCATCAAAATATTTGTGTGCAATTCTCAAGGTATTAAGGAAAGTAGTTCTTAATATACCATGTCTGTACTGAACACATACAGACCACTTATATTGCCATCTTCTAAATAACAACTTCTTATACAGTAGTTTCATTACATTGAGGGCAAAAGTAATCCATAGGTTATTTAAAATAAAGAAGAATCTGGGGAGATGGCCCAGGGGTAAAGCTAAGTGTTTGGTCAAACTTTCACCTGCAAAAACGGTGCTTATGAATGGGAGTGGGAGAGACAGAAGGATGACGGTGGCTTCCTGAATGTCAGCCTCACTCCTAGTTCAGCAAGAAACCCTGTCACGAGGGGAAATTAAGGAGTGAATTAACAGAAAACAGTATACCCTTCCCAATCCTCTGCACTTACGAGTATATTTCTGTATGCATACACACATCAATATGATTACTGTATAAAAGAGGTTACTTTCCATAAATTATAGGCAAAAGCAATGTTGTTTTAGCCTAGAGACCTGAAGACTTTTATATCATTAGGGTCCTAGAGAAACTCTCAAGATATTGAGGATGGGTATATCTTCTTCGTGTCTAAAGAAAACCTCAGTTAAGTGTGTGTGTCAGTGACTCTAAACATCTTTCCTCCTCTAGATTCCTATTTATTCCACAGAATGGTCTATAAATAATGAAATTATGAAAATAAGACTGTTGATTTGCATTTCCCTGATGATTAAAGATGTTGAACATTTTTTCAGGTGCTTCTCTGCCATTCAGTATTACACGAGTGAGAAATCTTTGTTCAGATCTGAGCCCCATTTTTTAATGGGGTTATTTGATTTTATGGAGTCTACCTTCTTGAGTTCTTTATATATATTGGAAATTAGTCCACTGTCCGATTTGGGATAGGTAAAGATCCTTTTCCAATCTGTTAGTGGTCTTTTTGTCTTATTGATTCAGAGCCACTAGTCAAATAAATTACACCCTTGCACTAAGCAAGGCTTTTTAATCTCTTTAAAGGACTACTGGTGTATGGGGGTCCATGGAATTTTTCAGTTCCCAGTCTGCACCATTTTTCGGTGGTGGCAGCAAGAAGCAGGTCATAAACATAATGAAGAAGAAAAACTTGGGGGATTTCTGACCTGAACTGTGCCAAGTCTGAATGGAAGGCTTCATCAAAGAGAATAGGAGAGTTCTTGAATTTTTGAGGTAAATGTCTCAAAGTTAGTTTGTCCAGCCTATCCCTAATCTGGGTCTCTCACTTGAAAGCAAAGATTACCTGACTCATGGGATGTAGTTTTAGGCAGAAGAATGTGTCCTTCAGGTGCAGGACTATATAACAATGTCTGTCAGGGTGGAGAGAACTAAGTAGATTGTAGGAGTTAAAGACAATAGGATGAATATTTCATACTCTTTCGTTTACTTTTATTAAGTCTTGTACTGGCAGATAAACATTAGTGCCTGGCTTTTTAACTGGTAGTAATGGAGTATTCCAGGGAGATTGACAAGGGACCAAAACACCTAGTTCTATGAGCCTTTGAATGTGAGGTCTGATGCCCTCTTGGGCCTCTCTGCTCATGGGGTATTGTTGTACCCCAATAAAAGTCGCACCAGTTTTCAGCTTCATAATGATGGGGGGCACCCTCTTTGCCTCTCCCATACCTTCCATCTCTGCCCAGGCGTGAAGATAATCTCTCTAACCAGGTCCATTCTAGAACTTTTCTCGATGTGGCTTGAGGCTCATATAATCTATATACTTCTAATTTTAAAACTAAAATTATATAGAGAGGGGCTTATCAAGAGATTGAATTTTCTTCCAAAGAGAAGCTTATTTTGGCTTTTAATGTGATAGTAAGTCTCTAACCAACAATGGGGTTGACATTCAAGAACGTTGAGGAAGGAATGAGTTACTTGGCTTCTTCTTAAATTAACTTTCAACAAGTCCCTTCCACTCGACTCGAGCCCCGGGCTACCTTGCCAGCAGAGTCTTGCCCAACACCCGCAAGGGCCCACACGGGACTCCCCACGGGACCCTAAGACCTCTGGTGAGTGGAACACAGTGCCTGCCCCAATCCAATCGCGCGGAACTTGAGACTGCGGTACATAGGGAAGCAGGCTACCCGGGCCTTATCTGGGGCACAAGTCCCTTCCGCTCGACTCGAGCCCCAGGCTACCTTGCCAGCAGAGTCTTGCCCAACACCCGCAAGGGCCCACACGGGACTCCCCACGGGACCCTAAGACCTCTGGTGAGTGGAACACAGCGCCTGTCCCAATCCAATCGCGCGGAACTTGAGACTGTGGTACATAGGGAAGCAGGCTACCCGGGCCTGATCTGGGGCACAAGTCCCTTCCGCTTGACTCGAGCCCCGGGCTACCTTGCAAGCTGAGTCGCCTGACACCCGCAAGGGCCCACACAGGATTCCACATGTGATCCTAAGACCTCTAGTGAGTGGAACACAACTTCTGCCAGGAGTCTGGTTTGAACACCAGATATCTGGGTACCTGCCTTGCAAGAAGAGAGCTTGCCCAAAGAGAATACTCTGCCCACTGAAACTAAGGAGAGTGCTACCCTCCAGGTCTGCTCATAGAGGCTAACAGAGTCACCTGAAGAACAAGCTCTTAACAGTGACAACTAAAACAGCTAGCTTCAGAGATTACCAGATGGCGAAAGGCAAACGTAAGAATCCTACTAACAGAAATCAAGACCACTCACCATCATCAGAACGCAGCACTCCCACCCCACCTAGTCCTGGGCACCCCAACACAACCGAAAATCTAGACCCAGATTTAAAAACATTTCTCATGATGATGATAGAGGACATCAAGAAGACTTTCATAAGTCACTTAAAGAATTACAGGAGAGCACTGCTAAAGAGTTACAGGCCCTTAAAGAAAAGCAGGAAAACACAGCCAAACAGGTAGAAATCATTAAAGAAAAACAGGAAAACACATCCAAACAGGTGATGGAAATGAACAAAACCATACTAGAACTAAAAGGGGAGGTAGACACAATAAAGTAAACCCAAAGCGAGGCAACGCTGGAGATAGAAACCCTAGGAAAGAGATCTGGAACCATAGATGCGAGCATCAGCAACAGAATACAAGAAATGGAAGAGAGAATCTCAGGTGCAGAAGATTCCCTAGAGAACATCGACACAACAGTCAAAGAAAATACAAAATGCAAAAGGATCCTAACTCAAAACATCCAGGAAATCCAGGACACAATGAGAAGACCAAACCTACGGATAATAGGGGTGGATCAGAATGAAGATTTTCAACTTAAAGGGCCAGCTAATATCTTCAACAAAATAATAGAAGAAAACTTCCCAAACATAAAAAAAGAGATGCCCATGATCATACAAGAAGCCTACAGAACTCCAAATAGACTGGACCAGAAAAGAAATTCCTCCCGACACATAATAATCAGAACAACAAATGCATTAAATAAAGATAGAATATTAAAAGCAGTAAGGGAGAAAGGTCAAGTAACATACAAAGGCAAGCCTATCAGAATTACACCAGACTTTTCACCAGAGACTATGAAAGCCAGAAGAGCCTGGACAGATGTTATACAGACACTAAGAGAACACAAATGCCAGCCCAGGCTATTATACCCAGCCAAACTCTCAATTACCATAGATGGAGAAACCAAAGTATTCCACGACAAAACCAAATTCACACAATATCTTTCCACGAATCCAGCCCTTCAAAGGATAATAACAGAAAAGAAGCAATACAAGGACGGAAATCACGCCCTAGAACAACCAAGAAAGTAATCATTCAACAAACCAAAAAGAAGACAGCCACAAGAACAGAATGCCAACTCTAACAACAAAAATAAAAGGGAGCAACAATTACTTTTCCTTAATATCTCTTAATATCAATGGACTCAATTCCCCAATAAAAAGACATAGACTAACAGACTGGTTACACAAACAGGACCCAACATTCTGCTGCTTACAGGAAACCCATCTCAGGGAAAAAGACAGACACTACCTCAGAGTGAAAGGCTGGAAAACAATTTTCCAAGCAAATGGACTGAAGAAACAAGCTGGAGTAGCCATTTTAATATCGGATAAAATCGACTTCCAACCCAAAGTTATCAAAAAAGACAAGGAGGGACACTTCATACTCATCAAAGGTAAAATCCTCCAAGAGGAACTCTCAATTCTGAATATCTACGCACCAAATGCAAGGGCAGCCACATTCATTAGAGACACTTTAGTAAAGCTCAAAGCATACATTGCACCTCACACAATAATAGTGGGAGACTTCAACACACCACTTTCTTCAAAGGACAGATCGTGGAAACAGAAACTAAACAGGGACACAGTGAAACTAACAGAAGTTATGAAACAAATGGACCTGACAGATATCTACAGAACATTTTATCCTAAAACAAAAGGATATACCTTCTTCTCAGCACCTCACGGGACCTTCTCAAAAATTGACCATATAATTGGTCACAAAACAGGCCTCAATAGATACAAAAATATTGAAATTGTCCCATGTATCCTATCAGACCACCATGGCCTAAGACTGATCTTCAATAACAACATAAATAATGGAAAGCCAACATTCACGTGGAAACTGAATAACACTCTTCTCAATGATACCTTGGTCAAGGAAGGAATAAAGAAAGAAATTAAAGACTTTTTAGAGTTTAGTGAAAATGAAGCCACAACGTACCCAAACCTATGGGACACAATGAAAGCATTTCTAAGAGGGAAACTCATAGCTCTGAGTGCCTCCAAGAAGAAACGGGAGACAGCACATACTAGCAGCTTGACAACACATCTAAAAGCCCTAGAAAAAAAGGAAGCAAATTCACCCAAGAGGAGTAGACGGCAGGAAATAATCAAACTCAGAGGTGAAATCAACCAAGTGGAAACAAGAAGAACTATTCAAAGAATTAACCAAACGAGGAGTTGATTCTTTGAGAAAATCAACAAGATAGATAAACCCTTAGCTAGACTCACTAAAGGGCACAGGGACAAAATCCTAATTAACAAAATCAGAAATGAAAAGGGAGACATAACAACAGATCCTGAAGAAATCCAAAACACAATCAGATCCTTCTACAAAAGGCTATACTCAACAAAACTGGAAAACCTGGACGAAATGGACATATTTCTGGACAGATACCAGGTACCAAAGTTGAATCAGGATCAAGTTGACCATCTAAACAGTCCCATATCACCTAAAGAAATAGAAGCAGTTATTAATAGTCTCCCAGCCAAAAAAAGCCCAGGACCAGATGGGTTTAGTGCAGAGTTCTATCAGACCTTCAAAGAAGATCTAATTCAAATTCTGCACAAACTATTTCACAAAATAGAAGTAGAAGGTACTCTACCCAACTCATTTTATGAAGCCACTATTACTCTGATACCTAAACCACAGAAAGATCCAACAAAGATAGAGAACTTCAGACCAATTTCTCTTATGAATATCGATGCAAAAATCCTCAATAAAATTCTCGTTAACCGAATCCAAGAACACATTAAAGCAATCATCCATCCTGACCAAGTAGGTTTTATTCCAGGGATGCAGGGTTGGTTTAATATATGAAAATCCATCAATGTAATCCATTTTATAAACAAACTCAAAGACAAAAACCACATGATCATCTCGTTAGATGCAGAAAAAGCATTTGACAAGATCCAACACCCATTCATGATAAAAGTTTTGGAAAGATCAGGAATTCAAGGCCCATACCTAAACATGATAAAAGCAATCTACAGCAAACCAGTAGCCAACATCAAAGTAAATGGAGAGAAGCTGGAAGCAATCCCACTAAAATCAGGGACTAGACAAGGCTGCCCACTTTCTCCCTACCTTTTCAACACAGTACTTGAAGTATTAGCCAGAGCAATTCGACAACAAAAGGAGATCAAGGGGATACAAATTGGAAAAGAGGAAGTCAAAATATCACTTTTTGCAGATGATATGATAGTATATATAAGTGACCCTAAAAATTCTACCAGAGAACTCATAAACCTGATAAACAGCTTCGGTGAAGTAGCTGGATATAAAATAAACTCAAACAAGTCAATGGCCTTTCTCTATACAAAGAATAAACAGGCTGAGAAAGAAATTAGGGAAACAACACCCTTCTCAATAGTCACAAATAATATAAAATATCTTGGCGTGACTCTAACTAAGGAAGTGAAAGATCTGTATGATAAAAACTTCAAATCGAGCAGCAGTGGTCGCCATCTGGGTTCCGGGACTCCGCGGGACCTAGGAAATTAGTCTGAACAGGTTAGAGGGTGCACCAGAGAACCGGACAGCTTCTGGGACGGGCGGAAGCACAGAGCCGCTGAGGCAGCAGCCTAGGAGGGCCGCAGATAACCGGCCACCATCCGGACCAGAGGACAGGTGTCCGCCTGGCTTGGGAGGCGACCTCAGCCTCAGCAGCAGCGGTCGCCATCTTGGTTCCGGGACTCAGCAGAATTTAGGAAATTAGTCTGAACAGGTTAGAGGGTGCGCCAGAGAACCAAACAGCTTCTGGGACGGGCAGAAGCACAGAGCCGCTAAGGCAGCAGCCTGGGTGGGCCGCAGATAACCGGCCACCATCCGGACCAGAGGACAGGTGTCCGCCTGGCTCGGGAGGCAGCCTCGGCCTCAGGAGCAGCGGTCACCATCTTGGTTCCAGGACTCCCTGGAACTTAGGATTTTAGTCTGCACAGGTGAGAGTCTGCACCACAGAAGCTGACAGCTTCTGGGAACTGCCAAAGCAACACAGCTTCTGAGAGAGGCCCTGTTTTGGGCCTTCTTCTTCGACCAGGAGGAGGTCCAAAAACAAGATATCTGCTCACCTTCCCTGTAAGAGAGCTTGCCAGCAGAGAGTGCTCTGAGCACTGAAACTCAGAGGAGAGAATCTGTCTCCCAGGTCTGCTGAGAGACGGTAACAGAATCACCAGAAGAACAATCTCTAAACAGAGTCAACTATAACTACTAACTCCAGAGATTACCAGATGGCGAAAGGTAAATGTAGGAATCCTACTAACAGGAACCAAGACCACTCACCATCATCAGAACCCAGTACTCCCACTTCGCCCAGTCCAGGGCACCCCAACACACCCGAAAACCTAGACCTAGATTTAAAAGCATATCTCATGATGATGGTAGAGGACATCAAGAAGGACTTTAATAAATCACTTAAAGAAATACAGGAGAACACTGCTAAAGAGTTACAAGTCCTTAAAGAAAAACAGGAAAACACAATCAAACAGGTAGAAGTCCTTACAGAAAAAGAGGAAAAAACATACAAACAGGTGATGGAAATGAACAAAACCATACTAGACCTAAAAAGGGAAGTAGAAACAATAAAGAAAACTCAAAGTGAGGCAACACTGGAGATAGAAACCCTAGGAAAGAAATCTGGAACCATAGATTTGAGCATCAGCAACAGAATACAAGAGATGGAAGAGAGAATCTCAGGTGCAGAAGATTCCATAGAGAACATCGGCACAACAATCAAAGAAAATGGAAAATGCAAAAAGATCCTAACTCAAAATATCCAGGAAATCCAGGACACAATGAGAAGACCAAACCTACGGATAATAGGAGTGGATGAGAATGAAGATTTTCAACTCAAAGGACCAGCAAACATCTTCAACAAAATTATTGAAGAAAACTTCCCAAATATAAAGAAAGAGATGCCCATGAACATACAAGAAGCCTACAGAACTCCAAATAGACTGGACCAGAAAAGAAATTCCTCCCGACACATAATAATCAGAACAACAAATGCACTAAATAAAGATAGAATACTAAAAGCGGTAAGAGAAAAAGGTCAAGTAACATACAAAGGCAAGCCTATCAGAATTACACCAGATTTTTCACCAGAGACTATGAAAGCCAGAAGAGCCTGGACAGATGTTATACAGACACTAAAAGAACACAAATTCCAGCCCAGGCTACTATACCCAGCCAAACTCTCAATTACCATAGATGGAGAAACCAAAGTAATCCACGACAAAACCATAATTCTCACATTATCTCTCCACGAATCCAGCCCTTCAAAGGGTAATAACAGAAAAAAACCAATACAAGAACGGGAACAATGCCCTAGAAAAAACAAGAAGGTAATCCCTCAACAAACCTAAAAGAAGACAGCCACAAGAACAGAATGCCAACTCTAACAACAAAAATAAAAGGGAGCAACAATTACTTTTCCTTAATATCTCTTAACATCAATGGTCTCAACTCCCCAATAAAAAGACATAGACTAACAAACTGGCTACACAAACAAGACCCAACATTTTGCTGTTTACAGGAGACACATCTCAGAGAAAAAGATAGACACTACCTCAGAATAAAAGGCTGGAAAACAATTTTCCAAGCAAATGGTATGAAGAAACAAGCTGGAGTAGCCATCCTAATATCTGATAAGATTGACTTCCAACCCAAAGTCATCAAAAAAGACAAGGAGGGGCACTTTGTTCTCATCAAAGGTAAAATCCTCCAAGAGGAACTCTCAATTCTGAATATCTATGCGCCAAATACAAGGGCAGCCACATTCATTAAAGAAACTTTAGTAAAGCTCAAAGCACACATTGCACCTCACACAATAATAGTGGGAGACTTCAACACACCACTTTCACCAATGGACAGATCATGGAAACAGAAACTAAACAGGGACACACTGAAACTAACAGAAGTGATGAAACAAATGGATCTGACAGATATCTACAGAACATTTTATCCTAAAACAAAAGGATATACCTTCTTCTCAGCACCTCATGGTACCTTCTCCAAAATTGACCACATAATAGGTCACAAAACAGGCCTCAACAGATTCAAAAATATTGAAATTGTCCCATGTATCCTATCAGATCACCATGCACTAAGGCTGATATTCAATAACAAAAAAAATAACAGAAAGCCAACACTCACGTGGAAACTGAATAACACTCTTCTCAATGATACCTTGGTCAAGGAAGGAATAAAGAAAGAAATTAAAGACTTTTTAGAGTTTAATGAAAATGAAGCCACAACGTACCCAAACCTTTGGGACACAATGAAAGCATTTCTAAGAGGGAAACTCATAGCTCGGAGTGCCTCCATGAAGAAACGGGAGAGAGCACATACTAGCAGCTTGACAACACATCTAAAAGCTCTAGAAAAAAAGGAAGCAAATTCACCCAAGAGGAGTAGACGTCAGGAAATAATCAAACTCAGGGGTGAAATCAACCAAGTGGAAACAAGAAGAACTATTCAAAGAATTAACCAAACGAGGAGTTGGTTCTTTGAGAAAATCAACAAGATAGATAAACCCTTAGCTAGACTCACTAGAGGGCACAGAGACAAAATCCTAATTAACAAAATCAGAACTGAAAAGGGAGACATAACAACAGATCCTGAAGAAATCCAAAACACCATCAGATCCTTCTACAAAAGGCTATACTCAACAAAACTGGAAAACCTGGACGAAATGGACAAATTTCTGGACAGATACCAGGTACCAAAGTTGAATCAGGATCAAGTTGACCTTCTAAACAGTCCCATATCCCCTAAAGAAATAGAAGCAGTTATAAATAGTCTCCCAGCCAAAAAAAGCCCAGGACAAGACGGGTTTAGTGCAGAGTTCTATCAGACCTTCAAAGAAGATCTAATTCCAGTTCTGCACAAACTTTTTCACAAGATAGAAGTAGAAAGTACTCTACCCAACTCATTTTAAGAAGCCACTATTACTCTGATACCTAAACCACAGAAAGATCCAACAAAGATAGAGAAATTCAGACCAATTTCTCTTATGAATATCGATGCATAAATCCTCAATAAAATTCTCGCTAACCGAATCCAAGATCACATTAAAGCAATCATCCATCCTGACCAAGTAGGTTTTATTCCAGGAATGCAGGGATGGTTTAATATACGAAAATCCATCAATGTAATCCACTATATAAACAAACTCAAAGACAAAAACCACATGATCATCTCGTTGGATGCAGAAAAAGCATTTGACAAGATCCAACACCCATTCATGATAAAAGTTCTGGAAAGATCAGGAATTCAAGGCCCATACCTAAACATGATAAAAGCAATCTACAGCAAACCAGTAGCCAACATCAAAGTAAATGGAGAGAAGCTGGAAGCAATCCCACTAAAATCAGGGACTAGACAAGGCTGCCCACTTTCTCCCTACCTTTTCAACATAGTACTTGAAGTATTAGCCAGAGCAATTCGACAACAAAAGGAGATCAAGGGGATACAAATTGGAAAGGAGGAAGTCAAAATATCACTTTTTGCAGATGATATGATAGTATATATAAGTGACCCTAAAAATTCCACCAGAGAACTCCTAAACCTGATAAACAGCTTCGGTGAAGTAGCTGGATATAAAATTAACTCAAACAAGTCAATGGCCTTTCTCTACACAAAGAATAAACAGGCTGAGAAAGAAATTAGGGAAACAACACCCTTCTCAATAGTCACAAATAATATAAAATATCTCGGCGTGACTCTAACTAAGGAAGTGAAAGATCTGTATGATAAAAACTTCAAGTCTCTGAAGAAAGAAATTAAAGAAGATCTCAGAAGATGGAAAGATCTCCCATGCTCATGGATTGGCAGGATCAATATTGTAAAAATGGCTATCTTGCCAAAAGCAATCTACAGATTCAATGCAATCCCCATCAAAATTCCAACTCAATTCTTCAATGAATTAGAAAGAGCAATTTGCAAATTCATCTGGAATAACAAAAAACCTAGGATAGCAAAAACTCTTCTCAAGGATAAAAGAACCTCTGGTGGAATCACCATGCCGGACCTAAAGCTTTACTACAGAGCAATTGTGGTAAAAACTGCATGGTACTGGTATAGAGACAGACAAGTAGACCAATGGAATAGAATTGAAGACCCAGAAATGAACCCACACACCTATGGTCACTTGATCTTCGACAAGGGAGCTAAAACCATCCAGTGGAAGAAAGACAGCATTTTCAACAAATGGTGCTGGCACAACTGGTTGTTATCATGTAGAAGAATGCGAATCGATCCATACTTATCTCCTTGTACTAAGGTCAAATCTAAATGGATCAAAGAACTTCACATAAAACCAGAGACACTGAAACTTATAGAGGAGAAAGTGGGGAAAAGCCTTGAAGATATGTGCACAGGGGAAAAATTCCTGAACAGAAGAGCAATGGCTTGTGCTGTAAGATCGAGAATTGACAAATGGGACCTAATGAAACTCCAAAGTTTCTGCAAGGCAAAAGACACCGTCAATAAGACAAAGAGACAACCAACAGATTGGGAAAGGATCTTTACCTATCCTAAATCAGATAGGGGACTAATATCCAACATATATAAAGAACTCAAGAAGGTGGACTTCAGAAAATCAAACAACCCCATTAAAAATGGGGCTCAGAACTGAACAAAGAATTCTCACCTGAGGAATACCGAATGGCAGAGAAGCACCTGAAAAAATGTTCAACATCCTTAATCATCAGGGAAATGCAAATCAAAACAACCCTAAGATTCCACCGCACACCAGTCAGAATGTCTAGGATCAAAAATTCAGGTGACAGCAGATGCTGGCGAGGATGTGGAGAAAGAGGAACACTCCTCCATTTTTGGTGGGATTGCAGGCTTGTACAACCACTCTGGAAATCCTTCTGGCGGTTCCTCAGAAAATTGGACATAGTACTACCGGAGGATCCAGCAATACCTCTCCTGGGCATATATCCAGAAGATGCCCCAACTGGTAAGAAGGACACATGCTCCACTATGTTCATAGCAGCATTATTTATAATAGCCAGAAGCTGGAAAGAACCCAGATGCCCCTCAACAGAGGAATGGATACAGAAAATGTGGTACATCTACACATTGGAGTACTACTCAGCTATTAAAAAGAATGAATTTATGAAATTCCTAGCCAAATGGATGGACCTGGAGGGCATCATCCTGAGTGAGGTAACACATTCACAAAGGAACTCACACAATATGTACTCACTGATAAGTGGATATTAGCCCAAAACGTAGGATACCCAAGATATAAGATACAATTTCCTAAACACATGAAACTCAAGAAAAATGAAGACTGAAGTGTGGACACTATGCCCCTCCTTAGAAGTGGGAACAAAACACCCTTGGAAGGAGTTACAGAGACAAAGTTTGGAGCTGAGATTAAAGGGTGGACCATGTAGAGACTGCCTTATCCAGGGATCCACCCTATAATCAGCATCCAAACGCTGACACCATTGCATACACTAGCAAGATTTTATCGAAAGGACCCAGATGTAGCTGTCTCTTGTGAGACTATGCCGGGGCCTAGCAAACACAGAAGTGGATGCCCACAGTCAGCTAATGGATGGATCACAGGGCTCCCAATGGAGCAGCTAGAGAAAGTACCCAAGGAGCAAAAGGGATCTGCAACCCTATAGGTGGATCAACATTATGAACTAACCAGTACCCCGGAGCTCTTGACTCTAGCTGCATATGTATCAAAAGATGGCCTAGTCGGCCATCACTGGAAAGAGAGGCCCATTGGACACACAAACTTTATATGCCCCAGAACAGGGGAACGCCAGGGCCAAAAAGGGGGAGTGGGCGGGTTGGGGAGTGGGGGTGGGTGGGTATGGGGGACTTTTGGTATAGCATTGGAAATGTAAATGAGCTAAACACCTAATAAAAAATGGAAAGAAAAAAAAAAAAACTTCAAATCTCTGAAGAAAGAAATTAAGGAAGATCTCAGAAGATGGAAAGATCTCCCATGCTCATGGATTGGCAGGATCAACATTGTAAAAATGGCTATCTTGCCAAAAGCAATCTACAGATTCAATGCAATCCCCATCAAAATTCCAACTCAATTCTTCAACGAATTCGAAGGATCAATTTGCAAATTTGTCTGGAATAACAAAAAACCTAGGATAGCAAAAAGTCTTCTCAAAGATAAAAGAACTTCTGGCGGAATCACCATGCCAGACCTAAAGCTTTACTACAGAGCAATTGTGGTAAAAACTGCATGGTACTGGTATAGAGACAGACAAGTAGACCAATGGAATAGAATTGAAGACCCAGAAATGAACCCACACACCTATGGTCACTTGATCTTCGACAAGGGAGCTAAAACCATCCAGTGGAAGAAAGACAGCATTTTCAACAATTGGTGCTGGCACAACTGGTTGTTATCATGTAGAAGAATGCGAATCGATCCATACTTATCTCCTTGTACTAAGGTCAAATCTAAGTGGATCAAGGAACTTCACATAAAACCAGAGACACTGAAACTTATAGAGGAGAAAGTGGGGAAAAGCCTTGAAGATATGGGCACAGGGGAAAAATTCCTGAACAGAACAGCAATGGCTTGTGCTGTAAGATCGAGAATTGACAAATGGGACCTAATGAAACTCCAAAGTTTCTGCAAGGCAAAAGACACCGTCAATAAGACAAAGAGACCACCAACAGATTGGGAAAGGATCTTTACCTATCCTAAATCAGATAGGGGACTAATATCCAACATATATAAAGAACTCAAGAAGGTGGACTTCAGAAAATCAAACAACCCCATTAAAAAATGGGGCTCAGAACTGAACAAAGAATTCTCACCTGAGGAATACCGAATGGCAGAGAAGCACTTGAACAAATGTTCAACATCCTTAATCATCAGGGAAATGCAACTCAAAACAACCCTGAGATTCCACCTCACACCAGTCAGAATGGCTAAGATCAAAAATTCAGGTGACAGCAGATGCTGGCGAGGATGTGGAGAAAGAGGAACACTCCTCCATTGTTGGTGGGAGTGCAGGCTTGTACAACCACTCTGGAAATCAGTCTGGCGGTTCCTCAGAAAACTGAACATAGTACTACCGGAGGATCCAGCAATACCTCTCCTGGGCATATATCCAGAAGATGCCCCAACTGGTAAGAAGGACACATGCTCCACTATGTTCATAGCAGCCTTATTTATAATAGCCAGAAGCTGGAAAGAACCTAGATGCCTCTCAACAGAGGAATGGATACAGAAAATGTGGTACATCTACACAATGGAGTACTACTCAGCTATTAAAAAGCATGAATTTATGAAATTCCTAACCAAATGGATGGACCTTGAGGGCATCATCCTGAGTGAGGTAACACATTCACAAAGAAACTCACACAATATGTATTCACTGATAAGTGGATATTAGCCCCAAACCTAGGATACCCAAGATATAAGATATAATTTGCTAAACTCATGAAACTCAAGAAGAATGAAGACTGAAGTGTGGACACTATGCCCCTCCTTAGATTTGGGAACAAAACACCCATGGAAGGAGTTACAGAGACAAAGTTTGGAGCTGAGATGAAAGGATGGACCATGTAGAGACTGCCATATCCAGGGATCCACCCCATAATCAGCATCCAAACACTGACACCATTGCATACACTAGCAAGATTTTATTGAATGGACCCAGATGTAGCTGTCTCTTGTGAGACTATGCCAGGGCCTAGCAAACACAGAAGTGGATGCTCACAGTCAGCTAATGGATGGATCATAGGGCTCCCAATGGAGGAGCTAGAGAAAGTAGCCAAGGAGCTAAAGGGATCTGCAACCCTATAGGTGGAACAACATTATGAACTAACCAGTACCCCGGAGCTCTTGACTCTAGCTGCATATGTATCAAAAGATGACCTAGTCGGCCATCACTGGAAAGAGAGGCCCATTGGACTTGCAAACTTTATATGCCCCAGTACAGGGGAACACCAGGGCCAAAAAGGGGGAGTGGGTGGGCAGGGGAGTGGGGGTGGGTGGATATGGGGGACTTTTGGTATAGCATTGGAAATGTAAATGAGTTAAATACCTAATAAAAAATGGAATAAAAATTAACTTTCAGTGGTCCAAGAGTATGGTTTCTGATCAGTAGCCACGATTACACCTTTTTTTGTTTTGTTTTGTTTTGTTTTGTTCTTTTTTTGGTTTTTTGCTGGTTTTGTTGTTTTTGTTTTTGTTGTTGTTGTTGTTGTTGTTATTGTTGTTGTTGTTGTTGTTCTTCTTCTTCTTCTTCTTCTTCTTCTTCTTCTTCTTCTTCTTCTTCTTCTTCTTCTTCTTCTTCTTCTACTTCTTCTTCTTCTTCTTCTTCTTCTTCTTCTTCTTCTTCTTCTTCTTCTTCTTCTTCTTCTTCTTCTTCTTCTTCTTCTACTTCTTCTTCTTCTTCTACTTCTTCTTCTTCTTCTTCTTCTTCTTCTTCTTCTTCTTCTTCTTCTTCTTCTTCTTCTTCTTCTTCTTCTTCTTCTTCTACTTCTTCTTCTTCTTCTTCTTCTTCTTCTTCTTCTTCTTCTTCTTCTTCTTCTTCTTCTTCTTCTTCTTCTTCTTCTTCTTCTTCTTCAATTTCTCCAGTGGCTCTTTCAGGACTGATATTTCTGCTCTAGTATCAATAATGAAATCTGTGGGTGTCCCCTCCAGAGTTAGGACTGCCCCAGGCTTGGGGAGGGGTCTGAGCCCAGCCTTTCTAGTGATCGTCTTTTAGGAGAAAAACCTTGAGCTGTCTGGTATTTGTTTCTTTTTTTGGGCAGTCTCTTGCCCAGTGTACCTTTTCTTTATATTATGCACATTGGTCCTTATCTAGAGGTCATGGAGGTCCTCTGGAGTTCTGAGGTCTTTTCGGCCCTGTGTTACCCACGTACTCTTTCTGCCTACTTTGTCTACCTTTTCTATAAACTTCTTTATCACCTGTGAATACAGCCGCAAACCTAGTTACATTTTTTTTCAAGGCTTCTATCTCGTCAATTTTCTCTTTCCTCAGCCTCTCTTTTTATTTGTCCTTTTTCTTCTTCAGTCTCAATCTCTTTTTAATATATTTATGAGGTATTTTCCTCATTTACATTTCCAACACTATCCCAAAAGTTCCCCCATACCCTCCCTCTCCTCCACTCCCTTACCCATTCACTACCACTTTTTGACACTGGCGTTCCCCTGTACTGGGGCATAATTAGTGTGCATGCCCAATCGGGCTCTCTTTCCAGTGATGGCCTACTAGGCAATCTTTTGATACATATGCAGGTACAGTCAAGAGCTTTGTGCTACTGGTTAGTTCATAATGTTGTTCCACCAATAGCATTGCAGATCCCTTTAGCTGCTTGGACATTTTCTCTAGCTCCTCCATTCGGGGCCCTGTTATCCATCAAATAGCTTACTGTGAGCATCCACTTCTTTGTTTGCTAGGCCCTGGCATAATCTCACAAGAGACATCTATATCAGGGTCCATTCAGCAAAACCTTGCAAGTGTATGGAGTGGTGTCAGTGTTTGGAAACTGTTTAGGGGATGGATCCCTTCATATAGCAATCTCTAGATGGTCCATCCTTTTGTCTAAGCTCCAAACTTTGTCTCTGTAACTCCTTTCATGGGTGTTTTGTTTCCAATTCTAAGAAGGGGCAAAGTGTCCGCACTTTGGTCTTCGTTCTTCTTGATTTTCATGTGTTTGGCAAATTGTATCTTATATCTTGGAGGTATTCTAGGTTTCAGGGCTAATATCCACTTATTAATGTGTACATATCATTAGCATTCTTTTGTGATTGAGTTACCTCACACAGGATGATGCTCTCCAGGTCCAAACATTTGCCTATAAATTTCATAAACTCATTCTTTTTAATAGATTTACTATTAGTAGTAGAACTCCATTGTGTAAATGTACCACAATTTTGTAACCATTTTCTGTTGACAGTTATCTGGATTATTTCCAGCTTTTGGCTATTATAAATAAGGCTGCTATGAACATTGTGGAACATGTGTCTTACTAGTTGGAACAGCTTCTGCATATATGCCCAGACTTGTATTGTGGGATCCTCTCGTAGTACAATGTCCAATTTTCTGAAGAACCGCCAGACTGATTTCCAGAGTTGATTTAAAAGCTTGCAATTCCACCAACAATGGAGGAGTTTTCTGCTTTCTCCTCATCCTTGCCAGCATCTGCTGTCATCTGAATATTTGATCTTAGCCATTCTTACTGGTGTGAGATGGAATTTCAGGGTTGTTTTGATTTACATTTCACTGCTGATTAATTATGGAGAACATTGTTTCAGGTGCTTCTTAGCCATTCGGTATTCCTCAGGTGAGAATTCTTTCTTTAGCTCTGAGCCCAGTTTTTTAATGGGGTTATTTCATTTTCTGGAGTCATCCTTCTTGAGTTCTTTATATATATTTGATATTTGTCCCCTAACTGATTTAGGATAGTGAAAGATCCTTTCACAATCTGTTGGTGGCCTTTTTGTCTTATTGAAGGTGTCTTTTGCCTTACAAAAGATTTGCAGCTTTATGAGGTCCCATTTGTCAATTCTATATCTTACAATGCAAGCCATTTGTCTTCTAGTCAGGAATTTTTCCCCTGTTCACATATCTTTGAGGCTTTTCCCCACTTTCTCCTCTACAAGTTTCTGTGTCTCTGATTTTATGTACAGCTCCTTGATCCACTTACATTTGACCTTAGTACAAGGAGATAGAAATGGATTGATTCACATTCTTCTACATGATAACCACCAATTGTGCCAGCACCGTTTGTTGAAAATGCAGTCTTTTTTTCCACTGGATACTTTTAGCTCCCTTGTAGAAGATCAATTGACAATAGGTGTGTTGGTTTATTTCTGGGTCTTCAATTCTATTTCATTGGTCTACTTCTCTGTCACTATATCAGTACCATGCAGTTTTTATCACAATTGCTCTGTAGTACAGCTTTGGGTCAGGCATGGTGATTGCACAAGAGGTTCTTTTATCCATGAGAAGAGTTTTTCAATCCTAGGTTTTGTTTATTCCCAATGTATTTGCAGATTGCCCTTTCTAATTCGTTGAAGAATTGAGTTAGAATTTTAATGGGGATTTTATTGAATCTGTAGATTTCTTTTGGCAAGATGGCCATTTTTACAATGTTGATACTGACAATCCATGATAATGGACATTCTTTCCATCTTCTGAGATCTTCTTTAATTTCTTTCTTCAGAGACTTGAAATTCTTATCATACAGACCTTTCACTTCCTTAGTTAGAGTCATGCCAAATTATTTTATATTATTTGTGACTATTGAGAAGGATGATATTTCTCTAATTTCATTCTCAGCCTGTTTATTCTTTGTGAAGAGAAAGGCCATTGACATGTTTGGTTAATTTTATACCCAGCTAAATCACCGAAGTTGTTTTTCAAATTTAGGTTTTCTCTGGTTGAATTTTTAGGTTCACTTATATATGCTATCATATTATCTGCAAAAAGTGATATTTTGAATTCTTCTTTTCCAATTTGTATCCCCTTGGTCTCCTTTCGTTGTCAAATTGCTCTGTCTAGGACTTCAAGAACAATGTTGAATAGGTAGGGAGAAAGTGGGCAGCCTTGTCTAGTCACTGATTTTAGTGAGATTGCTTCCAGCTTCATACCATTTCATTTGATGTTGGGTACTGGTTTACTGTAAACTGCTTTTATCCTGTTTATGTATGGGCCTTGAATTCCTGATTCTTCCAAGACTTTTATCAAGAATAGGCTTTGGGTATACTTAAATGATTTCTTTGCATATAATGAGATGATTATGTGGTTTTGTCTTTGAGTTTATTTATATAATGGATTATGTTGATGGATTGACATATATTAAACCATCCCTGTATCCCTGGTATAAAAGCTACTTGGTAAGGAACAATGAAAATTTTAATGTGTTCTTGGATATGATTAGGGATAATTTTACTGAGTATTTTTGTTTCGATATTCATAAGGGCCATTTTTCTGAAGTATTTTATCTTTGTTGGATCTTTCTGTGGTTTTGGTATCAGAGTAATTGTGGCTTCATAGAATGAGTTGGGTAGAGTACCTTCTACTGCTATTTTGTGGAATTGTTTGTGCAGAACTGGAATTAGATATTTTTTGAAGGTCTGATAGAACTCTGCATTAAACCTATCTGTTCCTTTTTTTTTGGTTGCGAGACTATTAATGCCTGCTTCTATTTCTTTAGGGTACATGAGACTGTTTAGATCATTAACTTGATCCTGTTTTAATTTTGGTACCTGTTATCTGTCTAGAAATTTGTCCATTTTGTCCAGGTTATCCTGTTCTTTTGAGTATAACCTGTTGTAGAAGGATCTGATGGTGTTTTGTTTTTCTTCAGGATCTGTATTTATGTCTCCCTTTTCAATTCTGATTTTGTTAATTAGGATGCTGTCTCTGTGCCTTAAGGGATGCTAGCTAAGGATTTATCTATCTTTTTGATTTCCTCAAAGAACCAAATCCTCTTTGGTTGATTATTTAAGGAGTTCTTCTTTTTTCCACTTGGTTAATTTCACCCCTGAGTTTGATTATTTCCTTCCATCTACTCCTCTTGATTGAATTTGCTTCCTTTATTCTGGAGATTTTTCGTTTGTTTTCAAGCTGCTTGTATGTGCTCTCTCTGGTTTCTTTTTGGAGGCACTCAAATCTATGAGTTTCCCTCTTAGTAAACATTTCATTGATTCTCATAAGTTAGGGTATATTGTAGCTTTATTTTCATTAAACTCTAAAATGTCTTTAATTTCTTTCTTTATTCATTCCTTGACCAAGGTATCACTGAAAAGACTTTTGTTCATTTTCAACATGAATGTTGGCTTTCCATTATTTATGTTGTTATTGAAGATCAATCAGCCTTAGTCCTTGGTGGTCTGATAGCATGCTTTGGACAATTGCAATATTTTTGATCAGTTGAGGCCTGTTTTGTGACCAATTATATGGTCAATTTTGGAAAAGGTACCATGATGTGCTGAGAAGAAGTTATATCCTTTTGTTTCAGGATAAAACGTTCTGTAGATATCTATGAAGTCCATTTGTTTAATAACTTCTGTTAGTTTCACTGTGTCCCTGTTTAGTTTCTGTTTCCATGATTTGTCCATTGATAAAAGTGGTTTGTTGAAGCCTCCCACTATTATTGTGTGAGCTGCAATGTGTGCTTTGAGCTTTCTTTAATGAATGGGACTGCCCTTGAATTTGGAGCATACATATTCAGAATTGAGAATTCCTCTTGGAGGATTTTACCTTTGATGAGTGTGAAGTGTCCTTCTTTGTCTTTTTTGATAACTTTAGGTTTGAAATCAATTTTAAACGATATTTGAATGGTTACTCCAGCTGATTTCTTCAGACCATTTTTTGGAAAATTATTTTCCAGCCTTTCACTCTGAGATAGTGTCTGTCTTTTTTCCTGATATGGGTTTCCTGTAAGCAGCAGACTATTGGATCCTGTTTTTGTAGCCAGTCTGTCAGTATATGTCTTTTTATTGGGGAACTGAATTCATTTATATTAAGAGATATAAAGGAAAAGTAATTGTTGCTTCCTATTTTTTTTTTGTTGTTAGAGTTTGTATTCTGTTCTTGTGGCTGTCCTCTTTTTGGTTTGTTGAGGGATTACTTTCTTGCTTTTTCTAGGGCATGTTTTCTGTCCTTGTATTGTTATTTTTTTTCTGTTATTATCCTTTGAAAGGCTGGATTCATGGAAAGTTAATGTGTGAATTTATTTTTTATCGTGAAATAATTTGATTTCTCCATCTATGGTAATTGAGAGTTTGGCTGGGTATAATAGCCTGGGCTGGCATTTGTGTTCTCTTAGTGTCTGTAAAACATCTGCCAAGGATCTTCTGTCTTTCATAGTCTCTGGTGAAAAGTCTGGTGTAATTCTGATAGGCCTGCCTTTATATGTTACCTGACCTTTTTACCTAACTACTTTTAACAGTATATCTCTATTTAGTGCATTTCTTCTTCTGATTATTTTGTGTCAGGAGGAATTTTTTTTCTGGTGCAGTCTATATGGAATTCTGTAGGCTTCTTCTATGTTCATGGGCATGTCTTTCTTTAGGTTTAACAAGTTTTCTTCTATAATTTTTTGAAGATATTTGCTGGACCTTTAAGTTGAAAATCTTCATTCTCATCTACTCCTATTACACGTAGGTTTGGACTTCACATTGTGTCCTGGATTTCCTGGATGTTTGAGATAGGGTCTTTTGCATTTTTTATTTTATTTGATTGCTGTTCCAATGTTCTCTATGGAATCTTCTGCACCTGACATTCTCTCTTCCATCTCTTGTATTCTGGTGCTGATGCTCATATTTATGGTTCCAGATTTCTTGCCTAGGTATTCTATCTCCAGTGTTGCCTTACTTTGGGGATTCTTTATTGTGTCTACTTCACTTTTTAGGTCTTGGATGGTTTAATCCAATTCCATCACCTGTTTGTTCGTGTTTTCCTTCAATTCTTTTAGGGTTTTTTTGTGCTTCCTCTTAAGGTCTTCTACCTATTTAGCAGTGTTCTCCTGTATTTCTTTAAGTGAGTTAATAAAGTCATCCTTGATATCCTTTCCCATCAACCTGAGATATGCTATTAAATATAGGACTACCTTTTCGGGTGTTTTGACCTTTCCAGGACTGGGTTAGGTGGGAGTGCTGTAATTCTGATGAAGGTGAGTGGTCTTGGTTTCTGTTAGTAAGATTCTTATGTTTGCCTTCCATCATCTGGAAATCTCTGGAGTTAGTTGTTATAATTGTCTCTGGTTATATCTTGTTCCTCAGGTGATTATTTTAGCCTCTATCAGCAGACCTGGGAGACTAGTTTTCTCCTGAGTTTCAGTGTTCAGAGTACTCTCTGCAGGCATGATCTCCTCTTGCAGAGAAGGTGCCCAGATATCTGGTGTTCGAACTTTCCTCCAGGCAGATGTTGTGATCCACTCACTAGAGATACTAAGATCCCATGGAGAGTCTTGTGACTATCTATCCTAAAATGTAACATTTTTTGTTTCATATTATTAATCAGTAGTTTGAAATACGTACTTATTATGGCACTACCCAATGAAGATAGAAAATATTCATAATTACTATTTTTTAAACAATATTGTGTATTTATGTTTAGGTAGGCATGAAATTATTAAGACAAAGTATTCTGCCTTAAATCAATTCTAGGTAACAGTAAAATAGTTCCTATGATCTAGAAGTAAACACAGAAAAATAGACAACAGGAATATATTACTTTAAACCTAGATGATATATATGTACACAGTATATTTCAAATGAGTCACTAATCTTGTTGTCAGGGATCACAGATGTGTAATCTGCTTGATTACTTTCTCTGCTAGTAGCATAAACAGAACTTTCTGCCACTATATAACAGCAAGCCCTAAGAATTAAATTTCAAGATTGGATATAACTTTATTTACTCATGTTCTATTACTCGAGTATGTGGTTTCTTCAGAAAGTGTTGTAGTATCAAGTTTTGGACTGTAACCAAGAGTAATGCCACTTAACTGTAATATTTTAAATAAACTTCCTAAATTGTGGCATTCCGTAAGGGAATAACAGACATAATCCTATCCTCATGCTTACCTAAACTTGTAATCTCTAATGTTTCCTCCTCCTATTATGTTGCATGTGTTCTGTCATTCCCTCCTTCCATAAAGGCTTCATCCTTTCTTCCATGCCATGTGCCACTTTGGGGTTCCTTATCTCCACAGATACTCCAAGTTAAACATAAAATCTAAAAGTTGAAGCTAGACCAAATGTGATTACAGACACGTAGCATTTCTCTTTATAGGCCTAACTTAACGCATTTACTATATAGTATTTTCAAGTTCCATATACTCTCTAGCAAATTTAGTTACAACTGATTGCATCTCCTAGATAATTTGAAAACAGAAGCAACAAAAATTACTGAGCAAGTATCACTAGATAACCATGCTATCTTTTCTACACTCAAGTGTGACATAGGTGAGTCACCAGTTAGTTCTATTTTTAGATATTTTAAGCAAATTCCACACTGATTTTATCCTGGATGTACCAACTTAAACACCCACCAGCAGTAGAGCTGTACTTTATTTCCACATCGCTAATGCTTCTTGACTTTTGTTTTCCTGATTGTACTCATTCTTCAAGGGATGAGCTGGAATTTAAGTTTGGAGAAAAAAAGAGCACCAGAAAATTTTTTTGTGGGAGCCATAGCTAGTGTTGAAAGATATAAGGAGTAATGTAATAAAGGGAATTGTTTCCTCGAGGTGAGTATACACCAAGCTAATCCTGCAACGTGTGCAAAGAAATGTCCTAAGGATTTGTCTGTTCATAGCAGAAAAACAACATATCAAATTTATGGAAACGTATTCAAGGAAGCAGGCAGGTTCTATTGTAAGCATGCAAAAGAACTTGGCAACATCCACCATGTAGTTCTTTCGTCAGATTAATGAAGGATACAGAAGTAAAAGAGCCATGGAGTCTTCCTACGTGGTTATGTAAAGCCAATGAGGGCATCCAGGTTGCAGCGAAGTCCCTGAATAGATGCCTAGAGAGGCTTTCTGTGAAGGTATGAAAGGGAAGCCTATATTGTGATATAGCACTCAGGATGTAAGAAGGTCCACAGCTGTGGGATATCTCCCAAAGAAAGCTACAAACAAAGAATGGAACCAGCCCAAGACAGAGAAATATATTGTAGTCATGAAACTAGATAGGAAAAGCTTTTTAAGCCACAACGTACATAAATTTAGGATTTGGGGTTTTTCTAACTAGATTTGATCTTGATTTGTTCCAGTATTTCCTGTTTATGTTTCTTTTCCTCTTATTTTGCATGAGAATGTATATTCATGTAAGTGTACTTTGAAAGTAAACAATGTTTTTCTTTGATTTTATATGGTGTTACAATTAAGAAATTGTAACCTATTCTAAAAGATAAAATATGATTGTAGTTGTATATGGAATTTTATCTCATGTTAAGCATGATTATACCCTGGAAATTCATATACTTTATTTGCAGTTGTATATTGGATATTGGATACTATGCTAGGCATAAATATTGCTTTCCTTTGGAATATAACATAATATAATGACATATGTTTGTATGTCTTATTGACAAGAGGTACACTTATGATGGCTAGTCTTGGTTGTAACCCTGATAATATTAGGAATTCACTAAAACTCTGGGAATTTGGGGCACCTGTGAGGAATTTTTTTTTCCTGATTTGATTATGTGAGATAGGAAGACCAACCCCAAATGTAGATCGTTTGTTCTGTTGTAGAAACAACTCTACAATATAAATTTCATTGATGTTAGTTTTTTAATAAAATTGTGTAGCTAGGACTAAATTCTAGTAGTTTCAATCAAGATAGTTTTTATGATCTTACACTGTTTCTGTCTTTTATTACAGTGTTTTCTGAACACTGAGGTAGAGATTTGATGGTGACCTCCCTTGTAGGACTGAATGTTAGAAGGTCCCTCAGGCTTTGCATATTATCTGGCTGCAAGTCTCTGTATTTGTTTCCATCTGCTGCATGAGGATACTTCTGTGATGATGAATGAGCAAGATACAGATCTGTGAGTATAGCAAAATGTCAACAGGAGTCATTTAACTTCTATACTCCTTTAGTAGAATAGTAGTATTTGGTCTTTCTCTAGATCCTTGGCATTTCTAGTTTCAGGTTCTTGGTCATTCAAGAATTCTTGAGTATGGATTCCACTTAATGATATCTGTGATTGTATATGCTTGGCACAGGGAATGGCACTATTAGGAGATGTGGTCTTGGAGTAGGTGTGTCACTATAGGTGTGGGCTTAATACCTTCATCTTAGCTGTGAGGAAGTCAGTCTTCCACTAGCAACCTTACAGATGAAGATGTAGAACTCTCATCTGTGCCAACTCTATGCCTGCTTGGATGCTGCCATTTCCCACCTTGATGATAATGGACTGAACATCTGAACCTGTAAGCTAGCTCCAATTAAATGTTGTCCTTTATAAGGCTTGCCTTGGTCATAGTGCCTGTTCACTGCAGTAAAACCCTAAGTAAGACAGCATCTTTAGAGCCTCTTTGTCTAAGAAAGTTAACTTTGGGTATTTTGTTTGTTTGCTTTCCTATCATACAGATTCTTTGTGTATATTATGTTTTCTGGTTTGGGGTTTTGATAAGATAGTGTATGTGAATGTGTGTTTCTGTATCAATATATGTTTTTTTTGTTTGTTTTTTTGTTTTGAGTGTGTGTGTGTGTGTGTGTGTGTGTGTTTGTGTGTGTGTGTGTGTGTGCATTTGTTTATTTTCTTTGGTTGTTTTGTCCTATTCAGTTAGTTTGGTTTATTTCATTAGTAATCTTTAGATAAATATTTGTTTCCTAAAAAGTGACAGACAGTTGGAATCTGGATTAGAGGAGAAGTGGGAAGGAACCTGAAGGAGTAACTGTTAGGGGAAACTGTAATCAGAAAATACATCTCAAATATAGCTTCCCCTCCCTCCTCTTCTTGAAGTCCTTCCCAGGAGCTCACCTTCCCCAATGCATTCCTCCTCTCTTTCTCTTCAGAAAAGAAGAGACCTCCCATGGATATAATACTGCCTTGTCATATCAAATTACACACTAGGAACATCCTCTCCTATTAAAGCTAGAAGAGGCAGCTCAATCAGCTGAAAATGTCTCAAAGGCAGGCAACAGAGACAGGGAGAGACTGTTCTCACATTGTTAAGTGTTCCACATGAATCCCAAGCTACATAAATTTTACATATGTGCCAAGGGCCAAGGTCATTCTCATGAATGCTACCTTGTTGGCTCAGTGTCTGTGTGGCCCCAAGAACTCAGGTAAGTTGATATTGTGAATTTTCTTGTGGTTACCTTGACCTCCTTGACTCCAGTAAACCTTCTTCCTATTTCACAGATCCGCTTGAGTCAAATGAAATTTTGGCTGTGGTTCTTGCATATGCCTCCATCAATTGCTAGTTGAAGTCTTTCTCATGACAGTTATGCTAGACTCCTATTTGCCAGTATAGCAGAACATTGTTAACAATATCAAGGATGTGCTCTATTTCTTGGCATATGTCTCAAGCTGGTCCAGTCATTGGTTGGCCATTCCCTCAATATTTGTTCTAACTTTACCCCTGCACATCTTGTAGGCAGGAGAAATTGGACGATGAAGTTTTTATAGTAGGACTGGTGTCCCATTCCCTCCATTGAAAATCTTGCCTGGATACAGTAGATGGACATTTCAGGCTTCATATTACCCATTGCAAAGAGGGTTAGTTACTGTTACCCTCAATTCACTGTCTTAGATTCTGAAGAATTTCTATTTCTGTAGGTTTCTAGCTCATTTCAGAGATGTATTCCCCCAATCCAGTTGTCTCTTCCAGTACTCCCTCCCTCAATTCTTTCCCCTCATGATCCTTCTGGTTTACATCCAAACGCCAACTCTTTTCCAGTGCTATTCCCATGTCCAATGAAAATGCCTAGTCTATATTCCAATCTCAGTGAGATATCATTTTTGGCATCTTTGGATTACAACATGGTTATCCTTTATAATCAGTACCAACTTATATGTGAATATGTACAATGTTTGCCTTTGTGGGTCTAGGGTACCTCACTCATGGTGATATTATCTTGTGCCATCTATTTTTTGTACAAATTTCAAATTGTCTTTGTTTTTAATAGTTGTGAAGTATTCCACTGTATAAGTGTACCATATTTTCTTTATTCTTTTTTTGATTGAGAGATATCTAGGTTGTTTCCAGTTTCTGGCTATTATGAATGATGTCTCTATGAACATAATTGAGTAAGTACTCTTATGGTGGTAGGATGGAGTTTCCTATTTGGTATATAACTAGGAGTGTTATAGCTGTTTTTGTTTTTTGTTTTTTTGTTTTTTGTTTTTTTTTGTTTGTTTGTTTTTTTGTTTTGATTTGTTTTGCTTTTTGTTTTGTTTTTTGTTTTTTGTTTTTTTGTTTTTTTGTTTTTTTTTTTGATACAATTACTCCCAATTTTCTGAGACGCCACCAAATTTATTTCCAAAGTTGTTGTACAAGTTTACATTCATACCAGCAATAAAGGAGTCTTCCATTACTTCAACAACCTCAACATAATGTGCTGTCCTTCCTTGACTTTTTTGATAACTTTGTTTTGGAAGTCGATTTTGTTTGATATTAGAATGGCTACTAAAGCTTTTTTCTTCAGACCATTTGCTTGGAAAATTGTTTTCTAGCCTTTTACTCTGATGTGTTGTCTGTCTTTGTCCCTGAGGCAGAATGTGCTGTCATTTAAGTCTTAGATATTAGCCATTCTGATGTTTGTAAGATAAAATCTCAGTGTCATATCATTTTGCATTTACCTTATGACTAAGGATAATGAACATTTCTTTAAGTGCTTCTCAGCCATTAGATTCCTCTATCAAGAATTATTTCCTTAGCACTGTTCCCCATTTTTAATGTATTATTTGCTTTGTTGATGTTTAATTTGTTGAGTTCTATATATATTTTGGATATCAATATTCTATCAGATATATGGTTGGTTAAACCATTCTGTAAGCTGACATATTGTTCTATTGGCAGTGCCCCATGCCTTACAAAATATTTTCAGTTTAATGAGGTTTCATTTATCAATTGTTGATCTTAGTGGCTGAACTACTAGACTTCTGTTTAGGAAGTCATCTTCTGTGCCAAAGATTTCAAGGTTATTCTCCACTTCCTCTTTTATCAGATTTAGTATATCAGGGTTTCTTGATCAGATCCTTGATCCATTTGGACATGACTTTTGTGCCGGGTAATAGATATGGATCTACTTTTAGTATTCTACAAGCAGATAAACATTACTACCAGCATCATTAGTTGAAAATGTTTCATCTATTCCACTGTAGAGTTTTGGCGTCTTGTTAAAATCAAGTGTTCATAGGTACGGATTCACTTTTGTGTCTTCACATCAATTTATTGATCAACCTATCTGTATTTATGCCAATACCATGCAGTCTTTATCGCTTCTTCTCTGTATTACAGCTTGAAACTGGGGATAGGGAACTGAGGGAAGCCAACAGAAAGTTCCAGATTCCAGGAAACAAGAGGATCACAGGACCCTATGGGGATGACATTAGGTGAAATCCCTAACAAAGGGGAGAGAGTACCTGTAGAAACCATATCTAGAGGTTAGGAATTGGGTCTGGTTGAAAGATGGGTCCCCTACCATTTTCAAAAATTTTGACCCCGAATTGTTCATGTTGAAAGGAAATACAGGGACAAAGAATAGAGCAGAGTCTGAAGAAAAAGCCATTCAGAGACTGCCCCATATGGGGATATATCCCATCTGCAGCCACCAAGCCCAGGCACTATTGCTGATGCCGACAAATGCTTGCTGAGAGGAGCCTGATATAGATGTTTCCTGAGAGGCTTTGCCAAATCCTTACTGATACAGATGTGGATGCTTGCAGTCAACCATCAGAATGAGCTTTGGGACCCCAATGTAGAAGTTAGGGGAAGGACTGAAGGAGCTGAAGAGGTTTGCAATATCATAGGAAAAACAACAATATCAACCAACCAGACTCCTCAGACCTCCCAGGAACTAAAGCTCCAACCAAATAAAACACATGGAGGGACCCATGGCTTCAGGTGCACATGTAGTAGAGGATGGCCTTATCTGGCATCAATAGGAAGAGAGACTCTTTATAGGAAGTATACTGTTTATTTTCAATTAATTTTGCATCATGTCACTTATGTATACTATTGTATCTGAATAGCAATAGTTTGACTTTTTCCTTTTCAATTTGTATACCTTGATCTTCTTCCTTTCCTTATTGTTGTTTCTAAAACTTCAGGTGCTATACAGAATAGATACAGAGAATATATACTTTTACCATATTATTGCTTTTTAGGGAATATTTTTTTTCTCTCCATTTAATTTGATATTGGGTGTCAGCTTTCAATGTATTGGCTTTATTATGTTCAAGCATGTGACATGTATCCCTCATCTCTTTAAGAATTTATCATCAAAGAGTGTTGGATTTTGTTGGAGTCTTCTTCAACATTGACTATGATAAACTTGTGGTATTTTTTCCTTTTAGTTTGCTTACATGGTAGATTACAGTGAAAGAGTTTGGTATGTTGATCCATCCCTGCATATGTAAAATGAACTCTACTTCATCATAGGGGTGATATTTTTCATATATCTTTGAATTCTGTTTACAAGTATTTTATTGAGTATTTTTAAATCGATGTTTATAAGGGCAATTGGTCCGAAATTCTCTTTCTTTGTTGAGTCTTTGTGTGACTTAAGTCTCACATTGACTGTATTCCCATAAAGTAAATTTTGTCAATTTTCCTTCTGTTTTTATCTAGTGAAATAATTTGTTTCTCAGTATTAGCACTTTTTTGAAAGTATGGTATAATCCTGCTCTAAAACCATCTGAGCTTGTCTGGTTTTGTTTGGGAGATATTAAATGATAGGTTATATTCCCTTTGGCTATAGGACTATTGAAGTTGATCTTTATTCAGCTTTACCAAATTGTATGTATTGAGAAAATTGTCCTTTTTTTTTCTATTTTGGTTTTCCATGTTTCTGGAGTACAGGGTTTGAAGTGAAACACAATGATCTCTGTGTCTGTTGTTATGTCTTCCTCTTCATTTCTAATTTTGTTAATTTGTATGCTTTCGCTCTCTTTCTTTTATTTAGTTTTGAAAAAAGTTTTGTCCATCCTGATGATTTCCTCAAAGAACCAAATATTTGTTGCCTGTTTCTTTGTCTTGTTCTCTTTGATTTTTTTATTGATTTTAGTTTTGAGTTTGATTATTTCCTGCTGTCTATTTATCTTTGGTGGCTGTGCTTCTATTTGTACTAGAACTTTCTGACATGTTGTTAATTGGTGAGTATGAGATCTGTACAATTTCTTATGAAGACACTCATAACTATGAACCTTCATCTTAGCTCTGTGACAGAAGATGCTGGCGGGGATGTGGAGAAAGAGGAACACTCCTCCATTATTGGTGAGATTGCAAGCTGGTACAACCACTCTGGAAATCAGTGTGGTGGTTCCACAGAAAATTGGACATAGTAATACAGGAAGATCCAGCAATACCTCTACTGGGCATATACCCAGAAGTTGTTCCAACTTGTAATAAGGACACATGCTCCACTATGTTCATAGCAGCCTAATTTATAATAGCCTGAAGCTGGAATCTCTCACCTCCCAGGTCTCTGGTGCATTATAGGGCATCCTTGAAACATCCTATTTCCTGAGTTTGCCTATTTCCCTTATTTCTGCTGGCCCTCAAGGCTTCAGTCTTTTGCCCTTATCCAATACCAGATCAGAAACCATCCCCCACTCTACACCTTTCCACTTTCCCTTTCATGTTCTTTCTTCCCTCCCAAATTGTGGTTGCTTTCTTCTCCCTCCCAATTAGGACCGAGGCGTCTTCACTTGGGTACTTCAGCTTCTTGAGCTCTTTGAGTTCTGTGGACTGTATCCTGTGTATTCTGTATTTTTTGTTGTTGTTTGTTTGGTTTGGTTTTGTTTGGTTTTGGGTTTTTGGCTAGTATCCATTTGTTAGTGAATACATACCATGAATGTTCTTTTGTGTCTGAGTTACCTCACTAAGCATGGTATTTTCTGGTTCCATCTGTTTGCCTTTTAATCTCAGGATGTCCTCATTTTTTTTGTTTTGTTTTTTGTTTTTGTTTGTTGTTGTTGTTGTTTTTGTTGTTGTTGTTGGTGGTGGTGGTGGTTTTGGATTTTTTTTTTTGATGTCCTCATTCTTAATAGCTAAGTATGTTATGCTCGTTGTCCACAGGAAACCCAGATGAGCCCAAGAATTACAAACTCTACTGAAACTCACAAAAATTCTTATTTTCAAGTTTAACCTTGGTTCGCCTAACTAGCATTCACTGCATGAATGCTGGCAAGTGACCCTGAATCCAAAAAAAAAAAAAATTGGGTTTATATACAGCATAGGAATTGTGTAAATATTTACAGAAAAGGTGACTAGAAGGTGTAATAGTACTGAAATGGGAGGGGGGTAATGAGTGTCTGTTCAAGGACTAACTTTATGGCCAGTTTTATCTGTCTGTGAGCTGACATCTGCTTACCTTTTACTTTTTCCATGGTGTCCCTTGAGCTTGCTTTTTCTCTAAGGTCTCAAGGATAGGTACTTGAAGTTCTTTCCAGCAGGAGTTTTGGTTTTTGCAGACGCAGAGGCAGAGAGAATGTGTCCTCATTATGGGCCCTGTCATTGTAACTCTAGGGGAGGAAGAGGCAGCCCAGTCTGCTGCAGGAGGATGCTGCACAGAAACCACCTGTTTGCTATCTGCATAGCCGCAGGGGAAGGGGGAAGGGGGAAAGGAGGATGGGAGCCTCTGTCTATACAACACTGAAGTCTCTCTAGTATTAGTAATCCGAGGGTTACAACATTCTCCCCTCTTTTTGTTGACGCTAGAGGCCAATCTTGGACTCTTTATAGGCCTAAATCGTCTGTGCTAACTGGTTTGTACTGGGATCTCATCACCATCAGTTGAATAGTCCGTAATCTCTGCTTTATATACTGCAAAAGCTTTTTATTTATGCATGGCCAAAATGTGAGCAGCAACAAAAAAACTTATAAGGGACCCTGTAATTGTGGAAATGAGAGTAGTTAACCATGGGGAATTATCAAATAGGTAATGATGCCAGCTTTTGGAGTTTTCTTGTTCTCTTTGGTACCTCTCTATGCTTTCTCTAACATTAACTAGTAATTCTTAGATGCCAGAGTGATTTACATAAAACCAACATTCTTTGAATACATCAACACACAAGCCTCCCAGATGCAGGAAGACAAAGTATAACCCTTGTCTGTTCTGTTCAACTACCTCAGCCAGGAAATCTACATTTCACTCTAGGTGTGCAATGGATTTTTCTAAGCATTGGCTGTCTTGATCTGTATTTAATTTAAGGCTGTATAGTTATTCTCTTACAATGTTAGGGCTGCTATCCCAGTGCCTGCACCAGGTAGCCCTGCTCCCAAAATTATAGCCAACGTTAGGGAAATAGTTTCTCTCTTCTGTCTTTTGAGGTCTCCCCCAACATGCCCTATTAGGTTCCTCAGCACTATTTCCTCTGAATAATAGGTTATGAATGGCACCAATTGGACTAGAATAGAGAACTCCGTTGCAGTAGGGGAATTGAGAACCTCTCCATGCACACACAGAGTCAATCCTGTTGAACAGGCCCACCATGCCTGTTCAGGGGAAATAACTTATTTGGAATGCACCATGGGGGTATTTTGGTTACACATATGTTGATGTGACAAGGGAACTTTTCCCAGCCAGGTCCCCTGTCCTGATATGGTCTACATGGTTAAGGTTCTTTTCTTGGGACCATATGCATGCAGTGTCTCTCTCAGACTCATTATATTTAGACATAAATCCAACATCTTCATAAAAAGGGTTTCTGGCATAATAACACAGCCAGCAGAAGATGGTTAGCTCTGGTTGGGAACTGGTCAAAATTTGAAAGGTTTTTAGCATCATTTACCAGAGCAGATCTTCGGGGGCAGGGAGCCTTCTGGGGAGGACTGGGAGGTCAAAAAACACTGGTTTGAGAACAGACTGTGGCATAGGTTTTTCAGGGCAAGACCTCATTCTATAGGTTTAGTGTTTGCCAGAATTCGGTATGGTCCTACAGTCACATTCAGGGGGTTTACTATTGGTTTTATCAGGAGCCTAATTGTGAAAATGAGTTTGAGGTTTTTCCCCCCAATAATATAAAATCGGAGGCCCCAAGGTTTCCCAGTTTCCCAGCCCTTTTCCTGCTCTCCTAGGCTGGTGAACTTAAGTTGAACTTCAGATTCCCTCTCCTGTCAGGTGACTGTGATAAGATCTTCCTTTGATGCCTTCCATCCTGATGTTTCACAACCACAAAAAGCATAATAGAATTGTTCTGGTTCCCCATATGCCACAGTTCTCTTTTCCCCAGACATATAAAAAAGTCTCCCTAAGTCTACTTAGTGTATGAACGTTATAAAATCTGTTGGGTGTCAGGCCATGAGTTATCAGCCAGCCGGCACAGATCAAACGTTAATTATGGAAACCATGACATTCCAAGTGGCTTTTCTTTATTAGCCAGTTGGGCCCAGTAACCCATTTCAGGATTCTCAATTGTCCTAGTCAAGTCATAAGGCTGCTGCATCTTTTTGATCTCTGAATGGAGACATGGACTGGGAACAGCAGCACATGCAGTCAGTAAAAACAGCAATCTTAGGACCTAGTTAATTTTAACATGGAGGGATGAATAGAACTCCAGCTCTTTTAATATTATGAAAAGTGATCATTGCAGAAAACAAGAATGAACCAGTTTTGTGATACCTCAGTTCTAGGATTGTCATAGACTTATTAAAAAATGAAAATTTAGAACCAAATATGTGGAAACTAATGAAGTCAGGGGAAGGAGGGGTAGGGAGGATATTCCACATCTGGCCAGAGTTCCTCCTATGCTCTGGGCAGGCAGACTTGGGAGAACTGCTAACCTTCATGGCTTCTCTCCTGCCTTCCCATACCTGAATGTGTTTATTTTTTCCTCCCCCTCCTGTCTCCCATCTAGTTCTCTCTCTCTCTCTCTCTCTCTCTCTCTCTCTCTCTCTCTCTCTCTCTCTCTCTCTCTCTCTCTCTCTCTCTCTTTCTCTCTCTCTGCCTCGTGTGATTTCTTTCTTCTCCCTTACAAGTGTGATTGAATCATTCTCACTTGGACCCTTCTTGTTGTTAAGTTTCTTGAGTTCTGTGGATTGTATTCTAGGAAATCTGTACTTCTTTGGCTAATATCCTCTTATTACAGTTCATTTTACTTTGAGATTTTATTTGTAATCAAACAAGTAGAGTGTTACATTTATGATTAAATGATAAAATGTTGAATAGATTCACAAAAAGAAATCTTAGTAATTTACTGTTTATTTACTATTACCTGGAAGTTTTAATCATTATCATAGAGTATAAAATAAAATGTGAATGTGAGAAAGAAATTTAGAGAACGAATTGGAGGGTAAGGATGGAAGGTGTCGAAATTTGGGTTTTGTTGTTATGAAGAGACCACAGTAATTCCTATAAAGCAAAGAACTTTGCTGGGTCTGACTTACAGTTTCACTGGTTAATTTCATTAATGTCTTGCCGAGAATCATGGTAGTTTTCAGGAAGATCATTTGTTAGAGACAGAGATGAAGCCAAGAGCTCTAAATCTTCCTCCACAGGCAGCAAAAAGAGGCTGTCTACACACTGGCCAGACATGAGCATATATGATCTCAAAACCTGCCTCTAGTGACAGCCTTCCTTGATTGAGCAGCAGCGTAGAGCTGGCCTTAGATTTGGGGCTTTCTGATCAGCTGCCTGGTAGGCATGGGCATGGGAAACCGGGTCCTGCCTCTTGTGTGCTGTGCAGTGGTTTGGATAAAGAAGAGACCCCTTCCCTCTCTTTTGCCCTCACCACCATTGGTAGGAGAGCTGTCCCTGAAGTGCTCATGAGCCCAGGAATAATGTCCCAATCACCTCTTGCAGCACTTGGGAGATTAGGCCATGCACCTCATCTGAGCAGCAGGGAGGAGTTGGCCCTGGCTTGGGGGGTTACTGGTGAGCATGCTCAGAGGGAGTGAGAACTAGAAACCTGACTCCATCCCTTATCTGCTGTATCACTATAGAGTATGACCACTCTACCTTGTCTGGGCAGCACAGTAAATCTGGCTTTGATGGCAGGGGCACAAATGAGAGAGCACTGAGGGTATGGTAGCATGAAAGTTGTTTCTGCCCCTTGTTGGCTGCAACTTTGGAAAGGGAAGCTTGGGAAGGGCAGGAAAGCTCTCCCAGATGGTGGTAGTGTGGCAGAGCTGGTGGTCTGATTAGCCAGATCCCTCTCAGGCCCAGATCCTGGGCTTTGAATTGCCCCAACACAACATTGACCCCCATTGGTGAACTGCTGAAGTAGATTAAAATGGCCACCCTACAGATCCCATACTACAGGATCTCCATGACAAAGGGAAACCACAGGATATCTGAGAGGAGTTACAGTTATGCATTAGTACTGATAGTATAATAGAAGGCAGAGAGCTCTTAAGACTCATTAAAATTAACAACTTGGAAACAAAGAAGTGTAGATAAAAGGGCACACTGTGGGATATACACTGTGACATTACAAATTCCACAATGAGATTCTTATTCTGTTGGGGTGGTTGCAATGGTGGAAGCAGTATACAAGGTGATGGGGAGGTAAGTGGGACT
Source organism: Mus musculus (assembly GCF_000001635.26). Taxonomy (NCBI): domain Eukaryota; kingdom Metazoa; phylum Chordata; class Mammalia; order Rodentia; family Muridae; genus Mus; species Mus musculus. The sequence continues at coordinate 90,224,717 of NC_000087.7, forward strand.
GGGTGCATGACTTAAAACTCAGGAAGATCAAACAAAAAGTTTGAAAAAGAGTACCAACTTTTCAAACCATTATTCATTTCTATGTTAAAGGGAAAAAATCAAACATACTCAAGGGTATATAACTATCTTCATAATATAAAAAAAAATACTAAGTTTTCTGACATCTAGGTTTCTACCCTAAAAATTGAACTAATATCATGTAACCATGACATTTTGTGAGTTAACTGATATTTTATTTGGAAGAGTTATAGTAAGCTATATGTTTAGAAATAAGTTAGATACGTGCACACGTGTGTGCATGTGCATGTGTGTGCAGACACACACACACAAATACACACAAGCTTATACACATAATCCTGGATATATGGTATATAAATCATGATTTTTTTTTCTGTTCAGGAAATGAGCAACAAAACTGAATTTTTTAACATATTCAAATTTATTAATATTTTATTCTTCCTTCTTTAAAAAATCTACGGTGCAGATACCTATATCCCAGCTAATAGTTTTCTTGTAAATATCTAAAACAATTCTTGCTGGTGTGGTAGTTAATACTCATAGCTACAGCCATACTTGGAAGACTAAGACATGAGGCCTTTGAGTTAAAAAAAAAGCCTAAGGTAATTGTTGAGATTCTGTTTCAAGACAGTAAAATATGCACAAATACTTCATTACTTTATATTTTAAATGTCAGCAAGATAAATATTTATGTTACTATTTTAATTTGTTTACATATGTGTGGTTCATAATAAGAATGTCAGTGTTCAAATACAATTTTCTTTACTGATTTTTATTTTGGGCGTTTCAGTTTGCATAAACATTTTCAGAGTAGCAGAAGCCTTATGAAACAAAGGCTTGAAACATCTGTTATTTCTCCTAAATTATACGTCCCTACTGAATATTCATAAAAGGAAGGAATATCTCAAGCTTAATTATTTAATCTTCAATTTTTGTTTTAGATTAATTTTATATATGCAGAAACATTGTCAGGATAGAGTTCTCATATACCATTTATCTATTTTGTCTTTAATACTAATACTTTAAATAACCATAGTACATTTTTGAAAGTAACATCACTACTATACTACTTGCTAAAGTAAAAAGTATAAAGAAATATGAAGAATGTCTTTATGCCAGGATACACCAAGAAAGTAAATTCATAGTCAGCTAAACTATATATAGACTAAACAAAACTAGATATAGACCTTTATGTTATGGGCAGTAGAGATGGTTCAACTGGTGAAGTGTTTCCTGCCAACCCTGACAGCCTGAGTTTGACTCTTATGTCCTATATTGTAGAGAAATAAAAGTGACTTCTGATGTCATCTGACCTATACATGCACACCATGGCATTTCTTCACAGGCATGTGTGTGTTCACATACACACACACACACACACACACACACACACACACACACACACACACACACCATCTCCACCACCACCACAACCACCACAACCACCATACCAAGCCACACAACTGAGGGAGAGGGATGGAGGTAGTTATGAAGGAAAGGAGAGGGAGATACAGAGACAGAGACAGAAACAGACAGACAGAAACAGAGAAAGAGGAAGGCAGAGAATACTTTATTATCTCTCTTTAAAAAATATATTTAGTCTCGAAAGGTTTTCCTGTCCCCTTTGTGGGAGTATTTTTGCTAATGCCATCATTCTAGAGTCCTGGGAAGCTCTTGCTTTCTTAGCATCTGGGACTTTCTGTTTTTTACCACCAGTTCCTCATCCCCCAGTTGCTATACACCCCTTTTCAATACCCTGACCCTCTGAACAACTCTCCTGTCTTCTCCCATACCTGATTCTTCTCCTCTTTTTCTGCTCCCCCTCTTCTCTTCTTCACAATTCCCTCCTATCATCTACGTCCCTTGATTATTTTGTTCCCCGTTTTAATTAAGATGGAAGCATCCACACTTTGGTCTTACTTCCTCCTGAAGTTCATGTAGTTCCTGAGTTGTATCGTGGTTATTCCACACTCTATGCCTAATGCTAGAGCGGTGAGGCAGGAGTGGGTAGGTGGTTGGGGGATCACCCTCATAGAATCAGGGTGAAGGGAGATGGGGTATAGGGGTTGTAGATGGAAAACATGGAATGGAGATAACATTTGAAATGAAAATATGTAAAGTGTCCAATTTAAAAAAAAAGTATTTAGAAACAATGTGAATAAAGATGGCCCCCATAAGGTTAATATATTTGAATAAGTACTGAGTAACATTATTGAAAGAGTAAGCAGGTATGGCTTTGTTGGAATTAGTATGACCTTGTTGAAATGCGTATAACATTTTTGGAAGTATTGACACTGGGTACTATTTTGATATTTCAAAATGTCCATTACAAGACCAGAGTTTCTCTCTTCTTTCTACCTGAAGATTCTCTCGCTACTGCTCAATTAACATGTCTGTCTACATGTTACTGCACTCCCACCACAGTAAGAAAGAACTAAATCTCTGAAACTGTAAGCAAGTCATGATTAAATGGTTTCACTTTACAATATTTTCCTGGTGATGGTATCTTGTATTAATAGAACACTTATTAAGCCATAGGATCTCACTACATAGCTCAAATTTCCTTGGAAAGTATGATTTTTCTGCATTAGCCTACTGAATACTGCAAATAAAAATTATGTCTTACCAATACCCGTTAATTTCCCCTATTGGAACAGAGTAGCCTAAAGATCTAGTGTAGAAAATTATTTTCTCCACAAAAATTTCTATTTTGTTTAACAACTTCACTAACCATTACTATCTCTCATTTTAAATTCCATTTTAAAAATAATTTTGTAAATTCATTAGTAATGTCAAAACTATCTTCCATTCACTTTCCTATTCTGTTTATTTTCTTATTCTGTGTAATGCTTAAGACTAATATTCATGTATATTCTGATATGGTATAATTCAACATGTGAAGCAATAACCAAAGTGGAAAATGGTCCATGATCAAGCACTTACCTTTGCTAAACCTCTAATAATTAATAGATCCTTATGATATCTTGTTGAAATTCATAGCTATCATAAAGCTCTAAAACTAGAAGAATTTTATTATTTGTCTGTGTTCACAAAAGAGTATCTAAAGAGATGTCTTAGTAGTTAACTGAGATTGTTATTGAATCACAAGGACAGAGTTTGAATTTACAGCATCCATATAGTTCATACAGCAACAATTTGGGCAATGGGTGTAGAGATATGATTCAAATTTAGAAGGGGATATTAGCAAGACTATTGTTGGAGTTTGCTGGCTTCAAATATAGCCAAATCCTGGGATGTATAAATCCAGAGGAGACACCCCACCCCAACCTTCCTGGACTGCTTGGTTCATAACGCTTTCTCTTTGCACCCTCACAAAGTTCAAATACACTAACAGAAAGACACACACATAAAATGCATACATACATATATACATACATAAACATAATACACCCTATTTCGGATAATAAAGGACACAAGTTAAGGGCTTCTCAATGATCTCTATGTTAAAATATAGTTCACAGCTAAAACATTTTATCACATAAGATATCTTATGGATATCTTCATTGTGGGAATAATCATGTTATATTTTGCATTAATTTTAAATTCTTCAATTCACACAATAAAATCAGACTTTTTTATTTTTTAATTAATTAATTAATTAATTTATTTATTTATTTATTTATTTATTTATTTATTTTGGTTTTGTGAGACAGAGTTTCACTCTATAGACTTGGTTGTCCTGGAACTCATTTTGTAGACCAGGCTGGCCTCGAACTCAGAAATCTACCTGCCTCTGCCTCCCATGTGCTGGGAATAAAGGCGTACACAACCATGCCCAGCATAACATCAGACTATTTATTTAGTCTTCAATAACCTGCATGTAAAATGAAATGAAAAAATCGTTATTAATGTTGTTTCGTAACAGTTAACATTTTAAATTAATCTAGTATTTAAGATACAGATGGGAAACATATTCTCAGACAATTAACATCATGTTACAAAAGATTTTGTCTATAATTTCCAATATAAGAACTTCTAGAAAAGACATCTTGTCTTAAAGAAATACTATTCTTGAATTGCAGAGATTGCTCAGTGGTTAGGAGTGATAGCCAGTACTCTTCCAGAGAAAACATTTGTTTCTCTACACATTCTTTGTAAGTTGAAATCATCCATGATTTTCCAGTTTCAGGGGGTCTGATCCAGGTACCAGACGTGTAATCTGGTGGTGGGGAGCTCTTAGGAATTCTAGAAAGTCCCAGAGAGCTGGGATGTGAGAGGCGCCTGGAACTCGGTGGTGATCTTAGCCGAACTGCCCAACAGTGGGGAGATGGAACCTGGAAAGACCACCTCCAGTTAATAGACAGGGCCCCTAGTGTCTCTAACAACTACTGACTGAGACACATGCAGATAATTAGAGGTAATCATTGGACGCATACAGAAGAGTTAGAGAAAAGTTTGAAAGAACTGAAGAAGATGACAACCCCATAGGATTACCAGGAGTGTCAATTAACCCAAACTCCCAGGAAGATCTGAGAGACTAAGCCACCAGACAAAGAGCATACTTGGGCTAGTCCATGGCCCCTGGCACATATGTGGCAGAGTACTGCTTTTTCCAGCCCAGTGGGAAACGATAGACTGAATTCTGAAGAGACTTGATGCATCAGGGATGCTGGTGTGGGATATGTTGAGGTGAGATGGGGTGGGTGGCTTGTGGAACACCCTCTCAGAGGAAATGGGGAAGATGAATGGGTTGAAGAACTGTAGGAAGTGGGATCAGGAGGTGGGATATTTAGAATGTAAATAAATTAAAATAAAATACAAACTTACTGCAACATCAATAGCTAGTCAAGTCATTGCATTCTTCATACTTGTCAGCATTGTTGATGTTATGAAAATTTTAGAGAGAATATGATTTCATCAAATGCATCCGTGTCTCAAAGGAAGACATTCCAATTTTGGCATTCTATTAATAACTCTAAAGATAAGCTAACGTTTTAATTTGGGCTTTACACTGCTCATTGCCAAATGCTTTCAAATAGTATTTTATTAATAAATATTTCACTAAGTTTTGAAATTATACTTTTATTTAGCAAATGCTGTCTATTTTAATGTTTTGTGTGACTTTGAATCTTATGTTGACTTCTATCCCATTATTACTATTTTTTCTACAGTCTCATGCAACACTAAACAAATGAGAAATTAAAATTTTCACATCTCTAGTTTTAAAAAGGTTTTTGTTTCATAGCTCTTTTGAACTTAATGTTGAAACTTTGATGGTTTTCTCTATATTAGTTTCTGGTTTTGCCAATAAAGCATATTACATAGGTTTACTTACCAAATAGTTAACTTAATTTTAATTTGTCTTTTTGTATTTATCTTCTAGCCATTCTAATCCAAAAGTTGTTAATCCAATCAAGACATGTTCATGCTTGCATCTCATGCAAACAAATATTATTTTTAATTTCCAGGTGCAGTATTTATAGTCAAGTGTTGGGACTGACTGGGTGAAGTTAACTGCCTTGTCAGCCAGAAGTCCTTACTAACAAAGTTTTGACCTTAGTGGAAAAGTCCTATCTTAGTTGAGATTTCTGTGGCAAAATTTGAGGCCTCTGTAGGAAAGTACTAGTCCCAGTTAAGAACAAATAGCTATAGATCTTGTGGACAGGTACTTAGCAACCCACTCTGTTCTGTTCCTCCTGCTGAACTTTTTTTACCTAGTCAATATCCTGCTTTGGGGAACAGGTGCATTCCCCCAGAAACAAAGTGATTTCGCATCATTTTCACTCCCCATTTCCTGTTTCTATGGGTATAAAACCTACCTGGGAAAAACAAAATTTGTCAGGTTGATCAGGTTTTTATTTTTTTTTATTTTTTTTTTTTTGTGTTTTGCTATCCATTCTTTGTGTTTCTTGTTCCCCATTCTCTCCTTAGGTGGTTTCTCAGACCCTGTTCGATTCTTTCATGGGTCAGGACAGTCGAGATTCAAGAATGCTCATGGTAAAAAAAATTCTAAATGTTACTGAAGGACTCACCCATCTATAAGCTCAAAGAAAAAAATTACCCTAATTCCTTCCAGGGATGTGTCTAATAAACATTAAGATATTTTTCTAACAGATGCAGAATATAAAAATTCCTTCAACATACTAAAAACATTGTAGTTATTTTGTGAGTATATTGATAATTTTAATATTCTTACACATCATTGTCATTCACAAAGAACAATTTAACAAATTAAGAATCTGTTGAATAATGCCTTGCTATGTAGTGTAAGAGGTAGCATAAGATTTTAAAATTTGAAAAAAAGTAATTCAAAAAGCTTTAGTGTAGTAACCAATGGATTTAAATATTAGTATTATAAAAACACAATCAGTATAAAAATCAAATCCAGTTTCCTCCCAGTCATCTAACATCTCTAATTATTATTTCAGGCACTGAAATTCAGCATGTCATCTAATCCCAGATGCATAAAATAAAGACTATAATATGTTAAAATAGTATTGATGAATATGAGATACAATCTATATTAAGTAAAATTGTTACTTCACTTATGCTTAATTTTATTAAGGCAATATTTTCTGATAGCAATCATACTTATTTTTATACTTTAGTAATTTTAATAAACAGTTATTTAATTTTCAAATTGGTAATGTCAGTTTTGAATTGATTTACCAAATCAGTTGAATTGTAAATATTTACCAATATTGGAAGATAAGTAAATGTTTACATTATTATATTAGTTATTTCATAGTTGGAATGAACACATATCTGTAATGAGATGGTCTCTTAGAAAAGAGAGATATAATAACTCTAACAACAAATTTGTTCTTATTCTTAAGTGGAGAAAACATATTTATTAAGTTTCATAAAAATATGGTTTCCTCTTCATTCTCTTCCAGACAAAATGGTGTTGAACATAAGAATTCACAAGACTGTGGTAGCACAAATGAAACCTGTGCAAGTTCAAGATAGATGAGATCCCAACACTTAGATGGGGAAATGGACATAGACTCTGTTCTAAATTGAGACCCTCAGGCATATGAAAGAACATTTTTTTTTCTGATGGAATATTTCTGTGCATGTCAACCACATTCCGGAGTTGACTAATACCTACAGAGAGTTGACCAACACATGTTATTTTTGTGGACTTCTTTGATGTTGTTTGTTTTGGCTTTCTCTCTCTCTCTCTCTCTCTCTCTCTCTCTCTCTCTGTATATGTGTGTGTTTTGTGTGTGTGTGTGATTTTCTGAGGCTTTTTGATTTCATGATTTTTTTGTTGTTGTTGATTCAGGCTTTTTTACTTTTTTCATTTAGAGAGAGAAAGAAAAAGAGAGAGAAAGAAAGAGAAAGAACATTAAATTGGGTATGATGGTTGGAAAAATATGGGAGGTATTCAGGGATGGGACACATGCTCAAAATATATTGTATGAAAAATTGTTAATAATAATAATAATACAAATTACTTTATCCCAATCTCTCTCTCACACACACACACAATACACATGTAGTTATGTATACCTTTTAAATTCCCACAAAAAATCATTGCAAAAAAACCTCTTAAGTTCTTAGAGTAGCAACAAGGCAGTTCATCTTATTTTTTGACTCACCATGTTAACCCTCCAAAACTACAGTAAATTATGTTATTGAAACTCTTTGTTCAAATTAATGAGCTTTATTTTCTTTCAGACATAATTATCTCTATATACTGGGCTTAGACAAAAATAGCATAATATATGTAACAGGATAGGGTGTTGTCTTAGTCAGGGTTTTTATTCCTGGAAAGAACATCATGACCACGAAGCAATTTGGGGAGGAAGGAGGGATTTATTGGCTTACATCACTAAGGAGGTCAGGTCTGGAACTCAAACAGGTCAGGAAGCAGTAGCTGATGCAGAGGCCATGGAGGGATGTTCTTTACTGTCTTGCTTCCCCTGGCTTGCTCAGCCTGCTCTCTTATAGAACCCAAGACTACCAGCCCAGAGGTGGTCCCACCCACAAAGGGCCTTCCCAACTTGTTCATTATTTGAGAACATGTCTTAGAGTTGGATCTCATGGAGGCATTTCCTCAACTGAAGCTCCTTTCTCTGTGATAACCCCAGCTGTGTGAAGTTGACATAAAACTAGCCAGTACAGGTGTATATACTATAAAATCTGCAAGACAATATGTTTTTTCAAGGGTTGCAGATTTCTAAAGATATTTTGGTTACTTTGGATTTGTAGGAACTTGACTGAATATTATAAAATTATTTACCAGAACTTCTCAGGGTACCCTTAAGATGTGAGTCAAACTCTATAAAGTAGAGAACATATCAAATACTCGAAATAGTTTAAAGCACAGCACTATCCACTTGAGTTTTCCATCAAACAGAAATGCATTCTTTTAAACTGAATTGGCTTTTATTTTATTTTATTTTATTGAATTTGAAAAAATATATTTTCAGAAAGAAGGTGTTTATCATTAATCCCCTTGAGTTAAGGCAACATTAAATGGAGAATGGAGGCTAGAAAATGTAAGACATGTTGACAGAATTTGGATGTCTGTGGACAAAACATTTCATTGTGCATACATTTTATGTTTTTTTTAACATCTTATGTTCATATTTTAAACAACAAAGTCACAAGTCCTTGAAATGGAACTTTGTACAATGGAGTTCATACCAAAAATATATATGTTGAATTTGTTTAAAACTAAAATTAACATACCTTAGAATTGGGAATGATTAAAAAGCTTTGGGAACTCTGTATGTTTTACATTCGCCAATGATACTAGTGTTGATGAAACATGGTCAAACGTTTCAGATACATTAACTGTAGATATGATGTTACAGCTATGGTCCAGTGAAACTAGGTTACCTCTTGGGCCAATCATGAAATTTGGTGGCAATGTCTACATTTTCCTAAATTTAACATATGAAAGATGCAATACTAAGACATTCTTTAAGAACAGCTGAGGCCAGAACTGTGTGACAGAGTTTGAATCCTGGCAAAGAAACCCCAAGAGGCTGTTGCATGAAGTTATGAAGGTAAAATTTAAGCTACTGTAGAGATTCCAGAGTATTAGAAAGGCCAGCATGATGGGACATGATCTAATATCTGGACAAGGACATCCGGAGGTGAGAAATGGAATCAGTTTAAATGCTGAGGAAATCTGTGTGTGCTGAAGATAGCATATGTAGAGGAATTGGGACACCAAAGCTGATTTCTCCATGAAAAGCCCAAGAAATGGAGGATTTCATTTCTCTGCTTGATTTTGGCTTTTTGTATAATCATCACTAGCTATTCCTAATACGTATTTTTATTTTGTGATAAGAATTTTTACATTATTCTATTATGCATACCAATAACATAATTTTCTACAAGATATCACAATACATTTTTTGATGTGGTAAATGTGTTTTAAAAATGAAAAGAAAATTTATTTAGTCATATTATATTAGGCTTATAAAAAAAACTAGCACTGAGGAAGAGAAAATGGAGTAGTATTGAAAGTTTGAGGCAAGCATGAACTGCATTAAGAAGGTTAGCACCTTATAACTTTCTGTAGGTATCCTGGCCAAAACTATGACTATGAGGACTTTAAAAGTTGAACTGTATTTTGCATTATTAAACACACAGAGAACTTTGGAAATAAGGGTTGGTAGGTTATGTCTAAAACATAATGTGATGTGTGTATGTGATAGGTTAACAATGAATGAAGCTGTGATGGTTAATTTTATATACTTAAAACAATATAGAATTGCCTGGGAGGGAAATCTGAATGAAGGATTGTCTATACTACTTAGTCTGTGAGCATGGTTGTGGGCCTGCATCTTGATTACTTTTAATTTATACGGGAAGAACTTCCCTTGTTGTGGCACCATTATTTACGATGGGGATTCTGGAGTGTATGAGAATAAAGAAAGCAAATTAAGCTCTAGTAACCATACAAACATCAATTCCTTGATCTCTACTCTTGACTTGTGTCAAGTTTCTGCTACTTCCTGTTGCACTGATGCCCCAACAGTGATGGACTATAGTCTGAATTTGTGTGTAAAATAAACTTTCATGTACCTTGTTTTGGCCAGGATACCTACAGAAAGTTATAAGGTGCTAACCTTCTTAATGCAGTTCATGCTTGCCTCAAACTTTCAATACTACTCCATTTTCTCTTCCTCAGTGCTAGTTTTTTTTATAAGCCTAATATAATATGACTAAATAAATTTTCTTTTCATTTTTAAAACACATTTATTATTATTATTATTATTATTATTATTATTATTATTATTATTATTATTATTATTATTATTATTATTACTAATACTATTATTATTATGTGGCAGCATATGTGATCTAGAGCACATGTGGAAGTCAGAGCATCACTTTGCTAAATGCAGTTCCCTCTTAACATTCATGTATGTTCTGAGAATGGAATGAAGGCCATCACAATTGCTTAGCAAGTGCTTTATTTGTTTAGCATCTCATCAACCTCCTGTTTTGTGTTTCTTTGTTTTTGATATTGTTTTTGTTTTTGTTTTGTTTTGTTTTGGACTCAGAACCTCCCTATGTAGCTCAGCATTGCATTGAACTTACACTCATCCTCCTGTCTTTCACGTACATAGATAGTAGGTATGCATTATCATGACCAGTGAAGTTCATTATTTCTATGCTCTATCTGGCCCACCGTGAACATTCAGTACTTGGTATTCCATATGAGCTACATTGGCATACTAACTTGCCTTAGTTAGGGATTGTATTTAGGTGATAAGACATCATGAACAACATCAACTGGGAGAGAATATGTTTTGGTTCATAGTTCAGTTTGTAATTCATCATACATGAAAGTCACACCAGAAACCCTAGACTGGAATTTGGAGCAGTTAAGACCTGAAGTAGAGGACATGTAGAAAAATTGCATACTGGCATATTCCCCATGTTTTGATCATCCTACTTTTTTTTTATAGCATCCAGTACCATCAGTCCAGAGCTGATACTGCCAACTGGGATATCTTTCCATAGAAATCATTCATTAATAAAATTCAACAAAGCCTTTTCCAGGCAAAAGTTTGGTGGGGTTATTTTCTCAATTGAAAGTCAATATTCTCAAATGGTTCTGGCTTGTGTGAAGTTGATATTTATTTAGACAGCAGAGGACTTTAATGATTACAGCCATAGGCATGATGTGTTAAGTAAGGGGAAGAAATGTTGTCTTGGGCTTATCCTTAACACGAAGGCTTGCAGCTGCCTAAGTAGATTTGGTAGAGTACTTTATTCTCATGCATGAAGCCTTGGGTTTTATCTCTAAAACTGCATCAAGTAGGGCATGCTGGTACCTCTCTTTAGTACTAGCTGTTCTGGAAAATGAAAGCAGGAGGATCAGTGGTTCATAGTCATATTGAGCTATTAAGTGAGATAAAGGACAGTCTGAACTATATGGAATATATCTCCAAAGCACGTAAGGATTATAATACTATATAATACCAATACACAAACAAAAGCCAGCTTATATCACATGAGACTGTTACTCTCTCAGTTTTATTTAAGCCTCCCCTTACATAATCCAATAGCTCTACCATCGATCTCTATCCACAGTTTACCAGTGGACCTCATGGCTGCACATGTCTAGGGTGTAATTTATTTTTTTCAAATATTTATTAGGTATTTAGCTCATTTGCATTTCCAATGTTATACCAAATTCCCCCATACCCACCCACCCCCACTCCCCTACCCACCTACTCCCCCTTTTTGGCCCTGGCGTTCCCCTGTACTAGGGCATATAAAGTGTACAAGTCCAATGGGCCTCTCTTTGCAGTGATGGCCGACTAGACCATCTTTTGATACATATGCAGCTTGAGACAAGAGCTCCGGGGTACTGCTTAGTACATATTGTTGTTACACCTATAGGGTTCCAGTTCCCTTAGTTCTTGGGGTGCTTTCTCTAGTTCCTCCATTGGGGGCCCTGTGATCCATTCAATAGCTGACTGTGAGCATCCACTTCTGTGTTTGCTAGGCGCTGGCATAGTCTCACAAGAGACAGCTATATCTGGGTCCTTTCAGCAAAATCTTGCTAGTATATGCAATGGTGTCAGCATTTGGAAGCTGATCATGGGATGGATCTCTGGATATGGCAATCACTAGATGGTCCATCTTTTCTTCACACTTCCAAATTTTGTCTCTGTAACTCCTTCCATGGGTGTTTCATTTCCTATTCTAAGAAGGGGCAAAGTGTCCACACTTTGGTCTTCGTTCTCTTGAGTTTAATGTTTTTAGCAAATTTTATCTTGTATCGGGTATCCTAAGGTTCTGGGCTAATATCCAATTATCACTGAGTACATATTGTGAGAGATCCTTTGTGTTTGGATTACCTCACTCAGGATGATGCCCTCAAGGTCCATCCATTTGGTTAGGAATTTCATAAATTCATGCTTTTTAATAGCTGAGTAGTACTCCATTGTGTAAATGTACCACATTTCCTGTATCCATTCCTCTGTTGAGGGGCAAATGGGTTATTTCCAGCTTCTGGCTATTATAAATAAGGCTGCTATGAACATAGTGGAGCATGTGTCCTTATTACCGGTTGGGGCATCTTCTGGATATATGCCCAGAAGAAGTATTGCTGAATCTTCTGGTAGTACTATGTCCAATTTTCTAAGGAACCGCCAGACTGATTTCCAGAGTGCTTGTACAAGCTTACAATCCCACCAACAACGGAGGAGTGTTCCTCTTTCTCAACATCTGCGCGAGCATCTGCTGTCACCTGAATTTTTGATCTTAGCCATTCTGACTTGTGTGAGGTGGAATCTCAGGGTTGTTTTGATTTGCATTTCCCTGATGACTAAGGATGTTAATCATTTTTTCAGGTGCTTCTCTGCCATTCGGTATTCCTCGGGTGAGAAATCATTGTTCAGTTCTGAGCCCCATTTTTAAATGGGGTTATTTGATTTTATAGGGTGTAATTTATTTGAGTAGTGTCTCTGAGTCACCTAATTTGTGGAAGACTGGCAGATTTCATACTTTGGTTATGAGGCACCTCTTTTAAGTACATTCAACTCAAACTTCCTTTAAACTGATAGATAAAGCAAAGTACTTTTCCCTATTATTTAAATGTGTGTGTGTGTGTGTGTGTGTGTGTGTGTGTGTGTGTGTGTGTGTGTGTGTATGTGTTGGTACGTACATATGTATGTAAGGAAATGCACATGCCCACAGGTGCCAGAGGCCTCCTGAAGCTCAAGCTAAAGGTGACTGTGAGCTAACCAATGTGAGTCCTGTGCAAGAGCAATACTCACTCCTCATTACTGACCACTCTAAACTCAAAGTGCTTTTATTCCCTGGCAACATAATCATGCCCCTAAGTATAACTCTTAAATTATTTTTGTTTGGGGAAATTCTTTTTATACTTTCTGGTACTTATAGACCTTGTACTTCTGATATTGCTCATGATTCAGTCTCCAAAGTACAGGATTCATAAAGATAAACTACTAGTTCCAGTAATTACATATTTTCAGACAGGATGTCATAAAGCCTAGGCTGGCCCCAACTTAGTATGTAACCAAGGATAGCTTGGAACTTCTAATCCTTCCAATACTAACTTGTTCCATGCAAACCATTCTATTTTTTGAAAGCACCCATAGAGTAAATATTATTTTTTGTCAAATTTCTCTTTATAAAAGTTCAATTCAACTAAAGACTATGTCATGTATATTCGACCTCTTTTGTAATCATGTAAAGAATTCTTTGACAAACTATATAAATCTGTTCCTGTGACAGTTAGGACCTCTATTCTATATCATGAAAGAAATATCTGTGCAGAGGGGTTTTACTTCACCAAAGTGGACAAATATAAATTTTATTAACTATCTTTTCAGAGCTATTTATTATCAGCTATCTTTGTCTGGGCATCTCTAAGGGCTAAAGTTTGAAATCTTGCTTTATCTATATATTATTCAATAATTATGTTAGGGATATTATATACTTATTATAACTGACATACATTGTTCTGGTAGATTAGAATAACGCCTGGATAGCTATCTCAATATATTTCAAAAGCCCAAGTACACATATTTCAGGGTTTCATATCTAGGGGCTACACAAATTAAATACAGAACTGAAAAATATTATTTCTGATAATTAAATCAAAGGAAAACATATTCTCACAAAAATATACTTACATATTTTTACTATATTTGTTTGTAATCGTTGTTAGCTAAAAGCAGGTGTTTTATCTGGGAAATGACCAAAGCACTGGTGTGTCTAGTGCATAGATTATTTCTCAGCAAATAAAAAACAATGAGAACTCCCACCTTATCCTCTCTTTCTCCATTTATTGTTCTCCCTCTGATACACAGACGCAAAATTTTCAATCAATAGGAACTCCTCTGGAAGTATCAGGAAAGTGCTACACACTATAAAACAAGCATTGGGTAATTTCCAGGCCAATACTCTCATTTTAATTTTGTAGGAAAAAAAAAACTCCCTTAGATACCTTAAAGAGGCAGAGACTCACCCCTTCTAAACATAGGTAGAATAATAGGTGACTGTTGATAAATATTCTGGAGCAAAGCAGGAAGTGAGAAATAGGAAGAGAAGGAAGAGGAGAAAGGAGAGAGAGAGAGAGAGAGAGAGAGAGAGAGAGAGAGAGAGAGAGAGAGAGAGAGAGAGAAAGAGAGAGAGAGAGAGAATGTACTCAAAAGAAATAAACCTTTAAAAGCCAGTGTTCATTAAGAATTTATTTATTTATTTATTTATTTATGTATTTATGTATTTATTTATTTATTTATTTATTTATTTATTTATCTTTTTTGATTTATTTAATCTTTTCTTCACACTCCAGGTGTTATACCCCTCTAGGTCCCCACTCCGATTGTTCCACATCCCATACCACCGCCCACCATTTCCACAAAATTGTCTTCAACCCCCACCTCACCAGAACTACCCAAGAGACTGTCTGTGGCCTCCAGTCTCTTGAGGGTTTGGTGCATCTTCTCTGACTAAACCCAGACCTGGCAGTCCACTGCTGTATGTGTGTTTGGGGCATCATGTCAGCTTTTATATTCTGCCTGATTGGTGGCTCAGTGTCAGAGAGGTCTTGGAGATCCAGGTTAAATGAGACTGCTGGTCCTCATACAGGGTTGCCCTTTTCCTCAGCTTCTTCCAGCTTTTCCCTCATTAAACCAGAGGGGTCAGCAGCTTCTGTCCATTGTTTGGGTGTAAATATCTGCACCTGACTCTTCCAGTTGCTTTTTGGGTCATTCGGGTATAGTCATAATAGGCCCCCTTTTTTGAGCACTTACTACATAGCCTCAGTAGTAGTGTAAGGCCTTGGGGCCTTTCCCCAAGCTGGGCCCCACCTTGATCCATTCACTGGACCTCATTTCCATCAGGCTCTTCTCTGTTTTTGTTCTTGAAGTTCTTTTTGACAGGAATAGTTCTGGGTCAGAGCTTTTGACGTGGGATGGCAACCCCATCACTCACTTCATGCCTTCCTTATCTTTCTACTGGATGTGGATTCTACAAGTTCCTACTCCCCATCTACAAGTTCCTACTCCCCACTGTAGGGCATTTCATCTAAGATACCTCCATTTGAGTCCTGAGAGTCTCTCACCTCCCATGGCTCTGGTACATTCTGGGAGGCCATACCTCCATAGGTTGCCTGTTTTCATTCTTTCTGCTGTACCTCAGGGCTTCAGTTTTTTTTTTTTCTAACCAATACCTGATCATGTTCTTCTCTAGTACTCCTGGTCCCCATCCCACTTGAGACCCTCCCACCACCCACACCCACTCTGTGATTTCTTTCTTCTCCCTTCCAAGTGGGATTGAGGTTTCCTCACTTGGGACTTGTGGCTTGATAACTTTTTTAAGTTCTGCGGAATGAATACAGGGAGTTCTGCGCTTTTTTGGCTAATATCCAATTATTAATGAGTATATACCATGCATGTACTTTTGGTTCTGAGTTACCTTACTCAGAATGATATTTCCGAGTTACATCCATTTGCCTGAAAAACTCAGGATGTCTTTGTTTCTTAATAGCTGAGTAGTATTTCATTGTGTAAATGAACCACATTTTCTGTATCCATTCTTCTGTTTTGGGACATCTGGGTTATTTCCAGCTTCTAGCTATTATAAACAAGGCTGCTATGAACATAGAAAAACTTGTGCCTTGGGGCATGGTGGGACATCTTTTTGGTATATGCCCAAGAGTGGTACATCTGGGTCTTCAAGTAGACCTATTTCCAATGTTCTGAGCAATTTCCACACTAAATTCCAGAGAAGTTGTACCTGCTTCCGTCCCACCAGCAGTGGAGGAGTGTTCCTTTTTCTCCACATTTTCACGAACATGTGCTGTCATCTGAGGTATTGATCTTAGCCAATTTGATTGGTGTAAAGTACAATCTCAGGGTTGTTTTGATTTGAATTAACCTGAGCACTAAGGACTTTAAACATATCTTTAAGTGTTCCTTAGCCATTTTAGACTCTTCTGTCTTGACATCTCTATTTAGATATATACCCCATATTTGATTGGTTTATTTCGTTTCTTGAGTTCTTTATATATTTTGGATATTAGCCCTTTATCAGATGTGAGGTTAGTTAAGATTTTTTTCTCCAGTCTGTAGGTTGATGATTAGTCCCATTGCCTGTATGGTTTGCTTACAGAAGCTTTCCAGTTTCATGAGGTCACTTTTATGAATTGATGATCTTAGAGCATGAGCCATGGGAGTAGTTTTTAGAACATTTCCCTCTCTGCGTCAATGAGTTTATTTTCTATTAGATTCAGTGGATCTTATTTTATGTTGATAATCTTGTTCAATTTGAAACTGAGCTTTGTGCAAGGTGATAAGTATGTATTTATTTTTATTTTTCAACATACAGACTGCAAATTAGAACAGCATCATTTATTGAAAATCCTTTCTTTTTTCCATCATATATATATATATATATATTTCCAAATATCAAGTGTCCATAAATGTATGGTTTTCTTTCTGGTTCTTCAGTTCTAATCCACTGATCCATCTGTCAGTCTCTGTATCAATAACATGTAGGTTTTTTTTTTAAATCACTACTGCTCTATAGTAGAGTTTGAGGTCCAGGATTGCTCTGAGCCAGGATAGCAGTGGAGTCACAGAGTAGGACCCTGGCAATGGCTTTAAAATCAAAGTGTCTCAGGGATTTCTAGCTCTCAAATTGTACTGAAATGCTGATGATAACTTCGAAAAAGTACTTGGTCTTTCTGAGGGTAGGCTGGCTTAGGTGATTAACACCTGTAGCCAAACAGAGGAGGATTAAGCAATGCAGCCTTTTTTTCTAGCTCAGCAAGAATTGCTGGGCTCTAACTTTGAGCCAACAAGCCAGATGTCACTGGAAGAGAAGGAATTTAGAGAAGTGATTATAGAAGTTATTACTAAGTTATAAAAATATTTTTATGAAAGTTATATAAGGGCAAAAGCAGAAAGATCCTAAGAGCGTAAAGGGAAAAATTCTTATAAGTGGGTAAAAGGAAAAAAAAAAAAAGGCTAAGTGGAGAAAGGCAAAAAAAAATTCTTCTCTCTCGATTTTCCTCGTCTCTTTGTCGTCAGCACTTATACATACTTCAGAATACATGACCACATGTTACAAAGTTCATCAACTGTCTCAGATCAACAGGTTCACTGAAGGTATCAAACCATAACTATGATATTAGTGAAGTTTTGTATAGGTAAACCCAATCAATATTTTATCTTTTACCCTAGAACCTATAATAAATCATTAGTTCACTTATAATGACCTTTGGTTAATTGTTATACAACCTCTTGGAATGTGCTCTGAGTAGGAGAAAGCCGAGTTAATATCTAAGAACAATTAGCCAGTGACACTAGGAAAACTTGCAGTTCTCATTGCAGTTTTGACTCTCAGTAAAGAACCTAATAGCCCTTTTAGTTTGGGGAGAATTTTATTGAGCATTTTTGCATTGATATACATAAGAGAAGTTGGTCTGAAGTTGCCTTAATCTGGAATCAATTCACCAATAAAAACAAATAGACTAACAGACTGGCTATATAAACAATATACAACATTTTGCTTCATAAAAGAAACCCACCTCAGGGACAAAACCAGATACTACCTCAGAGTAAAAGGCTGGAAAACAATTTTCCTAGCAAACGGTCTGAAGAAATAAGCTGGAGTAGCCATTCTAATATAGAATAAAATCAATTTCCAAACTAAAGATATCAAAAAAGACAAGAAGGGACAGTTAATGATCATGAAAGGCAAAATCTTCCAAGATGAAACCTCAATTCTGAATATCTATGCTCCAAATGCAATTGCATCCACATTCTTTAAAGAAACTTTAGTAAAGCTCAAATCACTCATTGCAATGCACACCATAATAGTGGGAGACTTCACAACCCACTCTTATCTATAGAAAGATCCGGGAAATAGAAACTAAACAGAGACACATTGAAGATAACAGAATTTATGAAACAAATGGATTTAATAGATATATACAGAACATTTTACCCTAAAACAAAAGGATATAACTTCTTCTCAGTACCTCATGGTACCTTCTCCACAATAGACCATATAATCAGTCACAAAACAGGACTCAACAAAAATATTGAAAGTATCCCATACACCCTATCACTTCACCATGGAGGAAGGCTGATCTTCAATAACAATATAAATAATAGGAAACCAACATTCATGTGAAAGCTGCATAACACTCTACTCAATGATAACTTGGTCAAGGAAGAAATAAAGAAGAAATTAAACACTTTTTAGAGTTTAATGAAAATGAAGGGAAAATATACCCAAACTTATAAGACACAATGAATTTATTCCCACAAAGAAAACCAACAGTTCTGAGTGCCACCAAAAAGAAACCAGAGAGAGCACACACTAAGAGCTTGACAGCACACCTAAAAGCTCTAGAACAAAAGGAGGCAAATTTACAAGGGGTTGTAGAGAGCAGAAAATAATCAAACTCATTGCTGGAATCAACCAAGTGGGCACAAAAAGAACTATTCAAAGTATCAACCAAACCAGGAGCCTGTTCTTTGAAAATAGTATCAAGATAGATACACCCTTAGCAAGAAGAACTAGAGGGCACAGGGATAGTATCCTAATTAACAAAATCATAAATGAAAAGGGAGACGTAAGACCAGAACCTGAGAAAATCCTAGGCATCATAACATCCTACTACAAAAGGCTATAATAAACAAAACTGGAAAACTTGGACTAAACGGACAATTTTCTAGACAGAAATCAGGTACCAAAGTTCAATCCAGATCAGAATAAAGATCTAAACAACCCCATATCCCCTAAAGAAATAGAGCAGTCACTAATAGTCTCCTATCCAAATAATGCCCAGGACCACCCACATGGGTTTAGTACAGAGTTCTATCAGACCTTCAAAAAAGAACTAATTCCAACTGTTCTCAAACTATTTCACAAAACAGGAACAGAACATACTCTATTCAATTCATTCTATAGAAGCCAAAATTTCTCTGATAACTAAACCATATAAAGTCCCAACAAAATAGAGGACTTCAGATCAATTTCCCTTATGAATATTGATGCAAAAATATTCAATAAAGTCCATGCAAACTGAATCTAAGAACATATCACAAAGATCATCAATAATGATCAAGTAGGCTTCATCCCAGTGATGCAGGGATGGTTTAATAAAAGGAAACACATCAACGTAATCCAATATATAAGCAAACTCAAAAACAAAAACCGCATGATCATCTCCTTAGATGCTGAGAAATCATTTAACGAAATCCAGCACCCATTCATGATAAAAGTCATGGAAAGATCAGGAATTCAAAGCCCATATTTAAACATAATAAAAGCAGTATACAGCAAAACAATAGTCAACATCAAACTAAATGGAGAGAAACTAAAACCAATCCTGCTAAAATCAGGGACTAGACAAGGCTGCCCACTTTCTTCCTATCTATTCAATATACCACTTGAAATCCCAGCCAGAGCAATTGGACAACAGAAGTAGATCAAGGGACACCATGGTCCCTGGCCCGGGGGATTCTTCGGGACACCTGCAAGGACCCATACAGGATCCTCCATGGGATCCTAAGACCTCTGGTGAGTGGAACACAGCACCTGGTTCAATCCAATCGCGCAGGACCCTAGACTGCACATTATTATTATGCACATCCGATAGGCATTTGTGTGTGTGTGTGTGTGTGTGTGTGTGTGTGTGTGTGTCTGTGTGTGTTTGTGTGTGTATGTGTGTGTTTGTATGTGTGTGTGTGTGTGTGTGTGTGTGTCTGTGTTTGCATATAAGCATGTAGGTATGTAGCACTTGTGACCAGAGGAATGCAATCATGCAGTATCGTTCTTTATGTCTCTCTGCCATTTTCCTATGATGCAGTGTGTTGATTAGAATATCTTTTGCCCATGGGATGTGGCACTATTACAAGGTGTTGACTTGTTTGAGGAAGTGTATCAATGTTTAGGCTTGCTTTTATGTAGTGCACAATGTCTGCCCAGTGACGAAAATCGATCCTCTTCCTTGCTACCTGTGGTTACAAGCTTCCTCCTGGTTGCCTTCAGACTAAGATATAGACCAATTATTTCCTTCCCCAGTACCTCCTCTCCCTGGATGCTGCCATGCTTCCTACCAAGATAATAATGTACTGACCCTCTGAATCTGTAAGACAACCTCAATTAAATTTTCCCTATAAGAGTTTCCTGAGTCATGATGTCTCTTCACATCAATGAAACCCTATTGAACATAGGCAGTATGCTAACCTGATTTTTAATGCTTACAAGATAATTGCAACCAGAATGCAAGCACAAAGTAAAGATGATGAATGAGTTTCTGTATTTTTTGAACTTCTGAATTTTTGAATGAATGTGGGGATTGGGAAAATTAGAAAGTTTTGGGAAGGAGAAAGAGAGGATGCAAATACCTTTTGGGCTCCTGCCACTTGCTTTTGTATTCAATATTTCTATTTTAAAACAACACCAACAACTAAAACAACCAACGACAGGGCATCCATACAACAGATTCATAGAGAAGACACCAAAGGGCATTACTTTCTTGTAAATGATTTTCCAGCTAATGTCTGGTATATTGAGCCTAAAGATTTTACTGTCAAACCCTGATGATTAATCACTAGATTGGATCCCCTAACACAATGATAAATGACACTGTGGTCAAAAGGACAGTTAACATGTATAAATACTTTGTTTTTCAAACTGTCAGTTTGAATTGTTACTATATATCCCAGTTTTTTTT
The DNA here is from genome assembly GCF_000001635.26 of Mus musculus. Lineage (NCBI taxonomy): Eukaryota > Metazoa > Chordata > Mammalia > Rodentia > Muridae > Mus > Mus musculus. The sequence continues at coordinate 90,245,901 of NC_000087.7, forward strand.
TTTGCATTTCATCTCCATTAGTGTGTTGTTTTCAGCCCTCACTTGCTACATAGAAAACAGAATCTTTTACACTATATTTAATTTAGGGTGCACAATGGAACCTAAAGACTATTTCAGTCCATTTCAAAGTAGAGCTCTCTGTTCTCTTTCCAAAATTGAAATTAAACTGTTTTCAAAAATATTTTGCACTTGCGTGGCTTAGTTTAATTAAGGTTGGGGGGGTTATTTCTCCCACAGTCTCAGTTGTCTCAAACTGGGAAAACTGTCTAGAAATGTTGTGGAACCTTTGTGACTGTGCCCTAGCAGAAGTAGATCACTGGGACAAGAAGGAGGGAGCTGGGTGGTTCTGAACTAAATCTTGGCTTCTAAATCCAACCAAATGTGAGAAGGGCCCATTCAGGCTCTCAATGCCTCAGATCAACTTCTTGTTTCCTCCTATGCTGTCCTTATCATGACAGTCTGTCCCCGGTAAGTGTTTGCCATATACATCTCTTCTTCTTTTTTTTTTCTTTTCCATTTTTTATTAGGTATTTAGATCATTTACATTTCCAGTGCTATACCAAAATTCCCCCATACCCACCCACCCCCACTCCCCTATCCACCCACTCCCCCTTTTTGGCCCTGGCGTTCCCCTGTACTGGGGCATATAAAGTTTGCATGTCCAATGGGCCTCTCTTTCCAGTGATGGCCGACTAGGCCATCTTTTGATACATATGCAGATAGAGTCAAGAGCTCCGGGGAACTGGTTAGTTCATAATGTTTTTCCACCTATAGGGTTGCAGATCTGTTTAGCTCCTTGGATACATTTTCTAACTCCTCCATTGGGAGCCCTGTGATCCATCCATTAGCTGATTGTGAGCGTCCTCTTCTGTGTTTGCTAGGCCCCGGCATAGTCTCACAAGACACAGCTACATCTGGGTCCTTTCGATAAAATCTTGCTAGTGTACGCAATGGTGTCAGCGTTTGGATGCTGATTATGGGTTGGATCCCTGGATATGGCAGTCTCTATATGGTCCATCCTTTTATCTCAGCTCTAAACTTTGTCTCTGTAACACCTTCCCAGGGTGTTTTGTTCCCAAATCTAAGGAGGGGCATAGTGGCCACACTTCAGTCTTCATTTTTCTTGAGTTTCATGTGTTTAGAAAATTGTATCTTATATCTTGGCTATCCTAGGTTTTTGGCTAATATCCACTTATCAGTGAGTACATATTCTGTGAGTTACTTGGTGAATGTGTTACCTCACTCAGGATGATGCCCTCAAGATCCATCCATTTGGCTAGGAATTTCATAAATTCATTCTTTTTAATAGCTGAGTAGTACTCCATTGTGTAGATGTACCACATTTTCTGTATCCATTCCTCTGTTGAGGGGCATCTGGGCTCTTTCCAGCCCTTGCTATTAAAAATAATGCTGCTATGAACATAGTGGAGCATGTGTCCTTCTTACCAGTTGGGGAATCTTCTGGATATATGCCCAGGAGATCTATTGCATGATTCTCTGGTAGTACTATGTACAGTTTTCTGATGAACCAGCAGACTGATTTCCAGAGTGGTTGTATAAGCCTGCAATCCCACCAACAATGGAGGAGTGTTCCTTTTTCTCCACATCCCTGCCAGCATCTGCTGTCACCTGAATTTTTGATCTTAGCCTTTCTGACTGGTGTGAGGTTGAATCTCAGGGTTGTTTTGATTTGCATTTCCCTGATGATTAAGGATGTTAAACATTTTTTTCAGGTGCTTCTCTGTCATTCGGTATTCCTCAAGTGAGAATTCTTTGTTCAGTTCTGAGCCCCATTTTTGTATGGGGGTTATTAGATTTTCTGGAGTTCACCTTCTTGAGTTCTTTATATATGTTGGATATTAGTCCCCTATCTGATTTAGGATAGGTAAAGATCCTTTCCCAATCTGTTGGTGATCTTTTTGTCTTATTGACGGTGTCTTTTGCCTTGCAGAAACTTTGGAGTTTCATTAGGTCCCATTTGTCAATTCTCGATCTTACAGAACAAGCCATTGCTGTTTCGTTCAGGAATTTTTCCCCTGTGCCCATATCTTCAAGGTTTTTCCCACTTTCTCCTCTATAAATTTCAGTGTCTCTGGCTTTATGTGAAGTTCCTTGATCCAATTAGATTTGACCTTAGTACAAGGAGATAAGCATGGATCAATTCGCATTCTTCTACATGATAACAACTAGTTGTGCCAGCACCAATTGTTGAAAATGCTGTCTTTCTTCCACTGGATGGTTTTAGCTCCCTTGTTGAAGATCAAGTGACCATAGGTGTGTGGGTTCATTTCTGGGTCTTCAATTCTATTCCATTGGTCTACATGTCTGTCTCTATACCAGTACCATGCAGTTTTTATCACAATTGCTCTGTAGTACAGCTTTCGGTCATGCATGGTGATTCCACCAGAGGTTCTTTTATCCTTAGGAAGAGTTTTTGCAATCCTAGGTTTTTTGTTATTCCAGATGAATTTGCAAATTTCTCCTTCTAATCCGTTGAAGAATTGAGTTGGAATTTTGATGGGGATTGCATTGAATCTGTAGATTGCTTTTGGCAAGATAGCCATTTTTACAATGTTGACCTGCCAATCCATGAGCATGGGAGATCTTTCCATTTTCTGAGATCTTCTTTAATTTCTTTCTTCAGAGACTTGAAGTTTTTATCATACAGATCTTTCACTTCCTTAGTTAGAGTCACGCCGAGATATTTTATATTATTTGTGACTGTTGAGAAGGGTGTTGTTTCCCTAACTTTTTCTCAGCCTATTTATTCTTTGTGTAGAGAAAGGCCATTGACTGGATTGAGTTAATTTTATATCCAGCTACTTCACTGAAGCTGTTTATCAGGTTTAGGAGTTCTCTGGTGGAATTTTTAGGGTCACTTATATATACTATAATATCATCTGCAAAAAGTGAAATTTTGACTTCCTCTTTTCCAATTTGTATCTCCTTGATCTCCTTTTGTTTTCGAATTGTTATGGATTTCTTCAGGATCTGTTGCTATGTCTCCCTTTTCATTTCTGATTTTGTTAATTAGGATTTTGTTCCTGTGCCCTCTAGTGAGTCTAGATAAGGGGTTATCTATCTTGTTGATTTTCTCAAAGAACCAACTCCTCCTTTGGTTAATTCTTTGAATAGTTCTTCTTGTTTCCAACTGGTTGATTTCACCCCTGAGTTTGATTATTTCCTGCCATCTACTCCTCTTGGGTGAATTTGCTTCCTTTTTTTCTAGAGCTTTTAGATTTGTTGTCAAGCTGCTAGTATGTGCTCTCTTCCGGTTCTTCTTGGAGGCACTCAGAGCTATGAGTTTCCCTCTTAGAAATGCTTTCATTGTGGCCCATAGGTTTGGGTACGTTGTGGCTTCATTTTCATTGTACTCTAAAAAGTCTTTCATTTCTTTCTTTATTCCTTCCTTGACCAAGGTATCATATAGAAGAGTGTTGTTCCGTTTCCACGTGAATGTTGGCTTTCCATTATTTATGTTTTTATTGAAGATCAGTCTTAGGCCATGGTGGTCTGATAGGATACATGGGACAATTTCAATATTTTTGTATCTGTTGAGGCCTGTTTTGTGACCAATTATATGGTCAATTTTGGAGAAGGTCCAGTGAGGTGCTGAGAAGAACGTATATCCTTTTGTTTTAGGATAAAATGTTCTGTAGATATCAGTCAGGTCTACTTGTTCCATAACTTCTGTTAGTTTCACTGTGTCCCTGTTTAGTTTCTGTTTCCACGATCTGTCCATTGATGAAAGTGGTGTGTTGAAGTCTCCCACTATCATTGTGTGAGGTGCAATGTGTGCTTTGAGCTTTACTAGAGTGTCTTTAATGAATGTGTCTGCCCTTGAATTTGGAGCGTATATATTCAGAATTGAGAGTTCCTCTTGGAGGATTTTACATTTGATGAGTATGAAGTGTCCCTCTTTGTATTCTTTGATAACTTTGGGTTGGAAGTCGATTTTATCTGAAATTAGAATTGCTACTCCAGCTTGTTTCTTCAGACCATTTGCTTGGAAAAAATGTTTTCCAAGCAAATTTGATTATATAGGGTGTAATTTATTTGACTAGTGGCTCTGAGTCAATAAGACAAAAAGACCACCAACAGATTGGGAAAGGACCTTTACCTATCCCAAATCAGACAGGGGACTAATATCCAATATATATAAAGAACTCAAGAAGGTAGACTCCATAAAATCAAATAACCCCATTAAAATATGAGCCTCAGAACTGAAAAAAGATTTCTCACCCGAGGAATACCGAATGGCAGAGAAGCACATGAAAAAACGTTCAACATCTTTAATCATCAGGGAAATGCAAATCAAAAGTCTTATTTTCATATTTTCATTATTTACAGACCATTCTGTGTTATAAATAGGAATCTAGAGGAGAAAAGATGTTTAGAGTCACTGACACATACACATAACTGAGGTTTACTTTGCACAGGAAGAAGATATACCCATCCTCTATATCTGGAGAGTTTCTCTAGGACCCTAATGATATAAAAGTCTTCAGGTCTCTAGGCTAAAACAACATTGCTTTTGACTATAATTTATGCAAAGTAACCTCTTTTATACAGTAATCATATTGATGTGTGTATGCATACAGAAATATACATGTAAGTGCAGAGGATTGGGAAGGGTATACTGTTTTCTGTTACTTCAGTCCCTAATTTTCCCCTCGTGACAGGGTTTCTTGCTGAACTAGGAGTGAGGCTGACATTCAGGAAGCCACAGTCATCCTTCTGTTTCTTCCACTCCCATTCCTAAGCACCAGTGTTGCAGGTGAAAGTTTGACCAAACACTTGGCTTTACCCCTGGGCCATCTCCCCAGATTCTTCTTTATTTTAAATAACCTCTGGATTACTTTTGCTCTCAATGTAATGAAACTGCTGTATAAGAAGTTGTTATTTAGAAGATGGCAATATAAGTGGTCTATATGTGTTCAGTACAGACATGGTATATTAAGAACTACTTTCCTTAATACCTTGAGAATTGCATACAAATATTTTGAAAGGATTTACTTTCCAATTCTTTTAGTAACTCTTCCCAGAACAAAACACGGCCCATCCCCACCTAACTCCTCCTGCCAACTTCATATCTCATCTTCTCTCTTTTGTTACAACCCATACAAATCATTTGTGTTTCCCATAAACTCTTGGACATCTGGCTTCCACTAGAGCATGGCCAATCTATCACCTTCAAAGGCAATAGCTTTGATGAAAACTGACTGTTCATCCCTCATCAACTGCCTATACCTTATTAGATAGTGATGATGGAGAGTGACCCCTCCCCATTCAGTGATGGAAGACAGAATGGCCTGATTTTGTGCAGAAAGACACAGTTTTATAATTTTTAAGGTCATTTTAGAGTTCTATTGTTTTCTTATTTATAGAATTTTAGGGTTTTAAAAATATTTATTAAGAATTAAAAACTAGCTTTTTGGGTCATTTAGTGTTTGTTTAATAATTTTAGGGTTTTTTAGGGTTTTAGGTTTTGCTTTATTGTTTTAGTTTTTTTTAAGATTTTAAATGATTTTAGGGTTGTTCTAAGTGTATTTGGCCAGGGTTTTTTTTTTTTTTTAAGCCTTAGTGTGGTTATTGTTGCTCTTTGCTTGTTTGTTTGTTTGTTTGTGGTAATGATTTTATGTTTTTTTGGGTCTTTGTAGAAATCTAGAATTTTTTTGTTGATTTGTTTGTTTGTTTGTTTTCTTTAGGGTTTTAAGTTCTTTTAGTTTTCTTTTTTTCAAAAATTTTATGTTATTTTTTTTTGTTTGTTTGTGTCTTTGTTTTTTTTGTTGTTGTTGTTTTTTTTTTGGTTTTTTACGGTTTTTGTTGTTTATTTAAAGCTTCAAGTTTATTTTCTTTTCTTTTCTCTTCTTTTTTCTTTTTTTTCTTTTTTAGAGTTTTTAGGGTCTTTAAGGTTCAGTCTCTAAAAACATAGAAACTGAACCTATTGCTTTTAGATTATTCATAAAATGTATTCCATTCTGAAAACAAGAAACACTATAAAGTCATGTTTGCTAATTTGTGTGTATGTCCCCAGGAGCTATCGATTATGTGTGCCTAATGCAGAGCTCTAGAATATGTCCTGATCATACAGATTTAAATGTCACATCATAAAATTTCAAAACTATACTATAAAGCTATATTTATGTATCCTAGTTTATTCATCTTTCAAACAACTATAGTAGAAATGTCACAGAGGGCAGAATTTATTGATCATGATTTTGAAAAAAGGACCTCAAAAGTCATTAAATCAAGTATCTTATACTAGCCAAAATCTACCCGTCTATCCAGTTCACTCCTGTAAGAATAATTGTGTTTTGGTTAATTCTTATTAAATTCTCCAGTTAAAAAAAAAAGACCTTTATTAGCCCCCTTCCAGCTTAGTGAAAAACTCCATTCACTCTCCTTCTGAAAGCAAAAGCATTTTTCTTTCACAGACTATGTTAATTTTACAACATTTGCAACTGGATTGTTTCCATTTCCACAGTTGTGTTTGCCATGACTCAATATTTCATCTCTATTCAGACAACTCCTCTCATATATCACAGGATAATACACAAAGGCTCATTTGTGAGTCATGCCAAGAAAGCGGAATGAACTTGGGGGATACAGAAGAGGGAAAGACACAAGAGCAACAGAAGTATCATTAAGCTGGATACTACTCTAGAATACTGCATGCTATTCATGTATCCTGGGGATCCAGAAATTCATCTAGACTGGACCCTAGTTATCCACTGGAAGGATGTAGTCTGAAGCTTAGCCTATTAACTGGCAGCTCCCAAAGCTTTGAACTGATCCAATGATTGTTATCTTCCACACACCAACCAGTAGTATCCAAGCTACATTCCCTGTCACAGGCAAAAGCCCGGAAAAAGAAAAGAAAGCACTGTACTGTGTGCTCGGGTAGTACTCATAGACGGTATTGGCAATCTGCACTGAATCTATTAGCACAACTGCAAAGGTATGTGGCACAGGCAATCCAAGGATCACCATGCTTCCCATTTTATCTCTCCAGTCTATATATCCTCTCCCAACTCTACACACTATGCTCCTAATCCTAGGGATCATTTAGAGGTCTCATAAATACCACCATGTATAACCCCAGAAGATGAGAGAAGTTTGAAGCACATCGATAGAATTTAAGTCTGACAATTGTTGATGTCATCAAAACAATTTTCTGAGGTGTGCTGTGCTTTTGTCAAACGATGGGGCTAGAATGGCCCTGCCAAATCTAAAGCAGAAATTATAGTTTATTGTTTGTTTGTTTGTTTGTTTGTTTGTTTTTCTATTATTATATTGGACCTGTCATCATCAATTGCACTTCTTCAGTCTAAAATAACAGGTGATACTTACATTTATTTGCTGCCATCTCTAAAGTCAGGGCAAGGCAACTTCTGTGATTCTCCAAGCCTTGCTTCTTACCAGTTCTGGGCTAAATGCTGTCAGGATAATGTTCTAAACAGGGAATTCTATGGATATCCAGATTTCAATAGTTTTCCCTTCAAAAATATAGTAAAAAAAAACTCCAATTGTACATTTATTTTAGTATTTCTGGTCAACATTTTCCTACTGAAGTGACAGAAATATTTACTATTTTTATATCTTTATACTAACATTATATTTATGTTTAATTTGTAGGGGACAGGTTTATTTGAGACAGTCCTACATTACTCATGCTGACCTCAAACTCGCTATGTAGCTATGGACAGACAAAGGCCTTGATCCTCCTGCATTCAACTGCCAAATGTTGGGATTACAGATTACAGTATCATAGCTATTAAAATATTTTCTATGACTGATAAAAGAGGTGAGGATATGACTTTAGGATTTGGGTATTTTTCTAATTGTAGTCATAGATTACATTGAATAGAGTCATTAGGTGAAAGGTAACAGAGATTCTGGTCTTTCAGATTTCTACTCATTAGTATATCAGTTAATACATTTAAATATCTGCTAAAAATGTCATGGCATACAGGAGAACAGTGCTTTAAGATCTTCCCTAGGGAGTTTTCTGATTTTTAAAAGATTCTGTAAATAGGAGTAGATTTATGAGTTTAACATGAATAAGCATGTCTTATATAATTTGCCAATCTTATACATAATAGTACAAAACATGCATTTTAAGTTTTTAGAATTATTTTCCTTAAGACATATATACTTATGACCAAATGAGCTAGAATTACTCATAATAAATATTTAATATTATAAAAAGCCTAAATTTTTGTTGAAAGAAAATGAAACTTATTCTGTTGAATTTATTGTAGTCTGTTATTTTGATAAGTATTTCTGAGGTTTTTAGAGATCTAAAGACAAAATATTCAGTGTATTTTTTATGATAATTTTCAAGTAAGTTAGTATCCTGAGACTAGGCTGGTAAGTCCAATGCCCTCACTACAAAGAGGTTCTAGCTTTTGGTCTGTAAATGACTACAATGTTTTTTGCCATGCTATGAAAGGTTTAAAAATTGCCTTCATTTGGAGTATTTATTTATTTATTTATTTATTTATTTATTTATTTATTTATTTATTTATTTATTTTTATCTTTAGTCCCTATCTCTTTCCTGAACTGACTCATAATGCCAGCTCTCTTCATGATGTTCACAGGCATGAAATGATCTCCTGTTCATTTCTAATTGAATACCCCCCAAACAATTAATCAACCAAATTAAAAAAAATGGTTAATATGGTAATTGCCTCAGATCTTACTTGGAAACCATGTGATGACTACAGTGATTGTTAGATTAAGGGGGAGATGATCTAAATTAGTTTGGTGATATTCTTCCACAGGAGTATTCTGCCATGGTTGTTAGGAAAGTTTTTTCCATACACTTTTTTTTTTTTTTTTTTTTTTTTTTTTTTTTTTTACGAAATAGGGACTAAGTTTAGGATTGTAAAAACTGATTTGCTAGTTTGAGTAGGTTTTCTAAAATTAACGAAAGAGTCCAGATGACAACAGTAAGTAATCTTTCTCTATCTTTCAACTATACCTGAGGCTGACATATTTTAAAACTGGTAATCCTCTCTTCATCTCTCAGCAAATGTCTGCCTCTTGGAAATTTATGATCTGGTCTCCAACAAAATCCTTAGTGGTTTTCATTTGTATAGTATGTGACCATACCTCTCTGATTTACAATTCAGTAGGACTAGAACAGAACCAAGGATAGTTAGATAATGAGACTTAATTTAGTTTCATGTGGTGAACACAAGGCTAGTTTCTCCATTCCTACTTGATACATAGGTATACAAGGTTAATTATAAAGTTATTTATGATATCAACCACTGATTTTTCTTGTTCTTTATTGAATTTCTGTACACCCACATACAACTTCTGAAAAATATTTTATACTGCTCATATAATTTGTTGTTGATCATGTTCCTGTAAAGCAAAGTAATGAAAGCAGTCAAATTTATACAAATATGAAAAGAACGCTCAAAAAATTAAATTATTCTTTTCATACTATAACAAGAAAAATAGCAGTATAAAATTATCTAATGGGAAGTAATTACAATTTTTTTCCCTAAGAGATTTTCAGAGAAGTTTTATTTTATGTTTTAGATTTTCAAATTTATAGTTTTCATACGTACAGATAGATAGATAGATAGATAGATAGATAGATAGATAGATAGATAGATAGATAGATAGATAGATAGATAGATAGATAATCTTTTTTAGAAAATTAATTGTATTTCAAAGTAGGGTTTTATTCTGTTCTACCAAATAGAAGGTCAATTTTTTTCCCTATATTTACTCAGTTAAGACATAGTGTAAAAGATAATTCAATTAAAATATACAAATTGCCTGCATATGTAACTGATTATTGTTCATATTGTTAAACATAATAATCCATAAAGTACATTTCTAAAACTTTGTGCAAAATTTCTGTATTTCCACAACGAATGCAAATCAAATTTTAAAATCTCATTAACATTTACTTAAAGTAGAACATACATTTCTGTTGCTGGCATAAAGCAAGTGATTGATCTGTGTGACAAGAACATCAAGCCTCTGAAGAAAGAAATTGAAAATCTCAGAAGATCGAAAGACCTCCCATGCTCATAGATTGGCACGATTAATTCAGTAAAAATGGTCATCTTGCCGAAAGCAATCTATAGATTCAGTGAAATCACAATCAAAATTAAAACTCAATCATTCATAAAGATATAAAGAACACTTTACAAAATCATCTAGAATAAAAAAAAAAAATCCAGGATATGGAAAAACTATTCTCAACAATAAAAGAACTTCAGGGGAATCATCCTCGACCTCAAGCTGTAGAATAGAGCAATAGAGATAAAATTATATGCTAATGATACAAAGACAATGACTTCATTAAATACACAGGCAAATGGAAGGATATAAAATATATCATCCTGTGTGAGGTAACCCAATACCAAAATTACAAACATGGTACACACTCAGTGATAAAGGGATATTATTCCAAAATTTCAGAATATCCAAAATGTAATTCACAGACCACATGAAGTCAAGCAGAAAGAAGATGAGAGTGTGGGAGTTTCAATCCCTCTTAGAATGGGGAACACAATACTCCTTGGAAAAAATATGGAGAAAAAGTGCAGAGCCGAGACTGAAGGAATAACTATCCATTGTCTGCCAAACCTGTGGATCCATCCCATATACAGACACCAAACCCAGTCACTATTGTGGATACCAACATGTGCTTGCTGACAGGAGCCAAATATGGCTATCCCCTGAGAAGCTCAGCCATTTCTTGGCAAGAAAAGAGGCTGATGCTCAAAGACAACTATCAGGCTGATCATGGCGTCCCCAGTAGACGAGTTACAGGAAGAACTGAAGGAGCTGAATGGGTTTGCGACCTTATAGGAAGAATAACAATATGAACCAACCAGACTGTCCAGAGCACCCAGGGACTAAGCACCAACCCATGGTTCCAGCTGCATATATAGCAGAGTATGACCTTGTCAGACATCAGTGGGAGGTGAGGTTCTTGGTCCTGTGAAGGCTTGATTCCCCAGTGTAGGCATGTACCAGGGTGGGGAGGGTAAAATGGGTGGATGGAGGAAGACCCTCGTAGAAACACCGAGAGGGAAAATGGAATAGGGATTATCTGTGGCGAAACAAAGAAAGGACTAATATTTGAAATGTAAAGAAAGATAATATCTAGTAAAAATAAATAAATAAATAAATAAATAAATAAATAAATAAAAATAGTTAAGAAACACTACATATAAAAAGAATAATTCACTATGATGTCATACAGTATATTAACTAATATTTCCTAATATAGAAATTATGCTACTATATGGTTTAAAAAAAATATATATCAAAAAATGTAATTTCAAATTTTCCCAGAAGATTTTGTACTGGAAATCTATAAAGAAATTAAAGTTTTAAAAAGTAAGAATGCAGATGTTAGAGTTTGATGGCTCAGCTTTTGACCTACAGGCATGACAATGAGATTTTAACCCACACCACTATACCCTCCAAGAAAACCATTAAAATTAAAGATTAATCATACAGAATTATTGTTTGGAATATACATCATATGCAAAATATTAATGTAGATTACTTGTTATACAATCAATTATACTTTCATTGAAATACTTACACTACGAAGTAAATAATAAGTTTGAACATATTACAGTGTATCTCCAATTACTTCTTCAGAATTTGCATTCTAATTATCATTAGTTACTGGAGATTCTGTTCTTGGTTGGTAATACAACAAGATATATAAACAATTATTATTATTTTTTTGCAAATATTAATGAAATACTTTTCGCCTGACTGGACTTATATTTTAATGCTACACAAAGAAGCTCTGCATTCAATCTTCAACAATGAAAAAAAAATAAATAAAAAATAAAATTTAAGTATAAAATATATAGAAGACATGTTTCCTTAGGCCCCAGTAAAGTTGTAAGGCTGAGTACATCATTTTCAAGGACAATCCACACTGCACATGTGCTTTGAGATAGTACTGAAATATAGAGTTAGAGCTTACCTTCCTATACCAATACAACACATACATAAACACAGCCTTCCCTGAATTATGTCTGAAGTACCAGCTCTTCTGAGGTTGAGAGGAGCCTCTGGATTTGGAAGCAATTTGGCGCCTATATATGCAAATTTTGGAAATCTGGCCTTTCAAAACCAGGTAAAGGAAAATGAAGACTGGTCTTCAGTTTGTTTTTAATGAATTCCTGGTGGGCAGCAGCAGTACAGAAAAGTATCTAGTCTGTTTCCACCACTAACTGACCCCCAGTTTACTCACAACTCACATCCCCAGGCCCCAAGATTACTTTTAGATTCTCTAATTCCCTAGCCTTCCTGGTTTCTGCTAGGTGATAACCTGTTCAATCTCCTGCCCATAGCGAAAAAGTTCTCTGTTTTTCTTGGGTAAAGTGGATTGTGAACCCAGAAGCATTAACAGCAGGAGTCCAATGAGGGTCACCTGCTCTCCTTTCTCCTTTAGCAACACCTCCATCCCTCCACCATCATCCCACTGGGACCCCCAGCTGAACCAGGATTAACCATCTTTCAACAGTTCACTGACTAACTCCACAGAGACTTCTCCCTACCATGCTTCCTCAAGAACTTTACTTCCTCAGGAACTCAGCTTCCTGGCCACCACAAAGCATACTGAGTAACAGGGTTTGGACAGCAGGAAAACAATCTTAGCCCAACCCATTGCTGATTGGCCCTCTTTACACATTCCTACAAAGGGTGACAGAGGATTTATCAGTCATCTGTCATCACAGTAGCAAAAAGTATTATAGCTTCCACTACTACTAAGAGTTTTTTCCATTTTTCAAGTTTGCAATACTAACTTGAAAGTAAGAAAAAAAAACACCAAAGAAGTCTCTCCTACTTTGTTTTAGTTGAAGGGTCTGTTATGTGTAATTCTAAATTGTTTTATTTATTTACCTAACATGGTTTTGCACATTTGTATTTTTACAACATGCATGTCTGGTGCTCTTAGAAACTAGACTAGGATGGTAAAATCCCTTGGATCTTGAATTAAAAATTGTTGTGAGCCATTATGTGGGTCCTAGGAACTAAACCTTGGTTCTGTCCAAGAGCAACAAGTGCTCTTAATGTCTAAGCCATCTTTCATTTCCTGCCCTGTGTGTGTGTTTTAAAGTATGTTGGATCATTTCTCTCGATAGATGTTTAATTTTACTATACAGTGGAGATAATAAAAATATGACACTTTCTTAAAATTTTGTATTTCCAGAAAAGAAATAAAAGCACCATAATTTGAATAGATTGTGTAAATCAGAAAAAGAGTTTCAGCAAAAAATGATGTGTATACATTTCAGTGTATGTGTGCATACGGAGGTCAGAAATAGACAATTGTTTTCTTCTAAATTATATTCTAACTTTTTTTTTTTTTATGAGACAGGGTTTCTCAGTATAGATCTGTTTGTCCTGGAACTCACCCTTTATACCAGGGTGGCCACAAACTCAGAAATTTCCCTGCTTTTTCTTCAAAACTGCAGGTATTAAAAGGCATGTGCCACCACTGTCTGACACAACTTAAAAGTTGAGACAGGATATCTCTGAATCTGCAGCTCACAAATGCCACTAGCCTGGCTAGCCAGCCATCTGTCTCCACCTACTCAGCACTGGCCTGCAGAATGTATTTTTTAACGTGGATTCTAGACCCCCATCTTAATTCCATATAATTTCAAGGAAAGCAATTTACCAAAACAACCATCTCTCTAGACTCTTTGTGAGATTTGTTCTGTTGCTGTAGTCACTACCATTTTTTCTCTATTGCTCTAATCATGCCTAAGTTTAGGCTAATAAAGTGTTTAATGCTGGTTTTGCTTGTGTCCTTACAATAGCAAATTGGGTTTCTTGCTCAATTTACATTATGCAGTTAATTGGGTAAACTTGTCAGACTCATATTTCATTTGTGAGACATGTTGCTATGTTTTGTTTTCTTGTTAGGTTTTTGTTTTGTTTTGTTTTGTTTTGTTTTGTTTTTATATGGTGGGTTGGTTGAATTTTTTGTTTGCCTGATTATTTGGTTGCTTTTTGTTTTTTTAATTTTGTTTTGTTTTTTTGTTTTATTTTTCATTTTGTTTTGTTTTTTCCACAACTGAAGATGAAACTCATAACTGTTACTTGGTGCTTTGACACTGAGCTACATCTTCAGGTAAACATTAGTTCTAAATGTTGGGTGAAAAGTCATCTGTATGTGTTTTAAGGAAAACTATGATTTCTGTGAAACCTAAAATTATTTGCCTATGCTATGGGGTCTATAGAGATGTAATGCCCTCTTCTGGCCTCTTCAAAAAACAGGCAAATATCTCCAAAAACACATAATTCCAGATTTATCCAACATACTGTCTCATTCATCTTTTAGAAGAAAGAACAATAAAAGATTAAAGCAAGAAATATAGTAGAAAGCTAGTGTAAGTCACCCCAAAGCTGTGCCTATGCTCAAGTCCCAGGATGAGCTGGCCAGCACCCCAGTGACTCCAGAGAAAAATCACACCTGATGCAGACTGCAAGAGGTTTTATTATCAGCAAGCTGAGGATGAAGTCCCTTCACCATGCAGGGCAGGGGAGTTTGACCCTGAGCAGTGACAGTAGAGGGCTTTTAACAGCTAGCTGAGGAATTGGGAGGAGTTGGGAGGAGAGTTGGGAGAAGTTGGGAAGAGTTGGGAGGTGTTAGGAGGAGAGTTCTTTTCTTCTGGGTGTCCTTGCTGAAATTTACAGGGCAGGAGTGGGGAGTGAGATATTTCTGAATTTTTATCCCCTTTCCTTGTCACAGGAAGGCAGGCATCTCTAGTTGTAAAGTATAAAAAAAAAAAAGGCTTTTTGCCTGATATAGAGAAAAAGAGCTTCTTTCTGAATGTATTTTCAGAGATCAGGGAAAACAAGCTTGGGGAACATCTAGAGGCTTTACCTTCCTGGGAGAAACACTTTAAGTTGGGGTCACAAATTCCCAACTCCTTTAAGTATATAGTTCTTATCTTAGAAATGGGAAAATTAAATCTCTGGCCCAGTTGTCAAATAAGGCCAACATGAGTTTGCATCTTTAGAATTTGTAGCATTGAGAGCCTCAGAAGCACCTCAAATGAGACTAGAGAGTCTCTCGTCAGTGGTAGCAGAGAGCGAGGAGGTTCCTCTGCAGTGTCTTCAGAGTGTGAGCAGGGCCAGGCTAGTGGACCTCTGTATGGTCAGGATGGGTAACCAGGCACATGCTGGAGGAGCAGCTGAACTTTTATCTAGGTTCAAGGTTCCTGGAACAATGATGCCAGACCAGGACAGGATCCCCTATTTGACCTTTATGTGGCACCGTGGTCAGTGCCTGGTTCTTACTTTTTTTTTTCCAGCAATTTCCAGGTGTCCTTTCCAACCAGTTTTAAGGCCTTCAATCGAACTAGAAGGGGTTGGAAAAAAAGGAACATCAGGGTCACACATTAAGGGGGGCAGTCCCCCAAGGTGAATTTCAAAGGGTGTAAGTTTAAATTTTCCTGGGGTGTTATGTACTTGGAAAAAAGTGAAGGGAAGGAGAGTTGTCTAATCTTTTCTACAGTTTCTAAAGTCAATTTTTTCATGGTTTCTTTTAATGTTCTATTCATCTGCTCTACCTGTCCTGAACTCTGGGTCTATAAACACAATGTAACTTCTGATTGATCCACAATTGTCTGGCTAACTCTTGACTTACTTGGGCAAGAAGGAGGGGCCATTGTCTGAGGAAAATACCTTAGGGATGCTGAATATTGGGAAAATTTCCTCTAATATCTTCTTTGCCATGATATTGGAGGTCTCTTTCTTAGTGGGGAAGGCTTTACTCAACCTGAAAATGTGTCTATAAAAACTGATAGATATTTATTACTGTACTTGGCTGGTTTAACTTCAGTAAAATCTAATTTTCAGTATGCCTCTGGACAGTTACAGCTTAGCCACCTTCCAGGGGACTTCTTGTTGTTTCTGACATTGATGAGATCACAAGCTTGGCATTTATTAGCACTATCTTGAGCAATGTCAGATATTTTTATAACATAGTAGTTTGAGCTCTTAACAGTTTCTTTGAGCTTCTTATTTCCCAAATGTGTGAGCCTGTGCAGACTGGCTACATATTGTTGCCCTTTTCTGGTGGGCAGGTAATAGCAACCATCTTGGGTCTTAGCCACTTCCTGGGGAGTGTACCCACATATGTCAGGTATTTTGCCAATTAGTTCCTGATCTTCTGAGTTTATTCAAAGCCTGTGTCTTTGAGTTTATAATGGTCTTTAAGTTATTTATTTTTCTCTCAGAGCCGCCTGTTTTTCAGCCAGGTAAGCCATCTGATTTCCTTTCCCTCTGGCATCAAGGCCTTTCTGGTGACCAGGACAATGTATGGTGGCTAGTTTTTTTGTTTGTTTTTTTGTTTGTTTGTTTGTTTTGTTTGTTTTGTTTTGTTGTTTTGTTTTGGTTTTTGTTGTTGTTTTATTTTGTTTGTTTTGTTTTGTTTTTGTTTTGTTGTAATTGTTGTTATGTTTTATTTTGTTTTGTTTTGTTTTGTTATGTTTTGTTTGTGTTTTATTTCTTTTTTTTAAATTCATTTTCAAATTTTGGCTTCTAATAGGCTCAAGATTTTTTTTTATTATTAATATCTTTCCCAGCAGAAGTGAGTAGCCCCCGTTGCCTATAGATTGTCCCACATGTGTGAGTGGTGGTGAAAACTTACCTGCTGTCTGTGTAGATATTGTTGTTTTTCTCTTTGGCCAGATGCAAAGCTTGTGTGAGTTCAATTAGCTCTGCTCTCTGGGTTATTGTCCCTTCAGGCAACGTGCTGTTGCAGATGGTTTGATTTCCATTGCCCAGTGCTGCCCCTGCCTTTTGCTTACCTTTAACCAAAAACCTGCTATCATCCGTGCACCAGTTGGGGCAGTCTGGCCATGGCTGATCAGTGAGTTCTTTCTTAGTTCCAGTTTCTTCTGCCAGGATGCCCATACACGGGTGCTCTGGTAGGGATTTGTCAGCTTCTGACAGCAAGGTGGCAGATTTCAGGATAGCAGGAGATACAAACTGCACTCTCTTAGTCAGTAAGAGTTTCTGATAATGGGTCATGTGAGCATTAGTCATCCAGATATCAGGCGGTGGTCTAATGATGTTTTCTAAGGCATGGGTCTACCACTATCGTTCCTTGACCTAGAGTCTGTTTATCAGCATCTTTGAGAAGTAGGGCCAAAGCATCGATAGCTTTTAAGCAAAATGGCCATCCACTGGACACTGGGTCTAGGTTTTTGTTTGTTTGTTTTGTTTGTTTTTGTTTTTGTTTTTGTTTTTGTTTTCGTTTTTGTGTTTTGGTTTTTTTTTTTTTTTGAAGAGTATTCCACAGGTTGTTTTTATGGCCCCAGAGCTTAGATCAGAACCCCACTTTCTATTCCTGCTCATTCCTCTATATAGAGTGACAGGCTTAGTCAGGTCTTGCAGGGCTAGGGCTGGTGCACTAAGCAAGGCCTTTTTAATCTCTTTAAAGGCCTGCTGTTGTATGGGGGTTTATGAGAAATTCCCAGTCTCTTTAGTAAAGGGGTAGAGTGTGGCTGCCAGAGTGGCAAAGCTTGGAATCTAGAGTCTACAAAACCCTGCTATTCCCACAAATTCTCTCACCTGCTTTAAGGATGTTGGGATGGGGATTTGAGTTACAGTCTTTTTCCAAGTTTTTGTCAGCCACCATTTCCTTTCCCTGAGACTACTAGTCATCATCTTTTAGGGGAAAAACCTTGAGCTGTCTGGTATTTGTTTCTTTTTTGGGGCAGTCTCTTGCCCAGTGTTCCTTTTCTTTATAGTATGCACATCGGTCCTTATCTAGAGGTCGTGGAGGTCCTCTGGAGTTCTGAGGTCTTCTCGGCCCTGTGTTACCCAGGTACTCTTTCTGCCTACTTTGTCTACCTTTTCTATAAACTTCTTTATCACCTGTGAATACAGCCACAAACCTAGTTACATTTTAACAAGGCTTCTATCTTGTATATTTTCTCTTTACTCAGCCTCTCTCTTTTTTCTTTGTCTTTTTTCTTCTTCAGTATCAATCTCTTTTTAATATATTTTATTAGGTATTTTCCTCATTTACATTTCCAACACTAACCCAAAAGTCCCCCATACCTTCCCCCTCCCCCACTCCCCTACCCACTCACTACCACTTTTTGACACTGGCGTTCCCCTGTACTGGGGCATAATTAGTGTGCATGCCCAATCGGGCTCTCTTTCCAGTGATGTCCTACTAGGCAATCTTTTGATACATATGCAGCTACAGTCAAGAGCTTTGGGGTACTGGTTAGTTCATAATGTTGTTCCACCAATAGCATTGAATATCCCTTTAGCTACTTGGACATTTTCTCTAGCTCCTCCATTGAGGGCCCTGTGATCCATCAAATAGCTTACTGTGAGCATCCACATATTTGTTTGCTAGGCCCTGGCATAATCTCACAAGAGACAGCTATATCAGGGTCCATTCAGCAAAACCTTGCAAGTGTATGGAGTGGTGTTAGTGTTTAGAGACTGATTAGGGGATGGATCCCTGCATATGGCAATCTCTAGATGGTCAATCCTTTTGTCTAAGCTCCAAACTTTGTCTCTGTAAATCCTTTCATGGGTGTTTTGTTTCCAATTCTAAGAAGGGGCTAAGTGTCCATATTTTGGTCTTCGTTCTTCTTGAGTTTCATGTGTTTAGCAAATTGTATCTTATATCTTGGAGGTATTCTAGGTTTCAGGGCTAATATCCACTTATTAATGAGGACATATCATAAGCATTCTTTTGTGATTGAGTTACCTCACACAGGATGATGCTCTCCAGGTCCAACCATTTGCCTATAAATTTCATAAACTCATTCTTTTTAATAGCTGTACTATTAGTAGTAGAACTCCATTGTGTAAATGTACCACAAATTTGTAACCATTTCCTGTTGGAACAGCTTCTGGATATATGCCCAGAATTGTATTGTGGGATCCTCTGGTAGTACAATGTCCAATTTTCTGAAGAACCGCCAGACTGATTTCCAGAGTTAATTTTAAAACTTGCAATTCCACCAACAATGGAGGAGTTTTCTGCTTTCTCCACATCCTTGCCAGCATCTGCTGTCATCTGAAAATTTGATTCTAGGCATTCTGACTGGTGTGAGATGGAATTTCAGGGTTGTTTTGATTTACATTTCACTGCTGATTAATGATGGTGAACATTGTTTCAGGTGCTTCTTAGCCATTCGGTATTCCTCAGGTGAGAATTCCTTCTTTAGCTCTGAGCACTGTTTTTTAGTGGGGTTATTTGATTTTCTGGAGTCCACCTTCTTGAGTTCATTATATATATTTGATATTAGTCCCCTATCTCATTTAGGATGGTGAAAGATCCTTTCACAATCTGTTGGTGGCCTTTTTGTCTTATTGAAGGTGTCTTTTGCCTTACAAAAGATTTGCAGCTTTATGAGGTCCCATTTCACAATTCTAAATCTTACAATGCAAGCCATTTGTCTTCTATTCAGGAATTTTCCCCCTGTTCCCATAACTTTGAGGCTTTTCCCCACTTTCTCCTCTACAAGTTTCAGTGTCTCTGATTTTATGTGGAGCTCCTTGATCCACTTCTATTTGACCTTAGTACAAGGAGATAGGAATGGATTGATTCACATTCTTCTACATGATAACCACCAATTGTGCCAGCACCATTTGTTGAAAATGCAGTCTTTTTTCCACTGGATGGTCTTAGCTCCCTTGTAGATGATGAATTGACAATAGGTGTGTTGGTTCATTTCTGGGTCTTCAATTCTATTTCATTTTTCTACTTCTCTGTCACTATATCAGTACCATGCAGTTTTTATCACAATTGCTCTGTAGTACACCTTTGGGTCAGGCATGGTGATTGCACCAGAGGTTCTTTTGTCCATGAGAAGAGTTTTTTTATCCGAGGTTTTCTTTATTCCCAATGTATTTGCAGATTGCCATTTCTAATTCATTGAAGAATTGAGTTGGAATTTTGATGGGGATTGCATTGAATCTGTAGATTTCTTTTGGCAAGATGGCCATTTTTACAATGTTGATACTGCCAATCCATGATAATGGACGATATTTCCATCTTCTGAGATCTTCTTTAATTTCTTTCTTCAGAGACTTGAAGTTGTTATCATACAGATCTTTCACTTTCTTTGTTAGAGTCAAGCCAAAGTATTTTATTTTATTTGTGACTATTGAGAAGGGTGATGTTTCTCTAATTTCATTCTCAGCCTGTTTATTTTTTGTGAAGAGAAAGGCCATTAACATGTTTGGTTAATTTTATACCCAGTTAAATCACCGACGTTGTTTTTCAAGTTTAGGTTTTCTCTGGTTGAATTTTTAGGTTCACTTATATATGCTATCATATCATCTGCAAAAAGTGATATTTTGAATTTTTCTTTTCCAATTTGTATCCGCTTGGTCTCCTTTCATTGTAAAATTGCTCTGTCTAGGACTTCAAGAACAATGTTGGATAGGTAGGGAGAAAATGGGCAGCCTTGTCTAGTCATTGATTTTATTGGGATTGCATCCAGCTTCATACCATTTCATTTGATGTTGGGTCTTGGTTTACTGTAAATTGCTTTTACCTGTTCATGTATTGGCCTTGAATTCCTGATCCTTCCAAGACTTTTATCATGAATGGGTTTTGGATATACTTAAATGATTTTTTTGCATCTAATGAGATGATCATGTGGTTTTGTCTTTGAGGTTGTTTATATAATAGATTATGTTGATGGTTTGCCACATATGAAACCATCCTTGTATCCCTGGTATAATACCTACTTGGTAAGGATGAATGAAATTTTTAATGTGTTCTTGGATATGATTAGGAATAATTTTACTGAGTATTTTTGTTTCGATATTCATAAGGGCCATTGTTCTGAAGTATTTATCTTTGTTGGATCTTTCTGTGGTTTAGGTATCAGAGTAATTGTGGCTTCATAGAATGAGTTGGGTAGAGTACCTTCTACTGCTATTTTGTGGAATTGTTTGTGCAGAACTGGAGTTAAATATACTTTGAAGGTCTGATAGAACTCTTCATTTAACCCATCAGTTCCTGGGCTTTTTTTTTTTTTTTTTTGGTTGGGAGACTATTAATGCCTGCTTCTATTTCTTTAGGGTATATGGGACTGTTTAGATCATTAACTTGATCCTGTTTTAATTTTGGTACCTGTTATCAGTCTAGAAATTTGTCCATTTTTTCCATGTTATCCTGTTCTGTTGAGTATAGCCTGTTGTAGAAGGATCTGATGGTGTTTTGGATTTCTTCAGGATCTGTTTTTATGTCTCCCTTTTCAATTCTGATTTTGTTAATTAGGATGCTGTCTCTGTGCCTTAAGGGATGCTAGCTAAGGGTTTATCTATCTTGTTGATTTTCTCAAAGAACCAAATCCTCTTTGGTTGATTATTTAAGTTGTTCTTGTTTCCACTTGGTTAATTTCACCCCTGAGTTTGATTATTTCCTTCCATCTACTCCTCTTGAGTGAATTTGTTTCCTTTATTCTGGAGATTTTTTATGTGTTTTCAAGCTGCTTGTATGTGCTCTCTCTGGTTTCTTTTTTGAGGCACTCAAATCTATGAGTTTCCCTTTAGTAATGATTTCATTGAGTCTCATAAGTTAGGGTATATTGTGGCTTTATTTTCATTAAACTCTAAAATGTCTTTAATTTCTTTCTTTATTCCTTCCTTGACCAAGGTATCACTGAAAAGACTGTTGTTCATTTTCAACGTGAATGTTGGCTTTCCATTACTTATGTTTTTATTGAAGATCAATCATCCTTAGTCCTTGGTTGTCTGATAGGATGTTTTGGACAATTGCAATATTTTTTATCAGTTGAGGCCTGTTTTGTGACCAATTATATGGTCAATTTTGGAAAAGGTACCATGATGTGCTGAGAAGAAGTTATATCCTTTTGTTTCAGGATAAAACGTTCTGTAGATATCTATTAAGACCATTTGTTTAATAACTTTTGTTAGTTTCACTGTGTCCCTGTTTAGTTTCTGTTTCCACGATATGCCCATTGATAAAAGTGGTTTGTTGAAGCCTCCCACTATTTTTGTGTGAGCTGCAATGTGTGCTTTGAGCTTTCTTTAATGAATGGGACTGCCCTTGCATTTGGAGCATAGATATTCAGAATTGAGACTTCCTCTTGGAAGATTTTAACTTTGATGAGTATGAAGTGTCCTTCTTTGTCTTTTTTTATAACTTTAGGTTGGAAATCAATTTTTATCGATATTTGAATGGTTACTCCAGCTGATTTCTTCAGACGATTTGCTTGGAAAATTATTTTCCAGCCTTTCCCTCTGGGATAGTGTCTGTCTTTTTCCCTGATATGGGTTTCCTGTAAACAGCAGACTATTGGGTCCTGTTTTTGTAGCCAGTATGCCAGTCTATGTCTTTTATTGGGGAACTTAATCCATTGGTATTAAGAGATATTAAGGAAAAGTAATTGTTGCTTCCTATTATTTTTGTTGTTAGAGTTTACATTCTGTTCTTGTGGCTGTCTTCTTTTTGGTTTGTTGAGGGATTACTTTATTGATTTTTCTAGAGCATGGTTTCTGTCCTTGTACTGTTTTTTTTTTTCTGTTATTATCCTTTGAAGGGCTGGATTCATGGAAAGTTAATGTGTGAATTTGTTTTTTTATCGTGAAATACTTTGGTTTCTCCATCTATCGTAATTGAGAGTTTGGCTGGGTATAGTAGCCTTGGCTGGCATTTGTGTTCTCTTAGTGTCTGTATAGCATCTGTCCAGGATCTTCTGTTTTTCATAGTCTCTGGTGAAAAGTCTGGTGTAATTCTGATAGGCCTGCCTTTATATGTTACCTGACATTGTTCCCTTACGACTTTTAACAGTATATCTCTATTTAGCGCATTTCTTCTTCTGATTATTATGTGTCAGGAGGAATGTCTTTTCTGGTCCAGTCTATATGGAATTCTGTAGGCTTCTTTTATGTTCATGGGCATGTCTTTCTTTAGGTTTGGCAAGTTTTCTTCTATAATTTTTTTGAAGATACTTGCTGGCCCTTTAAGTTGAAAATCTTCATTCTCATCTACTCCTACTACCAGTAGGTTTGGACTTCACATTGTGTCCTAGATTTCCTGGATGTTTGAGATAAGATCTTTTGCATTTTGTTTTTTATTTGATTGTTGTTCCAATGTTCTCTATGGAATCTTCTGCACCTGACATTCTCTCTTCCATCTCTTGTATTCAGGTGCTGATGCTTGCATCTATGGTTCCAGATTTCTTGCCTAGGTATTCTATCTCCAGCGTTGCCTCACTTTGGGTTTTCTTTATTGTGTCTACTTCACCTTTTAGGTCTTGGATAGTTTTATTTAATTCCATCACCTGTTTGGTCGTGTTTTCCTTCAATTCTTTAAGTTTTTTTTGTGCTTCCTCTTAAGGTCTTCTACCTATTTAGCAGTGTTCGCCTGTATTTCTTTAAGTGAGTTATTAAAGTCCTTCTTGACGTCCTCTACCATCAACCTGAGATCTTCTTTTAAATCTGGGACTATCTTTTTTGGGTGTTTTGGTGTTTCCAGGACTGGGTGAGGTGGGAGTGCTGCATACTGATGATGGTGAGTGGTATTGGTTTCTGTTAGTAATATTCTGGAGTTAGTTGTCATAATTGTCTCTGGTTATATCTTGTTCCTCAGGTGATTATGTTAGCCTCTATCAGCAGACCTGGGAGACTAGTTTTCTCCTAAGTTTCAGTGTTCAGAGTAATCTCTGAAGGCAAGATCACCTCTTGCAGAGAAGGGGCACAGATATCTGGTGTTTGAACCTTCCTGCTAGCATATGTTGTGATCCACTCACTAGAGGTACTAACATCCTGTGGAGATTCCTGTGGGGACCTTTGGGGTGTCCACAGACTCTGCCCCCAAGGTGCCCGGTGCTGTCATGGACTGGAAGGGACTTGTGACCCTGGTCAGGCCTGTTTCTCTGCTTCCCTAAATAATGCAGTCTCAGGTCCTACATGATAGGATTGGAGCAGAAGTTGTGTTACACTCACCAAAGGTCTTAAGATCTCGTGGATGTTTCTGTGAGGACCTTGGGGCTGTCCTCAGACACCACCCAAAATGTTGCCCAGGTGCTGGCACAGACCAGAGGGACTCGTGACCATTGTCAGGCCAGTTTTTCTGCTTCCCTAATTAATGCAGTCTCAGATCCTGTGAGATTGGATAGGAGCAGAGGTTGTGTTCCATTCACCAGAGGTCTTATGATCCCAATAAGGGTCTTTTGGGGACCTTAGGGGTGTCTGCAGACTCTGAGCCCAATGTGCTATGGTGCTGGCTTGTCAGTCTCTCTCTTATAGTACACTTTCTCTGCCTCCTTAAACAGATGCTGTAAAGATAATGTTTTCACACTCTCTAGACACTTTAAACTTTTCCTAATGTCAGAAGAAGATTGCCCAATGGAAGCCATGACAACTGTCACCTGCTGGCACACTGAAGTAGGGTCAAAGGTAGTCGAACACCTCTATACCTTTAAGAGGTACTCTAAAACACTGCTGGGGGCTCCTTTTTCTCTTGTAGGATCTCTCTTACCTTGGCCAAATTGGTGGGGCACCTGCCAGCTCCTTTCAGTCATATTATCAGAACCCAGGAGAAAATTGTCAATTGCTCCATATGGTCAGTCCTGTCAGGACATGTCAGAGGGAAGGCTGAATCTATTTCATTCAGAAGTTTTATTGGTAGTCAATTGGCCCCCAGCATGCTCTTTCTTCCTTCTCAGAATCCTCTCCTTCTCCTCTGTGGTAAAATAACCTGTAAAAGCTGCTGACAGTCACCCCAAGTAGGCTGAAGAGAGAATATGAGATATTCCATTAGGTTAGCAAGGCTAGAGGGGTTTTCAAGGAAGGGGAGTGTGATTTGCCTTCCAGTTATTGAGATCAGAAGAGGAAAAAGGCCATTACAGAAGGGGCTGCAGTTGTCTGGGGTCTGCTGAAGGAGGGTCATAAGTACATAAAGGCAGTGTGATGGTTGAGTCTTGTCCCTTTGGGCTTCGAGCTCGCTGGTCTTGGGCTTTATAAACTGGTCCCTCCACAAATATCTAGTGGCACCCTGTTGAGTGTTCTTGGAGGGGACAAGTTGGAAATATGTGGGTGGGGTGCTGTGCCATTTTGGAGGTTCTTCTAACTCTGGATAGATCTTGGGAGAAACCAAGGGCTGCAGTTCAACTGGTGCCAGTTTTAACTTTTTTTTTTCCCCCTCTGGGTGGCAGAGGGCCAGCAATGGGGAGACTGGATTATTCTTTTGAACCCAAGGTTTTAAACAGGATGAGAGAAGGTGATCCTGTGCTATTTTTTTCTAGATGAGAATGCCGGGCACTCAATCTGGCTGAGACCCTGGTCCCCTCTGTAAAACAACTTTAAGAGCTGAAAACAGGACCAAACCAAGGGTGCCCTCTCGTGGCCAACTAAAATCAAAGCTGGCCATTCCGTAGAGTAGAAAGTTCTCTAAAATCTATTTCAGACATCCACAGAGAGAATGTGAGTCTTAGTCTTAATTTCAGTCCTGTGCACAAGGGTCAGTCCAAGGGGCATGCTAATAGTTGATCCCATCATCAGAGTTACATACAGTGAAAAAAACAATATTTACACACAAAAAGATAACAATAACCAAGACCAGGCCCCAATAAGATGGCCGAGAGAGCAGACACTCACTTGGTACCCAGTAACATAAACAATCAGCCGAGTGAGCACACTCTCACTTGGCACCCTGATGGAGATCTCCAGGTATCCCTGGAACTCCCTAAGATCTCCTGGGATGTCCCACAGGGTGTCAGCTGGTTTCTCCTCACATGTCTGTCAGTAACACTCTTCCATCTGGGAGAGGGAGTTCGTTGCTATCACGAGCATTTACAACTGCAAACCGAGAATAGTGAATTCAAACAGAGCTGACACACGAAGATAGAGACAAGATAGAGGAAATTTATAGAAAAAGATAGAGACAAAAATACAGACAAAGATAGAATCCTACCTCCTAGCAGGGTCTCTGAGAATTGGGGTAGGCCACGAATCCTGGTGGCGAAGCCCCCAAATGTAAGACCTCGGAAGCTGGGCCTCCTCTCAAGTCCCGGGATGAGCTGGCCAGCACCCCTTTGACCCAAGAGAAAACCACAACTGATGCAAAATGCAAGAGGTTTTATTACTAGCTACAAAGTCACTCTGCCTAGCAGGGCAAGGGAGTTTGACACTGAGCTGTGACAGTAAGGGGCTTTTAACAGCTAGCTGAGAAATTGGGAGGAGTTGGATGAGAGATGGGAGGAGTTGAGAAATGTTGGCAGGAGAGTTCTTCTCTTCCTGGTGTTCTTGGTGAAATTTACAAGGCAGGAGTGGGGAGTGAGTTCTTTCTGAATTTTTATCTCCTTGTCCTTGGCAAAGGAAGGCAGGCATCTCTGGTTGTAAAGTATAGAAACAAAAAGCTTTTTGCTGGCTTTAGAGAACAAAGAGCTTCTTCCTAGCTGTATTTTCAGAGATCAAGGAAATCAAGCTTGGGGAACATCTAGGGGCTTTACCTTACTGGGAGATATACTTTAAGTTGGAGTCTCACTGTAGGACATTTTTTCTACCACACAGAAAACTTTACACAGAAAATTATTTCAATTATTTATAGTAAATATATAATATTTGGTTTGAACCAAATATCATATCCATATAAAATACATGGTAGATTTCCAAAAAAAACTTGTAATATATACTTTAAACAATTCATACATTTACACCCCACAGCAATTCTTCATAACTGTACTACCCTTGCTGAGATCCTTCTTCTTCCCAAATGGTCCCTCTCTTATTTTTATAAGGGTTCTCCTTTTCTTTGTATGTATATCTGGGAACATCTCATGCAGGTAGTAGTATTGTAATAGTTGCTATGTTTCTGTGATCACAAGGTCTAAATGACCACAATCTGGTCTTGAAATACACTTATAAGAGCATCTGACCCTGAATTGTTCTTTTTCCTGAATCTACTTCTCCAGTTAAGGGATCACAAACACCACTTTTGAAGTACTCTATCGAAATGGGAAAAAATGAAAATATTACACTGTATCTTCATCTGTTTCTACCTGAGGTGATATATTCTCATCTTGGTCAAATGCTGGTCTCTGTACTATATAGGAAAAGAAAATGGAAACATAATATGCTATATTAGTAAAAGGGAATAAAGTATTAATGATTTGTATTTCTCAGGAAATACTTCCCATGTGTATTTTTGAAACAGCTTTTAGAAATGACATAATTACATACATGAAATCTAGTAGAGGTATAGATGAGAAGTAAGGTTTCCAAATTATAGGGCTATTGAATATCTTTACCAATATTGTAGAAATAACCTTCCCTAACTTAAAGAAAGATATGTTCCTGAATATACAAGAAGCCTAAAGAACACCAAATTATTTGGACCAGAAAAAAAAAATCCTGCCATCATATAATAGTCAAAACACCAAATGCACAAAACAAGAGAGAATATTAAAAGCAGTAAGGGAAAATGGTCAATTAATATATAAAGAAAGATCTATCAAGATAACACATAACTTCTCCCCTGAGACTATGAAAGCCAGAAAATCTAGGGCAGGTGTCATACAGAATGTAAGAGAGCAGAAATGCCAGCCAAGACTACTATATGAAGCAAAACTCTTTTAACATAGCTTGAAAAAACAAGGTATAATGTGACAAAACCATATTTACACAATATCAACCAATGCATCCAGCACTTCAAACGATAATAAAAGGACAATTTCAATATAAAGAGGGAAATTACACTCGAGAAAAAGCAAGAAATTAAACTTGAAGGAAACCTAAAAGAAGATAGATACATGAACAAAATTCCAACTCTAATAACAAAAATAACAGGAAGCAACAAGAACTTTTCCTTAGTATCTCTTAATATCAGTGGACTCAGTTCACCAGTAAAAAGGCATAGAATAACAAAATGGATGTGTAAGCAATATTCAGCACACCAGAAACAAAC
This sequence comes from Mus musculus, assembly GCF_000001635.26. Taxonomy (NCBI): domain Eukaryota; kingdom Metazoa; phylum Chordata; class Mammalia; order Rodentia; family Muridae; genus Mus; species Mus musculus. The sequence continues at coordinate 90,273,839 of NC_000087.7, forward strand.
ACCAAGGACAAAGTCAGACATTACCTCAGACTAAAAGGCTGGAAAAGAACTTTCCAAGCAAATGATCCGAAGAAATAAGCTGGAGCAGCCATTCTAATATCAAATAAAATTGACTTTCAACCCAAAGTTATTAAAAAAGGCAAGGAGGGAAACTTCATATTCATTAAAGTTAATATTTACCAAGATGGACTCCCAAATCTAAACATTTATACTCCAAATGCAATGACACCCACATTCATAAAAGAAACTTTAGTAAAGCTCAAAACACACATTGTACCACACACAATAATATTGGAAGACTTCAACACCCCTCCCTCATTAATGGACAGATCCTGGAAAATAAAACTAAAAAGATAAAGGTGAAACTTGTAGAATTTTTAAAACAAATACATTTAGTTCATATCTATAGAACATTTTCTTCTAAAACAAATGAATATCACTTCTCAGCACCTCACGATGCCTTCTCCAAAATTGACCATACACTCAGTCACAAAACATGCCTCAACAGATATAAAATTATTGAAATAATTTCATGCTTCCTATCAGATCACCACAGTCTAAGGCTGATCTTCAACAATAATATAAATAATTGAAAACCCACATACACGTGGAATGTGTACAACAATCTAGTCAGTGACAAAACAGTCAAGGAAGAAATCTAGAACTAAATTAAAGACTTTTTAGAGTTTAATGAAAATGTAGCTACAACATACTGCAAGTTATGGGGCACAATGAAAATAGCCCTAAGAGGGACACTCATAGCTCTCTCTGAATGCCTCTAAAAAGAAACTGGAGAGAGGATATAAGAGTAGGTTGACATCACACCTTAACGTTATAGAAGAAAAGGAAGCAAATTCACCCAAAAGGAGTTGAAGTCAGGAAATAATCAAGCTCAGTGCTAAAATCAACCAAGTGGAAACAAAGGAACAATACAAAAATAATCAAACAAACTGGGAGCTTGTTCTTTGAAAAAATCAACAAGATAGATAAACCACTAGACAGACAAAATACAGAACACAAGAACAGTATCTAATTTAGCAAAACCAGAAATGAAAAGGGAGAAATAACAACAGAAATTTAGTAAATTTGAAATATCATCAGATCCTACTATACAAGGCTCTACTCAACAAAACTGGAAAATCTGGATAAAATGCACACTTATATAGACAGATATCATGTACCAAATTCAAATAAGGATCAGATGAACCCTGTAATTACTTCTACCACTGTGAAAAGCCGCCCTCATTGTCGCCATTACAAGATGGTGCTGACAACACCATTGTCAACATTTCTCATGGTGAGTGCACGCGGGCGTCAGAATATCTTTCCATTACCTGAGGCCTGCCTCTCCCATGGCGTCATCAGGCTAATGGTGGGCAACCAATCCTGGTGGTGCACGTCCCCAACCTTATGTGGATTTCCTAAATTCTGCAAGAAAGGTTTGGAAGCTGATCAATCAATACTGGAACTCCCTCTTCTCCAGAAGGTATTTGCATTTTCACCAATGTGAAATGGTCTTTCTTATTTATTGAAAATAGCCAGAGATTTTACCCCTCTTACAAGTAGGTTTAGAATTTCACATTTGCAAAGTGTCACAGAAATGCTGCTTATGACCAGAGTGCTTAAACTTCCTTATTCTCATGAAGTTTGCCACATTACCTCTTTGATGAAGGGCACAATCATCCTACTTCTGTGCAAAACTGCCCAAGCTCCTCCCCTATCTTACTTAGAAGATTTAGACATTCACAACAGAGAGTGCTCCAACCTGTGTGGAGCACAGTGTGTTTGAGGAAATCCCCCAGATTCATCATCTTCCCAGTGTATGTCCTACCTATAACTTCTAATTTCCATGGTCTGGGAAGCACTGTTCTGACCTAAGAGATTTCAGAACACTCTGTACTGAAATCCCAAACAGAAGAGTATCAAGGTAAGGGTAAATCAGATTACTATCTTTGTTTTGTTTCCTTGGACAGAGACATCCTGGCCTCCATGCAGAGGAATGTGTGGATAGACATATATTTAAGGAAGACACTAAACCAGAAAATACTACATTACACCCTCTTAAAAGACTTCTAAGATTGTTGTCATGCCTACCACTGACATTCAGATGATGTGTATTGTTGATTGTGATTTCATGTTTGGACCTGATGAAGGAGTAAGTACCTGGAATTTCCTATATTCTCAAGGTATCAATCAGTGTTCAATTTCTGCTCAATAGTGCTGCAGACATAGGAATAACAGGATAAAACTATTCTATACAATCCTATGAAGTTTCTATCACCATCCTCCTATTTTAGAGAATCTTAGATCTATCACTAATCCCGAGATGGGCAGAAACAATTCTTCTCCTGCACATAGGGATACTGCATATGTCTCCCCTTACCCAAAGTATTCCACTTACTGTCTTTTACTGAATTGGCTTTTAGACTATACCTGAAATATTTCACTTTTCACCAAAGGATCTACCAGCCCTCCCTGTTCTAATAGAGAGCTACAGTCCACCAATATCCAAAGGGTTCTCAGACATTCCAAATATGCCCCTGTGGGAGTAAACTTACTAAGTCTATTTAATTGGGCCTCAGATCCTTCTGCTTTGACCAAAAGGATTTCAATCTACTGACTCTGAGTTACCAGGGGCCTCAGATCTCATTTTCCCCAAGTGGTAATCAAATATGCCTTTCTGACCAATAATGACCTTGCAATGTTCTCCTCTGATGCAGACACTTAGACACCCCCCACTCCAATTTTAACTCCCAAATGGACCTCCAGACCACCCAAGCTTAAAGTACCTGAGCCGAACATTAAGAAGTACAGCCCAGAACAAAAGCTCATTTCCTCAAGGCAGAAACTAAAATGATGTACTCCTCACCATTCATACCTAGACCCAGGAGATGAACATATGCCTGAGAAGAAGAACTAGTGTGGAACTGTCAGCCAGGTTTTTGATGAGTGCTCAGACTGCTTCCTGATCCAGCAACCACATTTACTACAGTGGACAGATGCTCTAGTCTCTGATGAGGAGTTGCTAGCTGTTAGGAAGAACCTGAAATGGGCTCCACTGCATGAGGTAGGCTGTGCCTTTGATCTCACGTCAAGGAAAGAACATGCAAATTTGAACTCTACCCAACCAAACATACTAGTTTACCTGTACAAAGGGGTTTTAGATTTCCAATTTCTCACAAAGATGCCCTCGTGTATTTCCCCTCTGACCATTGAGGTTTTATCTATTTTTCATGGCTCATAGGGTCTCATTTCTTCCCAATATCCATTACCTGCTCACTTCTGACCACTAGCAATACATCTCTGATTAGTGTTGGGGGTGTTCTCGGTTTGACACTATGGCCAACAATAGTGCCTACATGCCATTTCTGAATAATTGGATCTTAAATTCCACCTCTGTCCAAGTGTACTTCTGAAAGACTTTTCTCATTACATGGGGTCTCTATAGTAGCATCTTTATTCATCAGGCCTCTAGTTGTACCTTCTGGCCAAGCAGGTCTTATACTTCACTTAAAGAGATGCCAAATTTACACAATGTAGACAAAGAGGCATTGAGCATTCTCATACTCATCAATATAACATTCCTCCCCTCAGGTTTGAAGTCTCCAGAGCAGCAAAGAGAGTGGGGAGTAGAACTCATCATCTTTAGGTCACTCATCATCGATTGATTGTTTCCAACCTTAGTATACAGACATGGATGGTTGAACACAAACCTGTCAGGCTGATAAAGAACTAGACATCTACTAACGTCCTTGGAACCATGTTCAGATTGCTGCACATCCTCCTGAAGATGCCACGGATGACATGGTTCCTTGTGATTGTTGTTCTCTTCTTGTTGTTGCTCTTTTCTTTTAACTTTTGAAGAGGATACTTTATTAGTCTGTTGCTATGTTAGTCATCTCCTGGCATTAGAAACCAACATCCCACTGTTTAAATGTTTTACATTTCCTACTCTTTTTGGAAAACACAATGTATGCGCATCATTTTTCCTATTGTTTCAAAGACATACCACTATGTAATTCAACTTTACAATTGTAATCATTTTGACCAATATTCACATGAATATAAATTTTATGTGTAAACTTCTTCCTGTGCTGTGTTATTTTTCACCAGGTGACAGTTTCATTTGAGGTCATTTGGAAGATCGTTCCTTACTATGTGTCTTTAAAAGATATATTTTGGAGCTGAGGGGTATGGCTGAATATCTTCAGCACAATAAACACCTTCTGTAACATTACTATCTAGTGGATTATAAGTATCAGGTTGTACACAGTAGTCACTGAAATAATGGACTAGTTTGAGAAAGATTTTTGGGTGTAATCTCTCATAATATACAGAAAAAAGGAAATCCTAGATATTAATATAATCTATGCACACCAAATTAACATTGTGGGTTTTGTGGGTTTGTTTGTATATGTCTTTGTAGTTCAAATGTTCAACCTTTATGTCCTAATTGAGGATTGTAAACAATGCTCAGGGTGTGTGTGTGAATTAAAGGGCACCATGTCTTTAGTGTTTAGATTAATTTCGCATATAATTATCTGTCTATCCGTCATCAATGTATGTATGTATGTATGTATGTATGTATGTATGTATGTATGTATGTATGAAGTAATGATTGAATGTATTTATATAGATATGTATGCAACTATTTCTCTATCATCTACCTATCACTCTCGCTCTTTCATTTTTCTCTCACCCTCTTTCTCTGTTTATCTCTTATGCATGAATATATGCATGCATGTAGCTAGGTAGGTGTGGTAGTTTTAATGTAATTGGTTCCCATTGGCCCATACGCTGTATTAGGATGAATAACCTTGTTGGACTAGTTGTTTCCTTGTTGGAGAAAGGGTGTCACTGGAGGAGGTGGGTGGTCTCACACATGTTCAAGTTATGCACAGTAGGGCTCTGTGTGTTTGCTGTCTCTAAGAAGGGGCAAAGTGTCCACAATTTGGTCTTCATTCTTCAGTTTCATGTGTTTTGCAAATTGAATCTTATATCTCGGGTATACTAAGTTTCTGGGCTAATATCCACTTATCAGTGTGTAAATATCATTTGAGTTCCTTTGTGATTGTGTTACCTCACTCAGGATGATGCCCTCCAGGTTCATCCATTTGCCTAGGAATTTCATAAATTCATTTTTTTAATAGCTGAGTAGTACTCCATTGTGTAAATGTACCACATTTTTTTGTATCCATTCAAATGTTGAGGGGCATCTGAGTTCTTTCCAGCCTCTGGCTATTATAAATAAGGCTGCTATGAACATAGTGGAGCATGTGTCCTACTTACCGGTTGAGACATCTTTTGGATATATGCCCATGAGAGGTATTGTGGGATCCTCTAGTAGTACCATGTCCAATTTTCTGAGGAACCGCCAGACTGTTATAGAGACAAAGTTTGTAGCTGAGACAAAAGATGGACCATTTAGAGACTGCCATGTCCAGAGATCCATCCCATAATTAGACTCCAAACGATGACACCATTGCATACACTAGCAAGATTTTGCTGAAAATACCTGGATATAGCTGTCTCTTGTGAGACAAGGCTGGGGCCTAGCAAATACATAAGTAGATGCTCACAGTCAGCTATTGGATGGATCATAGGGCCCCCAATGGAAGAGCTAGAGAAAGTATCCAAGGAGCTAAAGAGATCTGCAACCCTGTTGGTCCAATAACATTATGAACTAACCAGTACCCCGGAGCTCTTGACTCTAGCTGCATATGTATCAAAAGATGGCCTAATAGGCCATCACTGGAAAGAGAGGCCCATTGTACATGCAAACTTTATATGCCACAGTACAGGGGAATGCCAGGGACAAAAAAATGGGAATGCGTGGGTAGGGAAGTGGGGGGGGGAGGGTATGGGGGACTTTCTAAATGTACATTCTAAATGTAATTGAGGAAAATACGTAATAATAAAAATATTAACAAAATAAATAAATAAGGCTGGTATGAACATTATAGAGAATGAATCCTTATTACACATCAGAACATCTTCTGAGTATTTTCCCAGGAGAGGTGTTGCTGGATCTTCTGGTAGTACTATGTCAATTTTCTGAAGAACCACCAGACTGGTCCAGGTCCCTGCCGAGTGTATTCTGCAAAGGCCCCAGACATCCAGCCACTTTCCCGGCCAGAGGAAAGGGGGTCCGCCCGGTGCAGAAGTGCTTTGCCTGAGCATCGGCAACAGACATCTTGGTTCTGGGACCCCGCCAGGTGTATTCTGCACAGGTGAGAGTATGGACTACAGAAGCCAAAAGCTTCTTGGAGAGGCGAGAGCCACAGAGCTTCTAAGACAGCCCCCTTTTCGGGCCCCAGACACCTGGCCACTGTCCCAGCCAGAAAAAAAGGGTCCACCCGGTACGGGAGCGCTTTGACTGAGCATCAATATCAGATATCTTGGTTCCGGGACCCAGCCGAGATTATTCTGCACAGATCCCAGATATCTGGCCACTTTCCCAGCCAGAGGAAAGGGGTGTGCCCAGTGCAGGAGTGCTTTGCCTGAGCATCAGCTGCAGACATCTTGGTTCCAGGACTCCTCCGAGAGTATTCTGGACATGTGAGAGTATAGAATACAGAAGCTAACACCTTCTGGGAAAGGCCAAAGCAACTCAGCTTCAGGACAGGTCCTGTTTTGGGCCTTCGTCTTCGGCCAGGAGGGAGGTCTTAAGGCCATATATCTGTGCACCTTTCCCGTGAGAGGAGAACTTGACTGCAGAGAGTGCTCTGACCACTGAAACTCAGAGGAGAGAGCAAGTCTCCCATGTCTGCTGATAGAGGCTAACAGAATCACCTGAAGAACAAGCTCTAACCAGAGACAACTATCACAACTAGCTCCAGAGATTTCTAGATGGTGAAAGGCAAATGAAAGAATTGTACTAACAGAAATCAAGACCACTCACCATCATCAGAACACAGCACTCCCACCCCACCTAGTCCTGGGAACCCCAACACAACCGAAAAGCTAGAACCGGATTTAAAAGCATATCTCATGATGATGGTAGAGGACATCAAGAAGGACTTTAATAATTCACTTAAAGAAATACAGGAGAACACTGCTAAAGAGTTACAAGTCCTTAAATAAAAACAGGAAAACACAACCAAACAGGTAGAAGTCCTTAAAGAAAAACAGGAAAACACATCTGAACAGGTGATGGAAATGAACAAAACCATACTAGACCTAAAAAGGGAAATAGACACAATAAAGAAACCCAAAGTGAGGCAACGCTGGAGATAGAAACCCTAGGAAAGATATCTGGAACCATAGATGCAAGCATCAGCAACAGAATACAAGTGATGGAAGAGAGAATGTCAGGTGTAGAAGATTCCATAGAGAACATGGACACAACAATCAAAGAAAATGCAAAATGCAAAAGGATCCTAACTCAAAACATCCAGGATATCCAGGACACAATGAGAAGACCAAACCAAGGATAATAGGAGTGGATGAGAATGAAGATTTTCAAATTAAAGGGGCAGCAAATATCTTCAACATAATTATAGAAGAAAACGTCCCAAACCTAAAGAAAGAGATGCCCATGAACATAAAAGAAGCCTACAGAACTCCAAATAGACTTGACCAGAAAAGAAACGTTCAGCATCTCGACTTTACCTTTTCATATGGCTTGCTAGAAATTAAAAATGAAATCCCAACTGAAAGGCCTGATGATCTGAGTAATATTCTGCCAAAGAATTTCACCCTTGCATTGTTTTTATTGTTTGGTTGTTGGATTTTTATTTATTTGTTTGGTGTGTGTTTTGTTTTGTTTCATTTTTGTTTTTATTTTCGTTCTGAGAAAGTCTTCGGTTTCTGACTTGACATCATCCATGGTGGTTATTTTTCATGTTCCAACCTTTCCCTTGGTTATCTTTAAGCTGTGCTTCTTATCATAAATATTGCCAGACTCTTTGAGGAAGCACACTGGATAGCACACCAATTTTCACTTTATGAAAACCCACAGTTAGAGGAGGACTATTTTTATGCAAACAAAGCTGGAATTTGACAGGGTTAAATGACATGTGTTGAAACCAATGGCAATCATGAATTATAGATTCTTTGGAAAGTAAGAGGACAACATAGATCTTGGGCATGCTTACAAAGTTGTGATAAACTTAAAACAAACCTGATATCTCCCAGTCATATTTTAAAGGTTTTTAAAATTTACCAGCACTTCTGATTATAAGGAATTTCATAGATTAAATGCAGTAAAACAGGATGAAATAGATGAGGTAATTTTACTTTTGAAATATGTGTAGACAGAATATTGGACACAGGTACGTATAAAATTTTCTTACAAATTAGAGGACACTTTAATTGTTCATGGCACATAGATCTTCAGTTCTTCAAAAAAATCCTTTTCAGTACCTTCCATGGTCCCACCACACCCTGTACATCTTCTGCATAGGGTATGACACTATCCATAGAAAGCTAGATCCTTCAAAAACAGTCATCAAAAAAAACAAAACAAAACAAAACAAAACAAAAACAAAAAACAAACAAAAAAACATTCCTTAAGTTGTGGCCACAGGCCAATGTGATGGAGGAAGTTCCTTATCTGAGATTCTATCTTCCCATGTTGATTTAAGTTAAAAAAAAATCTAAGAAGGACCACTACATATCCATATCATTAATATTGATTGCCTCACTGTGTGAAACATACATGCTATGGAGTGATTTTAGATGTCAACTACTGGATGAATGGCTTAGAAATGAGAGAGAGAGAGAAGGGGGGGAGATTTATATATTTCTCATCTATGTGTATTAGTGCAGGGCTTTGTTTTAAAAAAATGGATGGAACGGTAAAATACAATATATTAGGTTAGACAAGTAAAATTCAAAATGACAATTGTGAAAATATAAATTTAATAAGGGACATTAAAAATAGGAGGTATTTTGGAAGAGTAAGTGCAGCAGCAGGGGGGAGATTTAATAGCAATGGAGGATAGTGGGGAGGATGAAGATGGTAAAAGGACACTATAAACCTGTGCAAAGGGTCAAAGAAAAGGCCTGCGACTTGTACACTTAAAAAACACTGGTATAAAGTAACAGAGTCCAAATAATATTTTGATTAATTTGCGGATTTTAGCTTCAAGACACTATAAAATGTATTTGTATTTTTCTACTCACGTGTGGTTCTTGCTATTTTAAACTTGATATAGGTGACAGGATATGGTAATGTGCTTCAATGTTTGTGTATCATTTATCATCAAATGCACATGTCACTCAGTGAGCTGCAAGGCTATCACCGGGAAGGAGGTATCTAAAGATCTTAAGTGTACTTGACGTAGGGAGAATAACGCCCCCACACTACTATAGATGTTGAAATAATCACATGTGTTTCCCCAAAATAACTTTCTGAAAATTAATCCCCAGGTGTGAATATATTTGGAAGAAATTGAATGGGTCAGGAGGGATATGACCTACAAATAAAAATAATTTAATAATGCTGTTATAGAAAAGGTTTAATTATGAAAGGGAGTTTGGTTTCCTCTTTTCTCTTTCTAGCACATTGGATCCCACTGTGATGACATCATCTCACAAGAATTCATTCATTTGCTGATGGTGTGTTCATCATTGAATATACAGACTCCTGAAAAGAGTCATACAAAATATGCTTCATTATATACTAGACAATTAGTGTCATTCTGTTTGGCAATACAACATGCATGATTATGCCTCAGAATCATGAGCAACTTGGCCATATGTGAAATATAATTAGTGTATTTCTGCTGACTGAAGATCAGATGGGTTGAGTGTTATCATGTGTGCTGTTGATGAGAGGAAGCAGCATAGATGGTGAGTATAGATCAGAGAGGAACATCCAAGGAGGACACAATGTAAGGAACCCTAGGAAGAGCACCATCACTGCTTTTAGCTAGTAGACATATTTTTAGAATCCCCACTTTCTAGGGTGGAAAAGAAAACTGTATTACTCTAATTTACTAAGTATGGTCATTTGATACATCAGTGATCATCACCAAGGTGAACAGGTATTGACAGAAGTTTGGGGACTCAGAAGAAGCCTTTTCTGGGAAAACCCATTGCCTTCAAAGTACGGAGACTTCTGTCCAGCAACACTGGATGAACAGTCTACATTGGCAGCAGTAGCCCCATTGTGTTCAAATTAGTGCTTTTCACACCATGGAATTAGACTCCTTTGAGTGTTCAAACAACCCTTTCACAAGTGTCACATATCATATATCTTGTTTATAAGATATATACTTTACAATTCATGACTACAGCAAAATTATATTTATGAAGTTGCAATGAAATAACATTATTGTTGTAGAGCTGTAAATTAAAAATTCACAACATTTTGAAGATTGAGGACCACTAGTCCTGACTTCTCTAAAGTATGCCTGTCACTATGGGCTGGAGGAATAATCCCCTTTATTCAATTAGGCAAACGCAGAAAAATCAAAGCATTACCCAATAGTTATGAAAGTTAAACATCTATTGTACCACAGTCTATAAGGAGGGCATGCTGGCATCTTAGACAAATGAGATCAAATGAAAATCTCTGTGACCAAATGAGAAGCAGAGGAGAATAACCAGTACCCTAGTGGTGACATAAGTGGGTATTAGCCCAGACACTTAGAATACCCAAGATACAAGATACAATCTTCCAAACATATGAAACTTAAGGGTATTGAAGACCAAAATGCTGACACTGTGCCCCTTCTTAGAATTGGGAACAAAACACCCATGGAAGGAGTTACAGAGACAACCTTTGGAGCTGAGACAAAAGGATGGACCATGTAGAGACTGCCATTCCTAGGGATCCATCCCATAATCAGCCTCCAAACACTGACACCATTGCATACACTGGCAAGATTTTGCTGGAAGGACCCAGATGTAGCTGTCTCTTGTGAGGCTATGCCATGGCCTAGCAAACACAGAAGTGGATGCTCACAGTCAGCTATTGGATGAATCACAGGGACCGAAATGGAGGAGGTAGAGAAGGTTCCCAAGGAGCTAAAGGGGTCTGCAATCCCATAAGTGGAACAACAATATGAACTAAAGAAACCCCGCAGAGCTCATTTTTCTAGCAACTTATCAGTGCTCGTATTTCTGGCTGCATTTGTATCAGAAGACGGACTAGTTGAACATCATTGGAAAGAGAGGCTCATCAGTCTTGCAAACTTTATATGCCTTAGTTCAGGGGTATGCCAGCGACAAGATATGGGGGTGGTGGTGGTGGGGTTGAGGTGGGTATGGGAGGACTTTTGGGATAGGATTGGAAATGTAAATGAAAAAATATCTAATTAAAAAAAAAAAAAGAAGAGGAAACCATTGTCAGAACGACCAGTAAGAATTTTTAATAACTGCCCTAAAGTCTGGATTTAGGATTCCTCGAGAATCTTCCAAAACAAAAGGCAACGCAGAATCTTGCTGAAGTAATTGGAGAAACAAGAGAAAAGCAAAGGAGAATTCATCACATAAAAACAGACAGAAGAAGTAGGAATTAAAGACACATTTGGGCAAGATGAATAGTGAAGTAGAGATTAGAGCAAGCAGAAAGGACTGAGGAGAGAGCTCACTGCTTAGGCCCACTGATTGCTTTTGCACAGGACAAGGGTTCAATTTCTAACATCCACATGGATGTTCACAACCACCTGCAATTCTAGTTCTAGACGATCTGATGACCTCTTTGGAGAACACGCACACACACAGACATATCACACACATACACTCACCCATAAACACACACACACACACATCACACACATACACTCACCCAAGAGAAAAAAAACTTTTAGAAAACAATTATACAAACAAAAAGGAGTCAAGTATAGTTTTATTCCCCTTTAATACCAGCACTCAGAAGCAGGCTAAACTGTGTAAGTTGAATGCCTGCCTAACTGATAGGTGTGTTTTCAGAATTTTATTATTCTTTTCTTTTTTGGGGGGGGGGTTTAGGACTATTTCAGCATTTGTTTAAAGATTCTAGTTTTTTTTTTCTGATTTAATTTTTCTAATATTTTAGGCTTTTTTCGGGCTTTTAATTATTTTACAATTTTCAGGTTTTTTTTTTTTTTGTGGGGGGCGGTGCAGGAGGGTAAAGCCCTTTGGGTTATTTAGAGTTTTAGGGTTTTAATGGTTTTAAATTTGGGAGGTTGTTTTGTCCTTACAGGTTTTTTTTTTTGGGGGGGGTAGGGTTGATTTTATTTATTTATTTATTTATTCATTTATTTATTTGTTTGTTTGATTGTTTGTTTATTTATTTATTTATTTATATATTTATTTATTTTGGACCTTGATTTCTTTTAGAAATTTAAGGTATTTTAGGGTTTTAGGGCTTTTTAGGTTTTATAAATAATTTTAGGATAATTGAACTTTTTTGTGTGTTTTTGTTCTTGTTGTTCTGTTTTGTTTTGTTTTTGTTTCTTTTTACACTTTTAGTGTTTTATAGGGTTTTAGGATTTTGTAATATTTTTTTGTGTTCTTGTGTGTGTGTGTTTTTAATGAGTTTAGGATTATTTTTATGTGTTAGGATTTTAGTTAATGTTTTTGGGTTTTGTAGGTATTTTTTGGGGGGGTGGGGTTAGGATTGTTTTTAATATCTCAGGATTTTAGTTAGGGTTTCAGGGCATTGTAGTTTTGTTGTTGTTGTTGTTTGTTTGTTTGTTTGTTTTTGTTTTGCTTTTTTAAAGCAGGTTTTCAAGTTTTTTTTGAGTTTCAGAGATTTGATGTGTGAGATTTGATGTGTTTTTAGAACTTTTTAAAGGAACTTTTTTTAGGGTTTTAGAGTTCTTTTGGGTCTTTTTAAAGTTGTTGAGATTGTTTTAGAATTGTAGGGTTTTTCTTTATTTTTTAGTTTTGTTTTTTTTTTAATTGAATTAAGGAATTTTTAAAGATTGTTTTAAGTTTTTTTTGTTTTGTTTTGTTTTTAATTTGGTTTGTAAAATGATTTTCTTTTCCAGTGTTTTTGGCGATTTTTTTAAGGCAGTAGAATTTGTAGTTGTTGGGGTGGTGGTTTTGTACCTTTTCATTTTCTTTTTCTTTTTTTTAATTGTTTTTTTATTGTCTCATTAGGGATCTAGACTTGTAGAGTTTTTGGATTTTTTTTTAGGGTTTTATAATTTTTTTAGTGTCTTTTAAGAGGTCTTGTGTTTTCTTATTTATAGAATTTTAGGGTTTTAAAAATGTTTATTAAGAATTTAAAAAATAGCTTATTTGGGTCATTTAGAGTTTCTTTAGTAATTTTAGTTTTTTTTAGGGTTTTAGGTTTTGCTTTTATTATTTTAGGATTTTTTTTGTTTTGTTTTGGTTTGGTTTTTTTCTTTTTTTTTACAGTTTTTAAATGATTTTAGGATTGTTCTCAGTGTATTTGGCGAGATTTTCTTTTTTGAAGACATAGTGTGGTTGTTGTAGTTCTTCGCTTGTTTGTTTGTTTGTTTGTGGTAATGATTTTATGTTTTCTGGGTCTTTGTAGAGATCTAGAATTTTTTTGTTGATTTTTTTGTTTGTTTGTTTTTCTTTAGGGTTTTAGGTTCTTTTAGTTTTCCTTTTTCAAAAACATTATGTTTTTTGTTTGTTTGTTCGTTTTGTTTTGTTTTGTTTTTGGGTTTTTGTTGTTTATTTAAAGCTTCAAGTTTATTTTATTTTATTTTCTCTCCTTTTTTCATTTTTCTTTTTTAGAGTTGTTAGGGTCTTTAAGGTTCTGTCTCTATGGACATAGAAACTGAATCTATTGTTTTAGATTATTCATAAAATGTATTCCATTCTGAAAACAAGAAACACTATAAAGTCAAGTTTGTTAATTTGTGTGTATGTCCCCAGGAGCTATCGATTATGTGTGCCTAATGCAGAGCTCTAGAATATGACCTGATCATACAGATTTAATTGTCACATCATGAAAGTTCAAGAACTATACTATAAAGCTATATCTATGTATCCTAGTTTATTCATCTTTCAAACAAATATAGTAGAAATGTCACAGAGGGCAAATTTATTGATCATGATTTCAAAAAAGGACCTCAAAAGTCATTAAATCAAGTATCTTATACTAGCCAAACTCTACCCATCTAATCAGTTCAATCCTGTAAGAATAATTGCACCTGTGTTTTGGTAAATTCTTATTAAATTCTCCAGTAAAAAAGGCCTTTATTAGCCCCCCTTCCAGCTTAGTGAAAAACTCCATTCACTCTCTGTCTGAAAGCAAAAGCATTTTTCTTTCACAGACTATGTTAATTTTACAACATTTGCCCCTGGATGGTTTCCATTTCCACAGTTGTGTTTGCCATGACTCAATATTTCATCTCTATTCAGACAACTCCTCTCATATACCACAGGTTAATACACAAAGGCTCATTTGAGAGTCATGCCAAGAAATCAGAATGAACTTGGGGGATACAGAAGAGGGAAAGACACAAGAGCAACAGAAGTATCATTAAGCTGGATACTACTCTAGAATACTGCATGCTATTCATGTATCCTGGGGATCCAGAAATTCATCTAGACTGGACCCTAGTTATCCATTGGAAGGATGTGGTCTGAAGCTTAGCCTATTAACTGGCAGCTCCCATAGCTTTGAACTGATCCAATGATTGATATCTTCCACACACCAACCAGTAGTATCCAAGCTACATTCCCTGTCACAGGCAAAAGCCCGGAAAAAGAAAAGAAAGCACTGTACTGTGTGCTAGGGTAGTGCTCATAGTGTCAATCTGCACTGAATCTATTACCACAACTGCAAAGGTATATGGCACAGGCAATCCAAGGATCACCATGCTTCCCATTTTATCTCTCCAGTCTATATATCCACTCCCAACTCTACACACTATGCTCCTAATCCTAGGGATCATTTAGAGGTCTCATAAATACCACCATGTATAACCCCGGAAGATGAGAGATGTTTGAAGCACATCGATAGATTTTAAGTCTGACAATTGTTGATGTCATCAAAACAATTTTCTGAGTTGTGTTGTGCTTTTGTCAAACGATGGGGCTAGAATGGCCCTGCCAAGATCTGAAGCAGAAAAAATAGTTTTTTTTGTTTGTTTTTTTGTTTGTTTGTTTTTCTATTATTATATTGGAACATGCCATCATCAATTGCACTGCCTCAGTCTAAAATACGAGGTGATACTTACAGTTATTTGCTGTCATCTCTAAAGTCAAGGCAAGGCAACTCCTGTGATTCTCCAAGCCTTACTTCTTACCAGTTCTAGGCTATATGCTGTCAGGATAATGTTCTAAACAGGGAATTCTATGGATATCCAGATTTCAATAGTTTTCACTTCAAAAAATATAGTTAAAAAATTCCAAATGTACATTTATTTTCGTATTTCTGGTCAACAATTTCCTACTGAAGTGACAGAAATATTTACTATTTTTATATCTTTATACTAACATTATATTTCTGTTTAATTTGTAGGGGACATGTTTATTTGAGACAGTCCTACATTACTCATGCTGAACTCATACTCACTATGTAGCTATGGACAGTCAAAGGACTTGATCCTCCTGCATTCAACTGCCAAGTGCTGGGATTACAGATTACAGGACCATAGCTATTAAAAGATTTTCAATGACTGATAAAAGAGGTGAGGATTTGACTTTAGGATTTCGGTATTTTTCTAATTGTAGTCATAGTTTATATTGAATAGTCATTAGGTGAAAGGTAACAGAGATTCTGGTCTTTCAGATTTCTACTCATTAGTAGGTTAGTTAATACATTTAAATATCTGCTAAAAATGTCATGGCATACAGGAGAACAGTAGTTTAAGATCTTGCCTAGGGTGGTTTCTTATGTTTAAAAGATTCAGTAAATAGGAGTAGATTTATGAGTTTAACATGAATGAGCATGTCTTATCTAATTTGCCAATGTTATACATAATACTACAAAACATAAATTTTAAGTTTTTAGAATTATTTTCCTCAAAACATATATATTTTTGACCAAATGAGCTAGAATTACTCATAACAAATATTTAATATTATAAAAAGCCTAAATTTTTGTTGAAATAAAATGAAACTTGTTCTGTTGAATTTATTGTAGTCTGTTATTTTGATAAGTATTTCTGAGGTTTTTAGAGATCTAAAGACAAAATATTCAGTGTATTTTTTTATGATAATTTCCAAGTAAGTTAGTATACTGAGACTAGGCTGGTAAGCCCAATGCCCACACTACAAAGAGGTTCTAGCTTTTGGTCTGTAAATGACTACAATGTTTTTTGCCATGCTATGAAAGGTTTAAAAATTGCCTTCATTTGGAGTATTTATTTAATTTTTATCTGTAGTCCCTATCTCTTTCCTGAACTGACTCATAATGGCAGGACCCTCCATGTATTTCGCAGGCAGAAAATGATCTCCTGTTCATTTCAAATTGAATACCCCCCAAACAATTAACCAACCAAATTAAAAAAAAATTGTTAATATGGTAATTGCCTCAGATCTTACTTGGAAACCATTTGATGACTACAGTGATTGTTATATTAATGGGGAAATGATCTAAAATAGTTTGGTGATATTCTTCCACAGGAGTATTTTGCCAGGGTTGTTAGGAAAGTTTTTTCCATACACTTTTTTTTTTAATAAATAGGGACTAAGTTTAGGATTGTAAAAACTAATTTGCTACTTTGAGTTGGTTTTCTAAAATAAACGACAGAGTCCAGATGACAACAGTAAGTAATCTTTCTCTATCTTTCAAGTATACCTGAGGCTGACATATTGTAAAAGCTGGTAATCCTCTCTTCATCTCTCAGCAAATGTCGGCCTCTTGGAAATTTATGATCTCGTCTCCATTAAAATTCTTAGTGGTTTTCATTGGTATAGTATATGATCATACCTCTCTGATTTACAATTCAGTAGGACTAAAACAGAACCAAAAATAGTTAGATAATGAGAATTAATTTAGTTTCATGTGTCAAACACAAGGCTGGTTTCTCCCTTCCTAATTGATACATAGGTATACGAGGTTAATTATGAAGTTATTTATTATACCAACCACTGTTTTTTCTTGTTCTTTATTGAATTTCTTTTTTTTTACCTTTAAAAATTTTTATTATTATTATTTTTTTTCCATTTTTATTAGGTATTTAGCTCATTTACATTTCCAATGCTATACCAAAAGTCCCCCATATCCCCCCCCCCTTCACTCCCCTACTCACCCACTCCCCCTTTTTGGCCCTGGCATTCCCCTTTACTGGGGCATATAAAGTTGGCAAGTCCAATGGGCCTCTCTTTCCAGTGATGGCCAACTAGGCCATCTTTTGATACATATGCAGCTAGAGTCAAGAGCTCCGGGGTACTGGTTAGTTCATAATGTTGTTCCACCTATAGGGTTGCAGATCCCTTTAGCTCCTTGGCTACTTTCATTGCTCCTCCATTGGGAGCCCTGTGATCCATCCATTAGCTGACTGTGAGCATCCACATCTGTGTTTGCAAGGCCATGGCATAGTCTCACAAGAGACAGCTACATCTGGGTCCTTTCAATAATATCTTGCTAGTGTATGCAATGGTGTCAGCATTTGGATGCTGGTTATGGGGTGGATCCCTGGATATGGCAGTCTCTACATGGTCCATCCTTTCATCTCAGCTCCAAACTTTGTCTCTGTAACTCCTTCCATGGGTGTTTTGTTCCCAAATCTAAGGAGGGGCATAGTGTCCACACTTCAGTCTTCATTTTTCTTGAGTTTCATGTGTTTAGCAAATTGTATCTTATATCTTGGGTATCCTAGGTTTGGGGCTAATATCCACTTATCAGTGAGTACATATTGTGTGAGTTCCTTTGTGAATGTGTTACCTCACTCAGGATGATGCCCTCCAGGTCCATCCATTTGGCTAGGAATTTCATAAATTCATCCTTTTTAATAGCTGAGTAGTACTCCATTGTGTAAATGTACCACATTTTCTGTATCCATTCCTCTATTGAGGGGCATCTGGGTTCTTTCCAGCTTCTGGCTATTATAAATAAGACTGCTATGAACATAGTGTAGCATGTGTCCTTCTTACCAGTTAGGGCATCTTCTGGATATATGCCCAGGTCCTCCATTGTTGGTGGGATTTCAGGCTTGTACAACCACTCTGGAAATCAGTCTGGCGGTTCCTAAGTCATCTTTCATTCCCTGCCCTGTGTGTGTGTTTTAAAGTATGTTGGATCATTTCTCTCGATAGATGTTTAATTTTACTATACAGTGGAGATAATAAAAATATGACACTTTCTTAATATTTTCTGTTTCCAAAAAAGAAATAAAAACATCATAATTTGAATAGATTGTGTAAATCATAAAAAGATTTTCAGCAAAAAAACGATGTGTATACATTTCAGTGTATGTGTGCATAAGGAGGTCAGAAATAGACAACTGTTTTATCCTAAATTATATTCCAACTATTTTTTTTTATGAGACAGGGTTTCTCTGTATAGATCTGTTTGTCCTGGAACTCACCCTTTATAACAGGGTGGCCACAAACTCAGAAATTTCCCTTCTTTTTCCTCAAAACTGCAGGTATTAAGGCATGTGCCACCACTGTCTGACACAACTTAAAAGTTGAGACAGGATATCTCTGAATCTGCAGCTCACAAAAACCACTAGGCTACCTAGCCAGCCATCTGTCTCCACCTACTCAGCACTGGCCTGCAGAATGTACTTTTAACGTGGATTCTAGACCCCCATCTTAATTCCATATAGTTTCACAGAAAGAAATTTACCAAAATAACCATCTCTCTAGCCCCCCCTGTGAGATTTGTTCTGCTGTAGTCACTACCATTAGTATTATTTTTTTTTCTATTGCTCTAATCATACCTAAGTTTAGGCTCCTAAAGTGTTTAATGCTGGTTTTGTTTGTTTCCTTACAATAGAAAATTGGTTTTCTTGCTCAGTTTACATTATACAGTTAATTAAGTAAACTTTTCAGACTCATATTTCATTTGTGAGACTTGTTGCTGTGTTTTGTTTGTTTGTTAGGTTTTTTTTTTGTTTTTCTTTTTTTTTTTTTTTTTTTAATTTGGTGGGTTTGTTGAATTTTTTGTTTGCTTTATTATTTGGTTGCTTTTTGTTTTTTTAATTTTGTTTTTTTTTTGTTTGTTTGTATTATTTTTTGTTTTGTTTTGTTTTTTTGATTTTTTTTTTGATTTTTCCACAACTGAAGATGAAACTCAAAACTGTTACTTGGTGCTTTACCACTGAGCTACATCTCCAGGTAAACATTATTTCTAAATGTTGGGTACAAAGTCATCTGTATGTGTTTTAAGGAAAACTATGATTTCTGTGAAACCTAAAATTATTCCCTTATGCTATAGGGTCTATAGAGATGTAATGCCCTCTTCTGGCCTCTTCAAAAAAGTTAAATATCTCCAAAAACACAAGAGGTTTTATTATCAGCAAGCTGAGGATGAAGTCCCTCCACCATGCAGGGCAGAGGAGTTTGACCCTGATCAGTGACAGTAGAGGGCTTTTAACAGCTAGCTGAGGAATTGGGAGGAGTTGGGAGGAGAGTTGGTAGAAGTTGGGAAGAGTTGGGAGGTGTTAGGAGGAGAGTTCTTTTCTTCTGGGTGTCCTTGCTGAAATTTACAGGGCAGGAGTGGGGAGTGAGATATTTCTGAATTTTTATCTTATTGTCCTTGGCACAGGAAGGGAGGTATCTCTGGTTGTAAAGTATAGAAACAAAAAGCCTTTTTGCTGGCTATAGAGAAAAAGAGGTTCTTTCTGGCTGTATTTTCAGAGATCAGGGAAAACAAGCTTGGGGAACATCTAGAGGCTTTACCTTCCTGGGAGAAACACTTTAAGTTGGGGTCACACATTCCCCACTCCTTCTAGTATAGAGTTCTTATCTTAGAATTGGGAAAATTAAACCTCTGGCCCAGTTGTCAAATAAGGCCACCATGAGTTTGCATCTTTAGGATTTGTAACATTGAAAGCCCCAGAAGCCCCGCAAATGAGACTAGAGAGTCTCTTGTCAGTGGTAGCAGGGAGAGAGGAGGTTCCTCTGCAGTGTCTTCAGAGTGTGAGCAGGGCCAGGCTAGTGGACCTCGGTATGGTCAGGATGGGTAACCGGGCACATGCTGGAGGAGCTGCTGGACTTGTATCTGGGATCAAGGTTCCTGGAACAATGATGCCAGACCAGGACAGGGTCCCCTATTTGACTCTTATGTGTCACTGTGGTCAGTTCCTGGTTCGTTCCTTTTTTTTTTTTTTCAGCAATTTCGAGGTGTCCTTTCCAACCAGTTCTAAGGCCTTCAAGGGAGCTAGAAGGGTTTGGGAAAAAAGGAACATCAGGGTCACACATTCTCCCTGCTTCTGTTAAGGGGGGCAGTCCCCCATGGTGAATTTCAAAGGGTGTAAGTTTAAATTTTCCTTGGATGTTCTGTACTTGGAACAAAGTGAAGGGAAGGAGAGTTGTCCAATCTTTTCTTCAGTCTCTAAAGCCAATTTATTCAAGGTTTATTTTCATGATCTATTCATCTGCTATTCCTGTCCTGAACTCTGGGGTCTATAAACACAATGTAACTTCTGATTGATCCACAATTGTCTGGGTAACTCTTGACTTACTTGGGTAATGAAGGAGGGGCCATTGTCTGAGGAAAGTACCTTAGGGATGCTGAATCTTGGAAAAATTTCCTCTAATATCTTCTTTACCATGATATTGGAGGTCTCTTTCTTAGTGGGGAGGGCTTTACTCAACCTGAAAAAGTGTCTATAAAAACTGATAGATATTTATTACTGTACTTGGCTGGTTTAACTTCAGTAAAATCTAATTTTCAGTATGCCTCTGGACAGTTACAGCTTAGCCACCTTCCAGGGGTGTTCTTGTTGTGTCCGGCATTGATGAGGACAAAGGCTTGGCATTTATTAGCACTATCTTGAGCAATGTCAGACATTTTTATAACATAGTAGTTTGAGCTCTTAACAATTTCTTTGAGCTTCTTATTTCCCAAATGTGTGAGCCTGTACAGACTGGCTACATATTGTTGCCCTTTTCTAGTGGGCAGATAATATCAACCATCTTGGGTCTTAGCTACTTTCTGAGGAGTGTACCCACATATCTCAGGTATTTTGCGGATTAGTTCCTGATCTTCTGAGTTTATTCAAAGTCTGTGTCTATGAGTTTATAATGGTCTTTAATTTGTTTATTTTTCTCTTTGAGCCACCTGTTTTTCAGCGAGGTAAGCCATCTGATTTCCTTTCCCTCTGGCATAAAGGCATTTCTGGTGACCAGGACAATGTATGGTGTCTAGTTTTGTTGTTGTTGTTGTTGTTGTTGTTTTGTTTGTTTTGTTTTTGTTTTTTTGTTGTTGTTTTATTTTGTTTCATTTTGTTTTTTGCTTTGTTCTTGTTTTGTTTTGTTTTGATGTGTTTTGTTTGTTTTTTGTTTTTTTGTTTGTTTTTTTAATTTACTTTCAAGTTTTGGCTTCTAAATAGCTCAAAATTTTTTTTATTATTAATATCTTTCCCAGCAGAAGTGAGTAGCCCCCGTTGCCTATAGATTGTCCCACATATGTGAGTAGTGGTGAAAACTTACCTGCTGTCTGTGTAGATATTGTTGTTTTTCACTTTGGCCAGGTACAAAGCTTGTGTGAGTGCAATTAGCTCTGCTCTCTGGGTTATTGTCCCTTCAGGCAAGGTGCTGGTGCAGATGGTTTGTTTTCCATTGCCCAGTGCTGCCCCTGCCTTTTGCTTACCTTTAACGAAAAACCTGCTATCATCCGTGCACCAGTTGGTGCAGTCTGGCCATGGCTGATCAGTGAGGTCTTTCTTAGTTCCGGTTTCTTCTGCCAGGATGCACATACACTGGTGCTCTGGTAGGGATTTGTAAGCTTCTGACAGCAAGGTGGCAGAATTCAGGATAGCAGGGTGTACAAACTGCACTCTCTCAGTCAGTAAGAGGTTCTGTTAATGGGTCATGTGAGATTTAGGCATCCAGCGATCAGGCGGTGGTCTAATGATGATTTCTAAGGCATGGGTCTACCACTATCATTCATTGACCTAGAATCAGTTTATCAGCATCTTTGAGAAGTGGGGCCAAAGCATCGATAGCTTTTAAGCACAATGGCCATCCACTGGACACTGGGTCTAGTTTTTTTGTTTGTTTGTTTGTTTGTTTTTTGTTTTTTGGTTTTTTTTGTTTGTTTCTTTGTTTGTTTTGTTTTTTGTTTTTTTTTTTTTTACCAGTATTCCACAGGTTATTTTTATGGCCCCAGAGCTTAGATCAGAACCCCACTTTCTTTTCCTGCTCATTCCTCTATATAGAGTGACAGGCTTAGTCATGTCTTGCAGGGCTAGGGCTGGTGCACTAAGCAAGGGCTTTTTAATCTCTTTAAAGGCCTACTGGTGTATGGGGGTCCATAAGAAAGTTCCAGTCTCTTTAGTAAAGTGTTAGAGTGTGGCTGCCAGAGTCGCAAAGCTTGGAATCTAGAGTCTACAAAAACCAGGAATTCCAACAAATTCTCTCACCTGCTTTAAGGATGTTGGGATGGGGATTTGAGTTACAGTCTTTTTCCAAGCTTCTGTCAGCCACCATTTCCTTTCCCTGAGACTATAACCCAAATAGGTTACTTCTGTCTGGAATTCTGGGCTTTCTTAGCAGATGCCTTGTATCCCAACTCCCTCAATTCTGCCAGTAATTTTTCAGTTCCCAGTCTGCACCATTTTTCGGTGGTGGCAGCAAGAAGCAGGTCATAAACATAATGAAGAAGAAAAACTTGGGGGATTTCTGACCTGAACAGTGCCAAGTCCGAGTGGAAGGCTTCATCAAAGAGAATAGGAGAGTTCTTGAATTTTTGAGGTAAATGTCTCAAAGTTAGTTCGTCCAGCCTATCCCTAATCTGGGTCTCTCCACTTGAAAGCAAAGATTACCTGACTCATGGGATGTAGTTTTAGGCAGAAGAATGTGTCCTTCAGGTGCAGGACTATATAACAATGTCTGTCAGGGTGGAGAGAAGTAAGTAGATTGTAGGAGTTAGGAACAGTAGGATGAATATTTCATACTCTTTCGTTTACTTTTATTAAGTCTTGTACTGGCAGATAAACATTAGTGCCTGGCTTTTTAACTGGTAGTAATGGAGTATTCCAGGGAGATTGACAAGGGACCAAAACACCTAGTTCTATGAGCCTTTGAATGTGAGGTCTGATGCCGACTTGGGCCTCTCTGCTCATGGGGTATTGTTGTACCCCAATAGAAGTCGCACCAGTTTTCAGCTTCACAATGATGGTGGGCACCCTGTTTGCCTCTCCCATACCTTGCATCTCTGCGCAGGCGTGAAGATAATCTCTCTAACCAGGTCCATTCTAGAACTTTTCTCGATGTGGCTTGAGGCTCATATAATCTATATACTTCTTCTAATTTTGAAACTAAAATTATAGAGAGAGGGGCTTATCAATAGATTGAATTTCCTTCCAAAGAAAGTTTATTTGGGCTTTTAATGTGATAGTAAATCTCTTCCCAACAATGGGGTTGACATTCAAGAATGTTGAGGAAGGAATGAGTTACTTGGCTTCTTTTTAAATTAACTTTCTTATCAGTGGTCCAAGAGTATGGTTTCTGATCAGTAGCCATGATTACTACGATTTTTGTTTTGTTTTGTTTTGTTTGGAGACTGATTAGTGGATGGATCCCTGCATATGGCAATCTCTAGATGGTCTATCCTTTTGTCTAAGCTCAAAACTTTGTCTCTGTAACTCCTTCCATGGGTATTTTGTTTCCAATTCTAAGAAGGGAAAAGTGTCCACAGTTTGGGTTTCATTCTTCTTGAGTTTCATGTGTTTGGCAAATTGTATCTTATATCTTGGGGGTATTCTAGGTTTCAGCGCTAATATCCACTTATTAGTGAGTACATATCATTACCATTCTTTTGTGATTGAGTTACCTCACTCAGGATGATGCTCTCCAGGTCCAACCATTTGCCTATAAATTTCATAAACTCATTCTTTTTAATAGCTGTACTATTAGTAGTAGAACTCCATTGTGTAAATGTACCACAATTTTGTAACCATTTTCTGTTGACATGCATCTGGGTTCTTTCCAGCTATTGGCTATTATAAATAAGGCCGCTATGAACATAGTGGAGCATGTGTCTTACTAGTTGGAACAGCTTCTGCAGATATGCCCAGGAGAGGTATTGTGGGATCCTATGGTAGTACAATGT
This sequence comes from Mus musculus, assembly GCF_000001635.26. Taxonomy (NCBI): domain Eukaryota; kingdom Metazoa; phylum Chordata; class Mammalia; order Rodentia; family Muridae; genus Mus; species Mus musculus. The sequence continues at coordinate 90,297,924 of NC_000087.7, forward strand.
CCAATTTTCTGAAGAACCGCCAGACTTATTTCCAGAGTTAATTTAAAACTTGCAATTCCACCAACAATGGAGGAGTGTTCCTCTTTCTCCACATCCTTGCCAGCATCTGCTGTCATCTGAATTTTTGATCTTAGCTATTCTGACTGGTGTGAGATGGAATCTCAGGGTTGTTTTGATTTACATTTCACTGCTGATTAAGGATGGTGAACATTGTTTCAGGTGCTTCTTAGCCATTTGGTATTCCTCAGGTGAGAATTCTTTCTTTAGCTCTGAGGCCCGTTTTTTATTTGATTTTCTGGAATCCACCTTCTTGAGTTCTTTATATATATTTGATATTAGTGCCCTATCTGATTTAGGACAGTGAAAGATCCTTTCACAATCTTTTGGTGACCTTTTTGTCTTATTGAAGGTGTCTTTTGCCTTACAAAAGATTTGCAGCTTTATGAGGTCCCATTTGTCAATTCTAAATCTTACAATACAAGCCATTTTTCTTCTATTCAGGAATTTTTCCCTGTTCCCATATCTTTGAGGCTTTTCCGCACTTTCTCCTCTACAAGTTTCAGTGTCTCTGATTTTATGTGGAGCTCCTTGATCCACTTACATTTGACCTTAGTACAAGGAGATAGGAATGGATTGATTCACATTCTTCTACATGATAACCACCAATTGTCCCAGCACTATTTGTTGAAAATGCAGTCTTTTTTACACTGGATGGTTTTAGCTCCCTTGTAGATGATCAATTGACAATAGGTGTGTGGGTTCATTTCTGGGTCTTCAATTCTATTCCATTGGTCTACTTCTCTGTCACTATATCAGTACCATGCAGTTTTTTATCACAATTGCTCTGTAGTAAAGCTTTGGGTCAGGCATGGTGATTGCACAAGAGGTTCTTTTATCCATGAGAAGATTTTTTGCTATCCTAGGTTTTGTTTATTCCCAATGTATTTGCAGATTGCCCTTTCTAATTCATTGAAGAATTGAGTTGGAATTTTAATGGAGAGTTTATTGAATCTGTAGATTTCTTTTGGCAAGATGGTCATTTTTACAATGTTGATACTGCCAATCCATGATAATGGATGATCTTTCCATCTTCTGAAATCTTCTTTAATTTCTTTCTTCAGAGACTTGAAGTTGTTATCATACAGATCTTCCACTTCCTTAGTTAGAATCACGCCAAAGTATGTTATATTATTTGTGACTATTGAGAAGGGCGATGGTTCTCTAATTTCCTTCTCAGCCTGTTTGTTCTTTGTGAAGAGAAAGGCCATTGATATGTTTGGTTAATTTTATATTCAGCTATTTCACCGACGTTGTTTTTCAAGTTTAGGTGTTCTGTGGTGGAATTTTTAGGTTCACTTATATATACTATCATATCATCTGCAAAAAGTGATATTTTGAATTCTTCTTTTCCAATTTGTATCCCCTTGGTCTCCTTTCATTGTCAAATTGCTCTGCCTAGGACTTCAAGAACAATGTTGAATAGGTAGGGAGAAAGTGGGCAGCCTTGTCTAGTCACTGATTTTAGTGGGATTGCTTCCAGCTTCATACCATTACATTTGATGTTGGGTACTGATTTACTGTAAGTTGCTTTTATCCTGTTATGCCTTGAATTCCTGATCCTTCCAAGACTTTTATCATGAATGGGTTTTGGATTTACTTAAATGATTTCTTTGCATCTAATGAGAAGATCATGTGGTTTTGTCTTTGAGTTTGTTTATATAATGGATTATGTTGATGGATTGCCATATATTAAACCATCCCTGTACACCTGGTATAAAACCTACTTGGTAAGGTTGAATGAAATTTTTAATGTGTTCTTGGATATGATTAGGGATAATTTTACTGAGTATTTTTGTTTCGATATTCATAAGGGCCACTGTTCTGAAGTTCTTTATCTTTGTTGGATCTTTCTTGGTTTAGGTATCAGAGGAATTGTGTCTTCATAGAATGAGTTGGTTAGAGTACCTTTTATTGCTATTTTGTGGAATTATTTGTGCAGAACTGGAATTAGATATTCTTTGAAGGTCTGATAGAACTCTGCATTAAACCCATCTGTTCCTGGGCCTTTTTTTTTTTTTTTTTTTTTTTTTTTTGGTTGGGAGACTATTAATGCCTGCTTCTATTTCTTTAGGGTATATGGGACTGTTTAGATAGTTAACTTGATCCTGTTTTAACTTTGTTACCTGGTATCTGTCTAGAAATTTGTCCATTTTGTCCAGGTTATCCTGTTCTGTTGAGTATAGTGTATTATAGAAGGATCAGATTGTATTTTGGATTTCTTCAGGATCTGTTTTTAATGTCTCCCTTTTCAATTCTGATTTTGTTAATTAGGATGCTGTCTCTGTGCCTTAAGGGATGCTAGCTAAGGGTTTATCTATCTTGTTGATTTTCTCAAAAAACCAGCTCCTCTTTGGTTGATTCTTTAAGTAGTTCCTCTTGTTTCCACTTGGTTAATTTCACCCCTGAGTTTGATTATTTCCTTCCATCTACTCCTCTTGAGTGAATTTGCTTCCTTTATTTTGGAGATTTTTCATGTGTTCTCAAGCTGCTTGTATGTGCTCTCTCTGGTTTCTTTTTTGAGGTACTCAAATCTATGAGTTTCCCTCTTAGTAATGATTTCATTGAGTCTCATAAGTTAGGGAATGTTGTGGCTTTATTTTCATTAAACTCTAAAATGTCTTTAATTTCCTTCTATATCCCTTCCTTGACCAAGGTATCACTGAAAAGACTGTTGTTCATTTTCAACATAAGTGTTGGCTTTCCATTATTAATGTTGTTATTGAAGATGAATCATCCTAAGTCCTTGGTGGTCTGATAGGATGCTTTGGACAATTGCAATATTTTTTATCAGTTGAGGTCTGTTTTATGATCAATTATATGGTCAATTTTGGAGAAGGTACCATGATGTGCTGAGAAAAAGTTACATCCTTTTGTTTCAGGATAAAACATTCTGTAGATATCTATTAAGTCCATTTGTTTAATAACTTCTGTTAGTTTCACTGTGTCCCTATTTAGTTTCTGTTTCCACGATATGTCCATTGATAAAAGTGGTTTGTTCTGTAACTAGATTGATCAAATTGTAAAATGGTTTGTAAATTTACTTAAGGAAGAATTTTTATATTTAGGTTTTTTTTTTTTTTAATTTTAACTCATTAGGTCAAGAATTCAAAACATATCTAGACATAGCTCCATGGATGAATTTTTTTTAATTTATTAACTTTTTTGTTTAAGTGATTTACATACAAATAAAATTTTTTCCCCCCAAAAAAAAAGTGCATTGTTGAAGCCTCCCACTATTATTGTGTGAGCTGCAATGTGTGCTTTGAGCTTTCTTTAATGAATTGGATTGCCCTTGCATTTGGAGCATAGATATTCAGAATTTAGAGTTCCTCTTGGAAGATTGTAACTTTAATGAGTATGAAGTGTCCTTCTTTGTCTTTTTTGAAAACTTTAGGTTAAAAATCAATTTTATTCGATATTTAAATGGTTACTCCAGCTGATTTCTTCAGACCATTTACTTGGAAAATTATTTTCCAGCCTCTCAATCTGAGATAGTGTCTACCTTTTTCCCTGAGATGGGTTTCCTGTAAGCAGTAGACTATTGGGTCCTGTTTTTATAGCCAGTCTGTCAGTCTATGTCTTTTTATTGGGGAACTGAATCCATTGATATTAAGAGATATTAAGGAAAAGTAATTGTTGCTTCCTATTATTTTTGTTGTTAGAGTTTGCATTCTGTTCTTGTGGATGTCTTCTTTTTGGTTTGTTGAGGGATTACTTTCTTGCTTTTTGTAGGGTGTGGTTTCTGTCCTTGTATTTTTTTTTCTGTTATTATACTTTGAAGGGTTGGATTCACGGAAAGTTAATGTGTGAATTTGTTTTTTATCGTGAAATACTTTGTTTTCTCCATCTATGGTAATTGAGAGTTTGGCTGGGTATAATAGCCTGGGCTGGCATTTGTGTTCACTTAGTATCTGTATAATATCTGTCCAGGATCTTCTGTCTTTCATAGTCTCTGGTGAAAAGTCTGGTGTAATTCTGATAGGCCTACCTTTATATGTTACCGACCTTTTTCCCTTACCCCTAGGTTTGGACTTCACATTGTGTCCTGGATTTCCTGGATGTTTGAGATAAGATCTTTTGCATTTTGTATTTTATTTGATTGTTGTTCCAATGTTCTCTATGGAATCTTCTGCACCTGACATTCTCTCTTCCATGTTTTGTATTCTGGTGCTGATGCTCGCATCTATGGTTCTAGATTTCTTCCCTAGGTATTCTATCTCTGGCGTTGCCTCAGTTTGGGGTTTCTTTATTGTGTCTAATTCACTTTTTAGGTCTTGGATGGTTTTATTCAATTCCATCACCTGTTTGGTCGTGTTTTCCTTCAATTCTTTAAGTTTTTTTTTTTTTGTGCTTCCTCTTAAGGTCTTCTACCTATTTAGCAGTGTTCGCCTGTATTCCTTTAAGTGAGTTATTAAAGTCCTTCTTGATGTCCTCTACCATCAACCTGAGATATGCTTTTAAATGTGGGACTACCTTTTCGGGTGTTTTGGCGTTTCCAGGACTGGGTGAGATGGGAGTGCTTTAATTCTGATGAAGGTGAGTGGTCTTGGTTTCTGTTAGTAAGATTCTTATGTTTGCCCTCCATCATCTGGTAATCTCTGGAGTTAGTTGTTATAATTGTCTCTGGTTATATCTTGTTCCTCAGGTGATTATTTTAGCCTCTATCAGCAGACCTGGGAGACTAGTTTTCTCCTGAGTTTCAGTGTTCAGAGTACTCTCTGCAGGCAAGATCTCCTCTTGCAGAGAAGGGTCCCAGATACCTGAAATGCCCAAACCACAAAATACACTAAGGTCCTTAAAACAACAACAACAACAACAACAACAACAACAAAAAGAAAAAACCACTAAAATCATACAAGAAGCCTATAAACCAAAAAAACTGAAACTCTCTACAAAAAGCTCTACAAACTCTTTCAAAAACCCATAGAAATTTAAAAGAATTACACAGAAGCCAAAATGTACCTAATACTTCTCTTTCTTCCTTCCTTCCTTCCTTCCTTCCTTCCTTCCTTCCTTCCTTCCTTCCTTCCTTCCTTCCTTCCTTCCTTCCTTTTTTTTTTTTCCTTTTTTGAGTTTTTAGAGACTGGATTTCTCTGTGTATCCGTGGCTGTTCTGGATCTCACTCTGTCGACAGGGTGGCCTCTAACTCAAAAATCCATTACCTCTGCCTCCCAATTGCTGGGATTATAGGCATGGGCCACGATTGCCTGGCAACCCTAAAATAATTAAATCCCAAATATAAAATCCTAAACTTTTTTTTATTAAAAAAACATCAAGAACAACAACAACAACAATAAAAAACTCTAAGAAATACAGTAAAATGCTAAAAAAAAAGTAAAGCCTAAATTAAACCCCAAACCATAAAAAACACTAAAAATCCTTTAAAAACCAAGAAAAAATACTGAAACTTCACCAGAAGCCTGAAAAACAAAAAACTCTAAAACACTATTCTCAAAACCCTAAAATAACACTTAAAAAACCCCAGTATTAAAAAAAAAAACCCTCAAGATGCCCAAAATATCCATAAAGCACTTTTTTCTTCTTCCTTCTTTCCTTCCTTCCTTCCTTCCTTCCTTCCTTCCTTCCTTCCTTCCTTCCTTCCTTCCCTTCCTTCCTTCCTTCCTTCCTTCCTTCCTTCCTTCCTTCCTTCCTTCTTTCTTTCTTTCTTCCTTCCTTTCTTTCTTTCTTTCTTTCTTTCTTTCTTTCTTTCTTTCTTTCTTTCTTTCTCTCTTTTGAATTTTTGGAGATTGGGTTCCTCTGTGTATCCCTGGCTCTTCTGACTCTCACTTTGTGGATAAGGTTGTCCTCGAACTAACAAATCCAATTGCTCTAGATCTACCTCCCAATTGCTGGGATTAAAGGCATGGGCCACCATTGCCTGGCCACCCTAAAACTCTTAAACTCCAAAAATAAAATCTTAAAGTTAAATTTAAAAAAATCTCAAACACACACACACACACACACACACACACACACACACACACACACACACGCACGCACACACACACACACACACACACACACACACACACACACACACTACACACACACAGACACACACATATTCACACATACACACACTCACCAAAACAAACAAAAAAAAACTAAAAAAAACATATAAAGCCTAAAAAATATCCCAAAACCCTCAAAAACCCTAATATTCAAAAAAAAAAAAAAAACCGAAAAAAACACTAAAAAAACACTAAAATACTGAAAACCAAAAAAAAAAAAACCCTCTAGAACACTCTTCTTAAAACCATTAAGAAAAACACTGAAATTATAAAAAAAATTAAAAATATACAAGATCGCAAAACTGAACCAAATCTGTGTCTTTGTTTGTTCATTTTGTTTTGTTTTGTTTGTTTTTTTTTTTGAGTTTTTGGAGATTGGGTTTCTCTGTGTTTCTCTGGCTGTCCTGGAGTTCACTTTGTAGACCAGCCTGGCCTCGAACTCAGAAATATACTACCTCTGCCTCCCAATTACTGGGATTAATTAATTAATTAATTACTGGCCACTACTTCCTGGCAACACTAAAATCCATGAACTTCAAAAACAAAACTTAAAAATTAAAAAAAAATACACTAAAAACCACACACAAAAAAACACACACACACACACAAACACACACACACAAACTAAACCTAAAAAAAAAGAAAGATAATATTCTAAAAAAAACTTTAAAAAAAAAACAAAACTCTAAAACACCTTAGAATCCTTAAAATTCAAAAAAACCCTAAAAATACACTAAAATATTGAAAACCAAAAAAAAAAAATCCCTCCAAAACACTCTTCTAAAAACTCTACAAAACTCGTATCAAAAACAATAAAATTTAAAACAAACAAACAAACAAAAAAACTCAAAACAAACAAATAAACAAAAAAAACACCACAGGAAGCCCAAAATGTCCATAAAGTAATTATTTTTCTTTCTTCCTTTCTTTCTTTCTTTCTTCCTTTCTTTCTTTCTTTCTTTCTTTCTTTCTTTCTTTCTTTCTTTCTTTCTTTCTTTTTTCTTTGTTTTTCTTTGTTTTTTTTTTGTTTTTTTGTTTTGTTTTTTGGTTTTTGGTTTTTGTTTTTTTTTTGTGGTTTCTTTGATGACTGGGTTTCTCTGTGTATTCCTGGCTGTCCTGGAGCTCCCTCTGTAGACCAAGCTGGCCTTGAATTAAAAAAATCTTCCTGCCTCTGCCTCCCAAGTTCTGGGATTAAAGGCAAGGGCCATCATTGCCTGGAAACCCTAAAACAATTAAACTTCAAACATAAAATCCTAATTTTTTTTTAAATCAAAATCAACAACCACAATTACCAAAAGACCCTAAGAAATACAGTATAATGCTAAAAGGTAAAATAAAGCCTAAATTAAACACCAACACCATAAAATACACTAAGATCCTTAAAACAAACAAACAAGAAAAAACACTAAAAATACACAGGAAGCCTATAAACCAAAATAAAAAAAAAACAAAACAAAAAAAACAAAAAAAAACAAAAACAAAAAAACCTCTAAAACACTCTTCTATAAACTCTACAAACCCTTCCAAAAACCCATAGACATCTAAAAATAATACACAAGAAGCCAAAATTACTCTAATACTTTTTTTTTTTGAGACTGTGTTTCTCTGTGTATCCCTGGCTGACCTGGAACTTCCTCTGTAGCTCAGACTGGCCTCAAACTCAAAAATCCACTACCTCTATCTCTCAATTGCTGGGATTTAAGGCAAGGGCCACTACTTCCTGGCAACCCTAAAACTCTTACATATCAAAAATAAAACCTTAAAATTTAATTTAAAAATTCTCAAACACATACACACACACACACACACACACACACACACACACAAACACACACACAGACACATAAACACCAGGCATGGTGGAACACACCTTTTATCCTAGCCCTTGGGAGGCAGAGGATGACAGATTTCTTAGTTTGAGGCCAGCCTGGTCTACAGAGTGAATTCCAGGACAGCCAGGGCTATACAGAGAAACTCTGTATCGAAAAAAAAAAATCCAAAAACAAGTGAACAAAAAACTTAACCCAAACCAAAAAAAAAAAAAAAAAACAAAAAAAACCAAAAAAAAAAAAACCAAAAACAAACAAACAAACAAAAAACCACCCCCCCAAAATACTAAAAAACAAAAATCATAAAAAAAAACTTTAAAGCCTAAAAAAAACCCAAACCCTGAAGAACCCTAATATCCTAAAAAAAAAAGAAAAAAAAAAGAAAAAACAGAAAAAAACACTACAAATACACAAAATACTGAAAACCAAAAACACCTCTAAAACACTCTTCTTAATACCCTAGAAAACTCTTAAGAAGAACACTAAAATTCTAAAAAATTAAGAATATAAAAGAATGTAAAAATGACCCCAAAAGTGGGCTTATTCTTGTTTTTTTGTTTTTTTGAGTTTTTGGAGACTGGATTTCCTGTATCTGTGGCTGTTCTGGAGCTCTGTCTGTAGACCAGGCTGGCCATTAACTCAAAAATCCTCCTACCTCTGCCTCCTAATTGCTGGAATTAAAGGCATGGTCCACCATTGCCTGGTAACCCAAAAACAATTAATTCCCCAATATAAAACTCTAATTGTTTTTTCAATGAAGAACAAAAACAAAAAACCCTAAGAAATACAGTAACATCCAAAAAAAAAAGAAGAAATAAAGTAAAGCCTAAATTAAACCTCAAAACCCTAAAATACACTAAAATCCTTAAAAAACCAAGAAAAACACTAAAAAATACACTAGAAGCCTGAAAAACAAACAAACAAAACAAAAAACAAAAACAACAACAAAAAACTTCTAAAACACTCTTCTAAACACTTTACAAACCTTTTGAAAAACCCATAGAAATCTAAAAAAAAAAAAGGTACATAAGAAGCCAAAATGTCCCTAAAACATGTCCTTCCTTCCTTTATTCCTTCCTTTCTTCCTTTTTCTTCCTTCCTTCCTTTTTTCCTTCCTTTCTTCCTTCCTTCATTTCTTCCTCCCTCTCCCTCCCTCCCTTCCTTCCTTCCTTCCTTCCTTCCTTCCTTCCTTCCTTCCTCCCTTCCTGTCTCTCTCTCTCTTTGTCTGTCTGTCTGTCTGTCTGTCTGTCTTTCTTTCTTTCTTTCTTTCTTTCTTTCTTTCTTTCTTTCTTTCTTTCTGTCTTTCTTCTTTTCTTTTTTTTTTTTTTTCTTTTTTTTTTTTAAGTTTTGGAGACTGGTTTTCTATGTTTATCCCTGGCTGTCCAGGAGATCCCTCTGTAGAACAGGCTGGCCTTGATCTAAAAAAAATCCCCTACATTTTCCTCCCAAGTGCTGGGTTTAAAAGCATGGGCCACAATTGCCTGGCAACTCTAAAACTATTAAATACTAAAATTAAAAACCCTCAAATTGTAAATAATTATTCAAGAACAACAACAACAAAATAACCTAAGAAAAACAATAAAATTCAAAAAAAAAAACCAAAAACAAAAAAAAAAAACAAAAAAACTAATACACTAGAAGCCTCAAAAAAAAAAAAAAACAAATATAGAGTTTAAAACACTCCTCTAAAAACACCAGAAACACTTAAAAAAAAAAAACTAAAAATCTTTAAAAAACACAGATGAAGCCAAAAATGTCGCTAAATTTCTTTCTTTCTTTCTTTCTTTCTTTCTTTCTTTCTTTCTTTCTTTCTTTCTTTCTTTCTTTCTTTCTTTTTTCTTTTTCTTTCTTTCTCTTTCTTTGTTTCTTTCTTTTTTCTTTCTTTCTTTCTTTCTTTCTTTCTTTCTTTCTTTCTTTCTTTCTTTCTTGTTTGTTTTGTTTGCTTGTTTTTTGTTTGTTTGTTTTTTTTTCTTTTTGAGTTTTGGAGACTGGGTTTCTCTGTGTAACCCTGGCTGTCCTGGAGAATATGCTGACTTGAACTCTTAAATTTACCTACTTCTGCCTCCCAAGTGTAGGATTAAAGGCAAGGTCACCACTGCCTGCCAACACTAAAACTCTTAAACGCAAAAAATATAACTCCAAAATTAAAATAAAAAAAAAAAACTCAAGAAAACAAACAAACAAACAAACAACAACAACAAAAAAAAATAGAAACAGTAAAACGCTAAATATACCGCAAAGCCTAATAACTGAAAATCACTAAAATACCAGACCAGGTAGCACTCTGAACCCAAAGGGAGAGGCTCCTCAGTGTCCCTCCTCATTCAGAATGCTTGGATGGTTGCACTGCTACCTCAAGCAGAACTGCAAAGTGAGGCAGCTCAGGACTGGCCTCTACAGGCTCGAGAACAGCCTCTCTCCAGGCTCGGGACTGGCCCGGGCAGGCATGAGGACAGCCTCTCTCCAGGCTCGGGACTGGCCCGGGCAGGCATGAGGACAGCCTCTCTCCAGGCTCGGGACTGGCCTGTGCAGGCGCAAGGACACTCACTGTCCAGGCTCAGGACTGGCCCGTGCAGGCGCAAGGACACTCACTGTCCAGGCTCGGGACTGGCAGGCATGAGGACAGCTGCTCTCCAGCTCGCAACTGGCCCGTGCAGGCATGAGGACAGCAGTTCTAGAACTTTGCTTCATTCCTGAGGCCAACGGTCACTCTAGTTCTGTGCTCTTGGCCTTCAGGACGCGTTCACAGTACTCGGGAGAGAGTGCCGCTCTCAAAGGTTGCTGCTTAAGCATTGTTTGCCACGAGTCACCATTGGCAAGTACATGCACTGCCCCTTTCATGGGCAGTGGCCCATTTCATGTTTCTTGAACAATTTCCTTCACGATTAAATGGCCAGACGTGTGGAGAGAGGGCAGGAAGCCTCAGCCCGGACTTTACCCTCTGACCAGGGACCGGTTTCCCAGCCTCCACGGCCTGGGACCCCCTTCAGTGTCCCCCAAAGGAATAATAATACCGTACCCCAATTGGGGAATCTCTTGCAGGGTTCCCAGCCTCCACGTCCTGGGACCCCCTTCACTGTCCCCCAACCGGATGGTAACACCTTACCCCAACAAGGGAAGCACTTGACCAGCAGAGACCCGAGGGACTTTGATCATCCGGGGCTCCTTAGACGGACTCGGTACAAGTTCAGGAGCCCAAATCCCTATGAAGACCAGAGATTCAAAAAACCTGATGCTCACGTGACAGAAAAGCTACAGAAACTCAAAGCTCTTGTCAAGGCTTCAGCCAAGAAGAGGATCCCGGACCCTTTGAGGAACCTGAAAGAGAACAAAAAATGGACAGTTACAATTCCTCTGAGGGTTCCTGAGGGCACGAGTCACCCACTGACCAGGGATACCAGACCATCTGTTTTACAGCCTGCCACCAGAAAAAGAGTAGCCTCCTCTTCTGTGCCCATCCCTGGGAAGGTGACAAGAAGCCAGTCTATGTCCACTGTGTTTGAAGAACCTATGGATTTTGACCAGTTGGGTGATAGAGTGCCTGCAGCATCTTCCACAAACGGGGCTGGAGATGCCAGTCACAAGTTTAAAGAAGATCACACAGTGCCTGGGCCGTCTTCTGCTGGACAACATGGACAGGTAATCTCCCCACATATTCAAGGTTCCCCACACCCTTCCGTATCTAGCCAAGGAGATCCGGGAACTTCCACTTCTCCCCAAGATGCTCAGGGACTGTCCCTATCCACCCAACATGCTCGGGGACTGTCCCTATCCACCCAACATGCTCAGGGACTGTCCCTATCCACCCAAGATGTTCTCGAACTAACCAGATATTTCCAAGAGTCTATGGGGCATTCCACATCTGCCCAGGCATCCCAAAGACTTCCCACTTGTGCTGAAAGGAAAATCATACATGCCTCCTCTTCCAGAAGGAGTTCCAAAAGGTTATCCCCTACCCTACATAACTCTAATCTTTCCAATTCTCCTCCAAAGCATGTTGGACAAGACTCCTCTGGTCAAGGGGACCTACAACAGGCCCCATCAGACAAGGAGGGATCCAAACCTCCTTCTCCCAAAGGTAACATCACTGATTTCTCTTTTGTCTCAAATGTATCGACTTCCACTTCCTCTCCCCAGGAGAGTTCAACATGTTTGACAGCTGCCAAAGCAGGGCATAAAGCTAAGTCCTCTCACAAAGACAGCCAAAGATGTTCCCCTTCTCCCCCAAAGTGCCCCATGCAATCTGCTTCTAGTAAAGTGAGTTTGAGACCTGACCCTGCTGACCAAGAGGATTTCAGAACTTCCCCTTTAAACCAAGAGGGCTTTCAAAGTCCTCTACCATTAAAAAATGGGCTCAGATCATCTCTTACAGTCCAAAGGGAAAGAAATGCAATCACGATTCCAAAAGTGAGCCTCACACCGCTCATACCTGCCCAAGCAGAGACAAAAATTTCCACACCTATACCAGGAGCTCAAGGACCTTTGCCATCCTTAGAAGGGGCTCTTGAGAGTTCCACACATAGGCTATATGTGATAGAAACTCCCGAGTCCTCCAAAGGGACTCTTGTGCCTTCTGCACATACACAAAGTGAACTAGAACCATCAGCATCTTCCCCAGGGGTTCTGAGACCTTCTCCATCTGTTAGGTGGCCACTAGGATTATCTCCCTCTATGGAAGAGCATCAAAGACATGTTCTTAAATCTGATCTCCCACAGAAAGGAAGATTAAATCATTCTCCTGCTATGAAAAGTGACCCTGAACATTCTCATTCTAGCAGAGGATTGAAAGATGCTCTCTCTAAACAACGGGTCTCCAGAAAGTCCCGATCTGATCAAGAATTATTCAAATATCCCCTACCAGCCAAAAGGGTCCTCCTGACTTGTCATCAGGTCCCAAACAGCCAAGATTCTGCCAAAATGCTCCCAGGGAGCCAAACAAGCTCCATATTTGTACAGTGTGCTGAGACCATACAACCCTCCATGCAGCCCTTGGTGACACTGGGACATTGTGTATCTGTAGGAGAGGCTGTAAAGGATTCCCCATATACATCAAAGATGCTACGATTTCCAAAACCTGTACAGGATTGTCTGAGTACTACCCTATCACATAAAGGGTTTGTAGGACAGGCTACATCTACAAAAGGAGTTCTAGCCACAGTCCCATCTTTAGAAATGACTCGTGGATGTGACACATCTACAAAAGATGTTCTAGGACAGATTCCATCTGTACAGAAGGTTCTGGATCCAATCCTATGTGAGCAAGGTGCTGTGGGAGGTGATTTGCACACACAAGAGTCTGTAGCATCCTGCACGGCTAAAGAAGGGAATTCCTTGGATTCTACCTGTGCACAAGAATCCATAGGACCTCCCCAAACTTCACAGGAGACTATGAGAACTTCCCTATCTCCTCAAGAGGATCAGCCATCTTCCCCATCTACACAAGATGCTATAGACTCTTATCCACCTGGACAAAGGGCCGTTGGTCCTTCTCCATGCCCACAAATGTCTCCAGAATATCTTCCAAATGCCCATAAGGCTCTAGGTTCTACTTCATCTTCAAAAGGGCCCTTGGAACCTGTTTTGCCTATCAAGCTGGCTACGACACCTGATACTTCTATACAGAAGGTGTTATCCCTTTCTCAGGCTGAAGAAAATTTTCTTGGAACTTCCACTAGTACACAAGGAGGTCTAGAAATTTCCCTACCTGCTCAAGAGGCTCTTATACCTCTCACATATGTCCATGATGCTCTAGGAGAGGCCACATCTACACAGGTATCTCTAGGACATTCCCCTCACTCTGAAGCCACGGGCAAGAATTGCACGGGTACACAAGACACATTAATACCTTCCCCATCTGTGCAGATGGTCATAGGATCTACCATATCTGAACAGGGTGCTTTACAATTATCTCCATCTACCCAAGAGTGTTCCTTTCACATGCCTTCTCTGATGGGAAGTAGTAGACCTTCTCCCTCTACCCATGTTTTCCCCAAGCATCCGGTTTCTACTAAAAACAGGTTGAGTGTTGATCCTTCTGATAAAGGAGACTCCAGAACTTCTGATGAAAGGGGACTTGCATCATCTCCTGCTGCCAAAGAAACATCAATCGCTACAACGACTCCTCAGGTGAGTCCCACCCCTTCTGTATCTGTCCAAAATGCCTTGAAACATCCCACAGATGACCAAGGGACTGTGGAAAGTTGCCAGTTGGACAAAGGGTATGGTGGACATTCCATATTTCCCCAAAAGGCTCAAGGGCTTTCTCTGTCTAACCAAAAGGCTCTGGTCTGTTCACGATCTGGCCCAGAGCTCCAGGGAATTTCTTTATCTCTCTCAAATGATCCAGAACATTTTGCCCATGCTCAAGGTGATTGGTCCGTTGGCCAATCAGACTTCAGAACGACACAACCTCTTTTATATTACCAAGGGTCTAAGGGAAAGTCCACATGTAAAAAAAATCATCTAGAAGTTGTGCCTTTAGCCCAAACATATCAAAAATCTTCCATGTCTTCTAAAGCATCTAAAAAACCTTCTGCCTCCAACATTCTTGTTGTGGGACAGTTACCATCTGCCCTAGGATCTGCTAGATCGTTAACATCTAAGCATGAGCATCTAGAAACTTTACCAGCTGTGCAAAGGTCTTTAGGATGTTTAGCATTTTCCCCAGGAACTCTGGGTGTCCAGAGAACAACAGAACATTTGCCACCTGGCCAAGGTGTTCAGAAAACTTTTCCATCTTCAACAAGGTGTTCAGGATATTCACTCCACCTTCCGGGAGATCTGGATCATTCTTCATCAGCACAAGGAGTTTCCAGACATGCACCCCCAACTCAGGGGCCTCTGGAATCTTCTTCATGCTCACCTGAGTTTGCAGGACCTTTGATGTCCTTGCAAAGGCCTCTGGATCTTTCCACAACTACCCAGAGTACTGATGCTACTTCACCAAGTACTCAAGGGACTTTAGCACCTTTGTTATCTCTCCCAAGTAAAACAAGAGCCTGCCAACGTACTCAAAGATTGCTAGGAGCTTTTCCACCTAGACCAGGAGCTCTGGCAATTTCCCCGTCAGCCATTGTGGCTCCTGGACCCTTACCAGTGGCTCCAGAGCCTGTGAGCCTTTCTCTGTCATCTCAGGAGACTCCATCCAATTTGCCCCACATTCATGGAGTTCTAGATTTATCTCAGTCTGGCTCAGTGTCCCCCCTAAATGTCATGCCACTCACTCAATGGCAACATGGAACTCCTTCCTCCTCAGAAGGAAGTGTAGCACCTTTGTATTCTGTTCAAGGGGCTGTGGGACAATCTCTCTCTGCACAACAGACTCCAGAACTCTCCACATCCACACAGGGAACTCTCAGACATTCTTTTTCTGTTCTGGGTGATAGGCCACCTTCCTCACCTTCTAAGGTGTCTAAAGGACCATTGCGATCTGTGGATGTGGATATGGGGACATATTCAGATTCTCAGAGATCTCCAGGACATTTGAAAAATGTCTCAGGTTTTCCAAGCCATATGCTGCCTGGCCCAGATCCTGTGGGAATTTCCTTACCTACTCTTGCTACTGAGTCTTTGTTATCTTCCTCATCTTGCCAAGGGCTTCAAGGGTCTTTGCAATCCACCAAGGATGGTGGAAAAAACTCACTTACTGCAGCAAATGCTCAGAAACATGATCAATTTACTTCACAGACCTTAGAACTTTTGATAACTACCCAAGGACCACTGCCCACTTA
The DNA here is from genome assembly GCF_000001635.26 of Mus musculus. Classification (NCBI taxonomy): domain Eukaryota; kingdom Metazoa; phylum Chordata; class Mammalia; order Rodentia; family Muridae; genus Mus; species Mus musculus. Next base: position 90,313,554 of record NC_000087.7, read on the forward strand.
CACACCTTCTAAACAGACTCTGCATTCTTCACCATCTAAACTAGGGGATTTCCAATTGCAAAGGTCTCTTGAAATGTCATCACTGGCACAAGGGACCCTAGGTTCTTTGGTATCCTCCCAAAAGGAAGGTACAAAATACAAATCAGAAAAAGACATTGTGAGACAGTCTATATCACTACAGGGGACTGTAGAACCATCATGTCATAAGACAGGAGCTTTAGGATCTACTCAATATGCTGATAGGGTGCCTCAAATATTTCCATCAAATCAAGGAGCTGAGATACATTCTCTGTGTCCTACAGGGGCTATGGGGCTGCCCACATCTGAAACTGGGGCTCTAGAAAATTCGCCATCTAAACCAGGACCTGTGAAATTTTTCAGTTCTTTTCAAAAGGCTTCTACAATTTCTCTATCTATGCAAGATACCCGGCAACATCCACCATCTGTAACAGAGGCTGTGATATCTTCTCCATCTACCCAGGGAACTAAGAAAACATTGTTATCTACCCAAGGGACTGTGAAACTTTCAATATCTGCACCTCCTCACACTACAACAGGAACACTAACAATTGTGACATGTAAGCAAGGGCCTTTAGAAAATTCTGAACCTGTCCAGGGGACTGAAGGTTCTTCTACAACTACCTCAGGGAAACTAGAGCATTCAGCATCTTTCCAAAAGAAGCTAGAGCACTCTTCACACATGGTAGAATCTCTGGATAACTTGCCATCTGTCCAAGAGACTACAACAGATCCTTTGCCTCTTATAGGGTCTATGGGACCTCCCAAATCTGAAACTAAGACAACAGAAAATTTTCCATCTGAAAAAAGATCTTCTGAATCCACCAGGAAAAGTAAAAAAACATTGCTATTTTCCCAAGGGACTGTGGGATGTTCCTCATCTGCACCACATGCTCAGAAACCTCCTCACACTACAACAGGAACACTAACAATTGTGACATGTAAGCAAGGGCCTTTAGAACATTCTGGACCTGTCCAGGGGACTGAAGGTTCTTCTACAACTACCTCAGGGAAACTAGAGCATTCAGCATCTTTCCAAAAGAAGCTAGAGCACTCATCACACATGGTAGAATCTCTGGATAACTTGCCATCTGTCCAAGGGACTACAACAGATCCTTTGCCTCTTATAGGGTCTATGGGACCTCCCAAATCTGAATCTAAGACAACAGAAAAATTTCCATCTGAACAAAGATCTTCTAAATCCACCAGGAAAACTAAAAAAGCATTGTTATATTCCCAAGGGACTGTGGAACCTTCATCATCTGTACTATGTGCTCAGAAACTTCCCCAAACTACATCAGGCACTCTAACAACTGTGAGATGTAAGCAAGCACCTCTTGAACATTCTATACCTGTCCAGGAAACTGTTGGTACTTTGCCATCTTTCCCAGGGTTTCTAGAACATTTACCATCTTACCAACAGAAGCCAGGGGACTGGTCATATACAGTAGAATCTCAGTATACCTCACCATCTCTCCAAGTCACTAAAGGCCCTTTGCAACATACCTCAAGTCATACAGGACATTCACAACCTGACCAACGATCTCAGGTGTCTTCTTTAGAAGTTTCAAGTGATCTAGCACATTTGCTATCTACCAAACTTAGCATATCTGTTGAGGCATCTCTAGACCTTTCACCATATACTCAACAGTCTATGCAGCAGTCAACATCTTCCCAGGAGATTCTGGGATCATCGGAGTCTGCCCAGTGTGCTCATCAACATTTTTCTTCGGTGTCAGGTTCCTTGGGAATGTCGTCATGGGTATCAAGGACACCAGAAACATTGCCACATGTACCAAAGGCTCATGGCCGTTGCACACTAACACAAGCAAGTCAAGCTCCTCCACCGTTTTTACAAAAAGCTGTTGCAACATTCCTGTATCCACAATCAAATCTTGAACTGAATGGATCAGCACAAATTGCTCCATTACTCTCACCATCGACTCAGTTGCATGGACAAGTTTCCCTTAATGCAGAAGACAGTTTGGGAGAGCTCATCGCTGGCCAGGGAGTTGAAGAACTTTTGCTGTTAACTTCTCAACGGCAAAAGAAAAACTGTACAGTGACAAAGGGAACTTTGCCTGTTCAAAGTTCATTATCATCCACCCAAAGAAATCTAGAACCTTTGGCAGATTCCACAGGGATTCTAGCATTGGGACAATGTAAACACACAGAGACTACCTCGGGCCCTTTGCCTCTAGTGAGGGAGAATACAGAATCTTCTACATCTGCTTTGCCTACTCTAGGACCTTTGCCACCATCACCTCGAGAACCTGGTAGACATTCATCTTTTACTCAAGAAGGTGCAGAAACTTTCCCTTCTGGTCCCGGGAACCTAGCACATTTACCATCAGCCCAGGGGCCTCTGACACTTTCCATCTCAGCCCAGGCAATGATCCATATCTTGGGATCTGCTGAAGGGGCTCTACTGCATTCATCTCCTTCCCCAGCAGTTTCAGAAACAAATACATACTCTACATCTACCCGAGGGACATCAGACATTCCCAGAAGTGCTGGACAGCATCTGGATCTTACTACATCACTACAGGTGTCACCATCATCTTTGAGATCTGAGCAAGGAACTCTGGGACCTTGCTTATCTGAAGGGACCAAATCTAAGAAAAAAACTGTAGGGTTTTCTGCATCTGCTCAGGGTACTAGGGGGCATTCCTTATCTGCACAAGCCACAGTAGGAAAGCCCATGTCTGCAAAGCAGACTGTGGGAACTTTGCCTCCCACTGCAGGAACGTTGGGGTCTACCCAAATTCCTCCGGTGGTCTCAGAGTCTTTGTCATCTGATCAGAAGCCTCTGGGAATTTCTTTATCTTCACCAGGAACTCTAGGCTCTTCATCTTCCATAGAGGCTTCTGGACATTCCCTTTCTGACCAAGGGTCTCTAAAGCTGTCCACAACTAAACAATGGACTGTACAAACTGTACCATCTTCTCCAAAGTCTGTGCAACATCCAACTTATTGCCAGAAAGGTATGAGATATTCTCCCCTTTCTGAACCTTCTGGACATAGATCTTCAGCGTCCTCAAGGTACATTGGGCCGTTACTACCTTGCCAGAAATCTCAAAAATCCATTTCATATTCACCAGCAGATGTAACACACTCACCATCTGTACTAGGTTCTCAGGAGCATCCTCTATCTAGTAAAGACTCTCAAGGATATGAGCTAACCTCTCAAAATTTTAAGGACCTTTGCACAGCTGCAGAGGGGACTTTGCCTGTGCAAAGTTCTTTGTCATCCACCCAAAGGAATCTAGAACCTTTGGCAGATTCCACAGGGATTCTAGCATTGGGACAATGTAAACACACAGAGACTACCTCGGGCCCTTTGCCTCTAGTGAGGGAGAATACAGAATCTTCTACATCTGCTTTGCCTACTCTAGGACCTTTGCCACCATCACCTCGAGAACCTGGTAGACATTCATCTTTTACTCAAGAAGGTGCAGAAACTTTCCCTTCTGGTCCCGGGAACCTAGCACATTTACCATCAGCCCAGGGGCCTCTGACACTTTCCATCTCAGCCCAGGCAATGATCCATATCTTGGGATCTGCTGAAGGGGCTCTACTGCATTCACCTCCTTCCCCAGCAGTTTCAGAAACAAATACATACTCTACATCTACCCGAGGGACATCAGACATTCCCAGAAGTGCTGGACAGCATCTGGATCTTACTACATCACTACAGGTGTCACCATCATCTTTGAGATCTGAGCAAGGAACTCTGGGACCTTGCTTATCTGAAGGGACCAAATCTAAGAAAAAAACTGTAGGGTTTTCTGCATCTGCTCAGGGTACTAGGGGGCATTCCTTATCTGCACAAGCCACAGTAGGAAAGCCCATGTCTGCAAAGCAGACTGTGGGAACTTTGCCTCCCACTGCAGGAACGTTGGGGTCTACCCAAATCCCTCCGGTGGTCTCAGAGTCTTTGTCATCTGATCAGAAGCCTCTGGGAATTTCTTTATCTTCACCAGGAACTCTAGGCTCTTCATCTTCCATAGAGGCTTCTGGACATTCCCTTTCTGACCAAGGGTCTCTAAAGCTGTCCACAACTAAACAATGGACTGTACAAACTGTGCCATCTTCTCCAAAGTCTGTGCAACATCCAAGTTATTGCCAGAAATGTATGAGATTTTCTCCCCTTTCTGAACCTTCTGGACAAAGATCTTCAGCGTCCTCAAGGTACATTGGGCCGTTACTACCTTGCCAGAAATCTCAAAAATCCATTTCATATTCACCAGCAGATGTAACACACTCACCATCTGTACTAGGTTCTCAGGAGCATCCTCTATCTAGTAAAGACTCTCAAGGATATGTGCTAACCTCTCAAAATTGTAAGGACCTTTGCACAGCTGAAGACGGGACTTTGCCTGTGCAACGTTCTTTGTCATCCACCCAAAGGAATCTAGAACCTTTGGCAGATTCGACAGGGATATTGGGCTTGGGACAATGTAAACACACAGAGACTACCTCAGGCCCTTTGCCTCTAGTGAGGGAGAATACAGAATCTTCTACATCTGCTTTGCCTACTCTAGGACCTTTGCCACCATCACCTCGAGAACCTGGTAGACATTCATCTTTTACTCAAGGAGGTGCAGAAACATTCCCTTCTGGTCCCGGGAAACTAGCACATTTGCAATCAGCCCAGGGGCCTCTGCCACTTTCCATCTCAGCCCAGGCAGTGACCCATATCTCGGGATCCTCTGTAGGGGCTCTACTGCATTCATCTCCTTCCCCAGCATTTTCAGAAACAAATAAATACTCTCCATCTACCGGAGGGATCTCAGACTCTTCCAGATGTGCTGGACTGCATCTGGATCTTACTACATCACTACAGGTGTCACCATCATCTTTGAGATCTGAGCAAGGAACTCTGGGACCTTGTTCATCTGAAGAATGTCGTCTAGAAGTGACGAAATCTAAAGAAACTACTCTAGAGTCTTCCACATCTGCTCAGGGCACTGAGGGGAATTTTTTATCTGCAGAAGCCACAGTAGGAACGTCCCTGTCTGCAAAGGAGACTGTGGGAATTTTGCTTCCCACTCCAGGACATCTGGCGTCTCCCCAAAATACTCAGTTGCTATCAGAATCTGTGTCATCTGATCAGATGCCTCTGGGAATTTGTTTATCTTCACAAGGAACCCTAGGTTCACAGGGAACCCTAGGCTCTTCATCTTCCCAAGAGGCTTTTGGACATTTCTGTTCTGCCCAAGGGTCTCTAAAACTTCCCATTTCTAAACAGGGGAATACACAAAGTGTTTCATTTGCTCAAGATACTTTGCATCATCCAACTGCTTGTCATACGGATGTAGGATTTTCTAAAACTGCCCATCATTTTGCAGAAAGATCCCCAGGTTTCCCAAGGGACACTGGAACTTCCCTACTTAGCCAGAAATCTCAAGAAACCTTTTATCCTTCACCATCAGATATAGGGCATTGCCCACCTGTACTGGGTGTTCAGGAGCAACTTGTACCTACTCCAGTGGTTCTAGAAACTTTGTCATCTTTTCAAAAGCCAAAGGTACTTTTCAGGGCAGAAGAGGGAACTTTGCCCATGCAAAGTTCTTTTATCCCCAACCACAGAAATCTGGAAAATTCAACAGATGCCACAGGGATATTGGCACAATATGAAGAGTCACAGAGTGCTTTAGGCCTTTTTCCACAAGTGAGGCAGGCTGTAGCATCTTCTCAGTCTACTTCGGCGACTCTAGGTACTTTGCCACCATCACCTCCTACACTTGGTAGACATTCCGTTTCTACCCAAGGAGGTGCAGAGACTTTCCCATTTGCCCAAGGGTATCTAGCACCTTTGCAATCTGCCCAGGGGCCTCTGAAACTTTCTATCTCAGCCCAGGCAATGATGAATACATCACAATGTTCTGAATGTTCTCATAATCCTCTGGGTCTTTCCTCCTCAGAACAAGGGACTCCAGCATCTTCTGATCCTGCTCATGGAGGTGTGAGTCCCGGTCTCTCTGCACAGGGTATTGTACATCTGTCCCCATGTCCACAAAGGTCTTCCCAACATTCTACATCTTCCAAAAGGTTTTCAAGTCCTTCTTTACATACACAAGTTATAGGAACTCAGTCCACATCTACACACTACACAGTAGCAGACTCACCATCTTTCCCAGTGTGTCAGGGATATATGCACCCTGCTCAAAATACAGCAAGGACTTTGAGATCTGACCAGGGATCTCTGAGGATTTCAGCAACTACACAAGGATCTGTAGAACCTTTGCCATCTCCACAGGGGACTCTAGGATATTCATCATTTGCATCAGGTGCACAAAAATTTTCAACAGTTACCCCAGGATATGTAATATCCAATGACTCACCTCTGGAACTTGCAATTTCTGCCCAACTTAGTTCCTCATTTTCTTCCCTAAGCCTTTTGGATCCTTCCCTTTCCACAGAAGAGCCTTTAGATCTCTCTAAACCTACAGAGGGACCTTTAACTTCATTCCAGGGACCAAATGAGTCTTTGAATTCTCCACAAAGGGTTCAACAAACAGATCCATCTGCTTCAGATCCTTCAGAATCTATGCATTCTTCCAAAGGACCCATGGTAATTTCTTTATCTGGACGAGGAACACTAGGATCTGTATCATCTGCCCTAGAGCCTTTGACAATGTCCCTATCTGCTCAAGTGAATCCGGGACCTTTGTTATCTGCTGGAGGCCCTTGCCTGTCTTTACAGGGGAATCTGGAAGGTTGTACCTGTACACATGGCAAGCCAGGAATGTCCCATGCTTCACCAGGACCTTTGGAAATTTCAGCCTCTACCATAGTGAGTCTAGGACCTTCTCCATCTGTCCAATTGGATTTGAAAGTGTCACATTCTGTCTTAATGTCTCAGAGACCTTCCCTGTCTGCCCAAGGTGTACTAGAAACATCAATATCTTCCCAAGGGCTTACAGAAAATTCCTTGTTACTTCAAGAGCCTCCAGGACCCTGTTTGGAAAAAAAGGCTTTAGGATATTCACCATCCAATCCAGAAGATCTTGGACTTTCTGATTCTTCCCAGGACACACTAGAAACACGGGCAGGTATGCAAAATAGTGCAGAAATACCACCTGTCACCCAAGAAGTCATAGAATTTTTGTCAGCCACACAAGATTCTCCCAAATTACCAGCTCCTTCACCACTTAGTCCAGAGGCAGAAGAACCTCGGACATATACACAATCCATTTCTAAGAGTTCAGAATCTGTGCCAGGGACTCCAGAAGCTTTGGCATGTGTGTTAGGGTCTCTGTGTCTTTTGAAACCCAATGAAGATGCTATGGGCCCTTTAGTATCTGAACAAGGGATCCTGAGAACAACAGCATTTCCCCAGGAAAGTCTAGAACTTTCTCAACCAGCCAAGGGGCCTCTAAAACCTGTGCCATCTCCCCAAGAAACCGTGGGTAATTCCTTTTCAACGGAGTTTAAGGGACTGTCCCTTTGTGCCAAAGGGGACATTATTCCTACCCCTCCTCATGAAGATGGCCAGAGAAATTCCTCTTATCTCAAGAAGAGCCCTAGACGTTTCAAATCTAACCAAAGGATATTGAAACATGTCCCATTTCCTGAAGGGGATACCAGATACTGCCTTTCAGAACTTGATGCCTTAAAATGTATCTCTTCTGCTGAAAGTAGCCTCACATCTTCCAAGTATGCAGAAAAGAAATCCAGTCCTACCTCTACTCCTCAAAGGAGCATCTCCCCCTTAAAATCATCACAATTGAGTTTCAGATCTAGTATCCTTTGTAAAAAGGGTCTCAGTCATTCTCCTCCTCCAGGAGATTGCCCCACACCTTCTAAATTGCGGAAAACAAGACCAAGCCCTTCCTCTGTAGATCAAGAGGGCCTGAAATCTGTGCGCTCAAAACATGAGGGCTGGAAACACTGCCATTCTTCCAAAATGTGGGTCAGAGCTTGCAAATCTAAGAAAAGAGGTGTAAATCTTAAAACTGTGACTAACATAAACTTTGCCACTTCTGATTCTGCTAAAGGAGCCTGCAGATGCTCACCATCTCATGAGGTGGGCCTCCGAAGTCCCCTATCAACCCAAGGCATTCACAGACCATCCAAGTCTACTGAAAACCCATCAGAAAAAGCCCCTTCTGACCAATGGGACACCCAAACTTCCAATTCAGAGCATGAGGTTGACAAGCCATCCTCCATCCTTACAGAAGAGTGCATGCGAACCACTCTTTCTCATGAAGACAGCCTCAGGCATCCCACCTCTCCTCATGAGATTCCCAGACATGCTATTTCTACCAGAAGGAAACAGAGGAAATCCTCTGTTACCCATGGAGCCCTGCAAACTTCCCCTACAGATCAAGAATGCATTGAGTCATCTCCAGATGGAGACAGTCCCCGAAGAGGTGTGAAACTCTCATCATCACCCCAAGAGGATATCAGGCACCCTGTTTCTACTAAGGAGGGCTCAAAACATATTCCTAATGTCCAAGAGGGAGAGAAACCTTCCAGAAGTGCCAAACAGGAGCCCATAGCTTTGGTGCCTACCCTATGGGGATTTGTACCTCCAAAAGGGAGTACCACATTCCCTTTTGGAACATTCCCTGTTATTCGAAGATATTACAGACGTACAATACTTCAAGCAGAGGATGTGGTACCTGCTCTCTCCTGTCCTTGGAGAGACCCGTCATTACAATATGAATTTGGGTTCCCCCTTTGTGACCTAGGAGGCCACAAATATACACGCCATATGCAAATCAATCTCAATAGGATTGCACGGCAAAAGGGGAGTTGTTGTTCTTTCCTCTCTCCTAAAGGAGGTGTCAGACCTTCTCAATCAGACCAATGTGGACTCACACTTTCCAGTTCTCACCAGAGGGACTCTGGCTATGTGATCCCTGTTTCAGAAAGGCTCAGAATGCTTCAGGCTGAAAGGGGTGGCCTCTCAAATGCCCCATCTAAGAAACTGTGCCTCACAGATACTTTTTATGACAAAAGAGATATCGAAAATGCTCTAGGAGGCTTACGACTTACTCCTTGCTTCCGACTTACCCCTTCTGCCCAGGGACGCACAAGAGCTTCCCAGCCTGCCAAATGGAACCTGTAACGCAGTCTATCTCAAGAAGGTGGCCTGGGCCCTACTCTCTCTTACCCTGGCATTTTCAGTTCTTTTTTGATCCAGAAGCTGCCCTCATATTTTCCCTTTCTATGCCCCTTATGAGCAACATGAATTTAGAACTTTTTCTTTTCATCAACACTCTATCAAAATTACAATTTCCACTCCTAGCTGCCTCAGATGCACATTGAAGCATCATCTATGCCCCTGTGACTAAAAGCAGGACAAGAATCCCCTTTCTGATTAAGAGTAGCTCACAATTGTGGCCAGAAGTATGTGCTATATAATTTTCACCTAATGGAGAGTACTATGTGATTCTTCTGATCATTGAGGACCTAGACCTACCTACTAGATCTGGTCTAGTCCATGACAAATCGACTCCCTTGATCTAAGGTGCACCAAGTGCTTCTTATTCTGATCCTCTGACCTAATTACTCTGTCCAAGGATCAGGACCCGGGTGCCTGAAGTCTCAGAGCTTAAGAGTAGCCAGCAAGTTCATAAACCCAGGACATAGACATTAAGTTGGCCAGCAGAAACGAGAAAGCCTTGCCATTTTCAGAAGTAGTCAGCAGATTTATCAGGAGAACTAGCTGGAAAGTGCCTCCTAGCATACTGGAGATTGATTAAGCTGTTGCATGGCCTGCATGATATGTGTGTTCTAGGTTCCCAGGAAGCCTCGATAATGAAATATTCAGGCCTTCTCTCCTCTCCAAATCGACCCTTGATCTTGTACAGATACAAGAGTCTTTGGCATTTCTACTTTCCCCAACATGGTGTGAACCTTTCTGCCTCTAAAAGATGGCATCCTTTATAGATTGTTTGTGGATACATAAACATTATCACTCTGTCAATGGGTCCTCCAAGTCCTGTTTCTGACACAGAAACCTCAGAATTATTCCTTCAGCACCAAGAAGACTCACACTGTCCCCCCATGCTTGAAGTGGAGCTTAAATCACTCTCAGTGGCTCAAGGAGTCATCAGGTACACTTTGTCTAAATTAGGAATTCAAAAACACTCCAGGCATTCTTCTCTGGTAAGGTTCAGACCTACAGCTTAAGAACCACAGATCTTCTAAACTACTGTGTGGACCAAGGGAACTTCTGATCTGCCCATTCTGAACCAGGGATCCTCAGATCATCCCCAATAGCCTAAGTGAACTTCAACTTACCTGTCTAGAATCAATATGCTGGGGCTGGAGAGATGGTTCAGCAGTTAAAAGCACTGACTTCTCTTCCACAGGTCCTGAGTTCAATTCTCAGTAACCACTTGTTGTCTCACAACCATCTGTCATGGGACCCGATGCCACCTTATGGTGTGTCTGAAGACAATGTCAGTATAGCCACATACATCAAAAAGAACCAATGTGACTCACATCTTCCATCAATAACTCAAGGGGGTTTCAGATGTAACCCCCAAAATCAAATATGTTAGAAACTCCCCAGTATTGAAGGCAGCATTAACATATGAGAACAAGAAACCTCAGAAATTCTTTAATTTCCCTCAGAATTACCACTTCAGAACAAAGGTGTCACATAGGTCCTCAATAACTGAAGATGCCCTGATCCATATGACATGATAAACAAAGGACTTCAGACCTCAACAACATTTTAAGAAGGCCACGAAGATGGCTCTTTTACTATCAGCATGCAATAGCATTGATGAAGTTACAATGGGGACTCAGATGTACCCTGCTAGACCCAGGATAATTTATACCTCCAGCATAAATATCAACTCCATCATGTCAGGCCCCCTCAGATGTAAAGTATCCCATAACTTCAAGGGGGCTGACACCCAGTTGGTTTATCTTTTGAAGAGGGCCTAAACCTTGCTTCCTCTAACCATAGTATCCCTTGACATTATGCGTATGCCAAAGGGGTCAGCCGACCTTGAGTAAAATGCTTTATTCTTCCTCCTTCTGCACTGCAAGGGTCTGAGACATGCCTCTCTGATGAAGCAAGGTATAGAACTGACCTTGTGAGTGAGAAGTTTATCTCAAATATTCAGGCTCAGCTCTAGTGTGCTTCAGGCTGAATCCTTGGTACCAAGAATACACAACAGCTTTGGTCTTTGTTCACGGTGGACTCAGGTCTACCACTCAACTAAGAGCTTCTCCCTCAGACCTTATTGGTTAGGGAATATACTTTTGACCACCAAAAACAAACAAACAAAACAAATCTCAGAGAACTCCAGAGTCAAGTCCCATGGCCAATTTATGAAAACCTCTGCCTGGATCCAAGGCTCTCTTTAAGCTGGTCATCAGAAAGGTAACTGTACTCTACAACCACACCTGTGTGCTTCCTTGTAAGTTTAATAGGGAACAAATCCAGGGACTTTGAGCCGACTTGTCAGAAGAAACCTCTGAATGCTGTCAAATCCGCATAGAGTCCTCAGAGATAAGAATTTTTTTAGAGTTCTCTGAAGATGTGGAGGCCTGGAGTGCCTGGAACAAACTCCTCTACAGAAGGTGAACAGGACAACTCCCCTACTGTCCAACAGGTTTGAGAGACTTTCTCTTTTCCAAACTTATAGTATTTTCCTTCCTGTGATGATCAAGGTCATAAAATGTACACCTTTGATGCAATGGGCTCTCATAAAAATCCCTTCTATTCAGGAACCCATGGGATATTTTACCTCTGATCAAGGAGAATTGCTCCCTCTGCTCAAAGTTCACAGAAATCAAGAGGAGGAGGCCAATCCTGGAACCTTATGCCACTTCCTTGAGTATAGTCACATGACATCGTGTGAATTCATCATTCTAACTCAGTTCTGGTTGGTTGAACATAATTTTTAGGAGGCAATCATGCTGAGGATACAATCCAAAGCTTTTCATGAATCATGGTATCTATATTTGGTGCCTTGCTAATTCAGCTAAGGATATGGATACCCCAGGATGTGAAGAACGGTTAGAAGGTGTGGCAATGCTAGGACCTCATGAGCTAAGGTAAGCAAATTAATTTTTGCTCAAAATATTATGGGGATTTTTATACTCTGTTCATCTCTCCTGTTACAAGGATATCAGCACCTCCTTTCCCCGAGGGCTAATCACTCCTTCTACCATTGCTTAAGGAGGCATCACATATTCCCACTGAAGCAAAGGGAGCCTCTGATCATACCAGTTTGTCCAAAGCAGGCTTGGACATTCATTTAGGTCGAGGAATCCCACAAAACTTGCTGATATTATGGACTGAACCTTACATATTTTTCCTAATGTTTCCCAGATTTTTCCTCAGTTCAAGGTAAACTCTAGATTCAAAAAGGTTTCAATGAAGAATCTTTGACATAGATACTCTTTCAAGGAAGAAACTTTCATTTTATCTTTGAATTAGGGAAATATAGATTCACCCTTAAATTTGACCAGGGATTAATACAAATTCTGCTGCTTATGGAGCCTACAGAAAAGCCACTGACATGAAAAACTCTAGCCGATGTTCTTTTTTTTTCTTTTTTTTTTCCTTCAAGGAAACTTTAAATCAATTTCCCTTAACTATGCTTACCTCAGAAAATCCACTTTTATCCATAGAACCATGAGGTCTATTCCTCTAGGAGGTCCTAAAGTTTCCCTTCAGACATGGATGGCCAGATATGCTCAAATAAAAGAAGGGATGCCAAACACTCTGAAATGATGTTCTGGGACATGACAGTAATTATATGAACCCTAATTTAATTTTTAATTTTAAGCCTGTCACTTGAAATGGAGCAATTCCATTTTGGTGCCTATGCCTGGGATGCTGCTGTGCAGCTTATGGAGAACATAGAACTAGAGTTTACCAAACAATTTGTAAGAAAAATACTCTGATTGTTGGCAAGCAAAACTCAAAGTCTCAGAACACATGAGTATTCTGGACTATGAGGACATTTGCACTTGATAAGTTATTTTTGACATCTTCCAATTCCCAAGGTAAACTTTTGCCTGAGGGATTCTGTGACCTTCCTGCTCTTCCTTATCCACCCAACATGTTCTCTTTCTCAAAAATGACATTCACATATATGAAGTATATTTGTGAATGTATACATCAAAGTAGGATTATACCTAGCTGATCAGCCATATTTCCAAAAGTGACTCCTTCTTTAAACAAGGTACCCTAGTCCACTCTGGTTTGAGGTCCCATAGTCCAAGTTACAAATCAGAGCAAAGTACCTGTGCCATCTGCCTTTAGGCAAGTCAATAGAAATGTAATAACTTCATTAATTCTGCCTAGACCTGGATAGATGAACAAAGTCATCAAAAGTCATTCAAAGCCTTTGGAAGAAAAAAATATGTTGCTGCCTTGTCTCTCCTGAATGAACACAAACTATGAAAATACAAAACTCTGAATAAGAATTGGAAACTTATGATCATGGCTGGAAACATTCTCCACTCTATAAGGTACCAGGGACCTTTAACTTTGACAGAAGTGTATATGGCAATTTCACATTCTGCCTCAAGAGGATTCTGCCCTCCTCTTTCAGTAGGGCCTTCGAGATTTCCTCTCTTACATTGGGCACACATTTCCCCATGGTAACTCATTTTTTTTCTCACTACACTGAATAGAATGTCAGAACTCTCCTAGGGCTAACATTGCCTTAGCCCTATTGGTCAAATGTCGCCTAAAACATGTATTATGCCTTATAAGGAATATTCCTAATCCTACCAAGTAGCTTTGAATCATTTTTCCTTAAAGGGATGTCAGACCATAGGAGACTTACACCACTCATTCTACATAAAAGAGAATCTAACATTCCCTTTCTTCCCAGTAGGAATCTGGGCCTATTGTCTACTTCAATTCACCAAGTGGATTTTAGAACTTCAGTTTCTGCAAAGGGTGTCCTGGGATCTGGATTGCTGGATCTTCTGTTAGTACTATGTCAATTTTCTGAAGAACTACAAGACTGGTCCAGGTCCCTGCCGAGTGTATTCTGCAAAGGCCCCAGACATCTAGCCACTTTCCCGGCCAGAGGAAAGGGGGTATGCCCGGTGCAGAAGTGCTTTGCCTGAGCATCGGTAACAGACATCTTGGTTCTGGGACCACGCCAGGTGTATTCTGCACAGGTGAGAGTATGGACTACAGAAGCCAAAAGCTTCTTGGAGAGGCGAGAGCCACAGAGCTTCTAAGACAGCCCCCTTTTCGGGCCCCAGACACCTGGCCACTGTCCCAGCCAGAAAAAAGGGGTCCACCCGGTACGGGAGCGCTTTGACTGAGCATCAGTAGCAGATATCTTGGTTCCGGGACCCAGCCGAGATTATTCTGCACAGATCCCAGATATCTGGCCACTTTCCCAGCCAGAGGAGAGGGGTGTGCCCAGTGCAGGAGTGCTTTGCCTGAGCATCAGCTGCAGACATCTTGGTTCCAGGACTCCTCCGAGAGTTTTCTGGACATGTGAGAGTGTAGAATACAGAAGCTAACACCTTCTGGGAAAGGCCAAAGCAACTCAGCTTCAGGACAGGTCCTGTTTTGGGCCTTCGTCTTCGGCCAGGAGGGAGGTCTTAAGAACATATATCTGTGCACCTTTCCCGTGAGAGGAGAGCTTGACTGCAGAGAGTGCTCTGACCACTGAAACTCAGAGGAGAGATCTAGTCTCCCATGTCTGCTGATAGAGGCTAACAGAATCACCTGAAGAACAAGCTCTAACCAGAGACAACTATCACAACTAGCTCCAGAGATTTCTAGATGGTGAAAGGCAAATGTAAGAATTGTACTAACAGAAATCAAGACCACTCACCATCATCAGAACACAGCACTCCCACCCCACCTAGTCCTGGGTACCCCAACACAACCGAAAAGCTAGAACCGGATTTAAAAGCATATCTCATGAAGATGGTAGAGGACATCAAGAAGGACTTTAGTAATTCACTTAAAGAAATACAGGAGAACACTGCTAAAGAGTTACAAGTCCTTAAATAAAAACAGGAAAACACAACCAAACAGGTAGAAGTCCTTAAAGAAAAACAGGAAAACACATCCGAACAGGTGATGGAAATGAACAAAACCATACTAGATCTAAAAAGGGAAATAGACACAATAAAGAAACCCAAAGTGAGGCAACGCTGGAGATAGAAACCCTAGGAAAGATATCTGGAACCATAGACGCAAGCATCAGCAACAGAATAAAAGAGATGGAAGAGAGAATGTCAGGTGTAGAAGATTCCATAGAGAACATCAGCAAAACAATCAAAGAAAATGCAAAATGCAAAAGGATCCTAACTCAAAACATCCAGGATATCCAGGACACAATGAGAAGACCAAACCAAGGATAATAGGAGTGGATGAGAATGAAGATTTTCAAATTAAAGGGGCAGCAAATATCTTCAACATAATTATAGAAGAAAACGTCCCAAACCTAAAGAAAGAGATGCCCATGAACATAAAAGAAGCCTACAGAACTCCAAATAGACTTGACCAGAAAAGAAACGTTCAGCATCTCGACTTTACCTTTTCATATGGCTTGCTAGAAATTAAAAATGAAATCCCAACTGAAAGGCCTGATGATCTGAGTAATATTCTGCCAAAGAATTTCACCTTTGCATTGTTTTTATTGTTTGGTTGTTGGATTTTTATTTATTTGTTTGGTGTGTGTTTTGTTTTGTTTCATTTTTGTTTTTATTTTCGTTCTGAGAAAGTCTTCGGTTTCTGACTTGACATCATCCATGGTGGTTATTTTTCATGTTCCAACCTTTCCCTTGGTTATCTTTAAGCTGTGCTTCTTATCATAAATATTGCCAGACTCTTTGAGGAAGCACACTGGATAGCACACCAATTTTCACTTTATGAAAACCCACAGTTAGAGGAGGACTATATTTATGCAAACAAAGCTGGAATTTGACAGGGTTAAATGACATGTGTTGAAACCAATGGCAATCATGAATTATAGATTCTTTGGAAAGTAAGAGGACAACATAGATCTTGGGCATGCTTACAAAGTTGTGATAAAACAAACCTGATATCTCCCAGTCATATTTTAAAGGTTTTTAAAATTTACCAGCACTTCTGATTATAAGGAATTTCATAGATTAAATGCAGTAAAACAGGATGAAATAGATGAGGTAATTTTACTTTTGAAATATGTGTAGACAGAATATTGGACACAGGTACGTATAAAATTTTCTTACAAATTAGAGGACACTTTAATTGTTCATGGCACATAGATCTTCAGTTCTTCAAAAACATCCTTTTCAGTACCTTCCATGGTCCCACCACACCCTGTACATCATCTTCATAGGATATGACACTATCCATAGAAAGCTAGATCCTTCAAAAACAGTCATCAAAAAAAAACAAAACAAAACAAAACAAAACAAAAACAAAAATCAAACAAAAAAACATTCCTTAAGGTGTGGCCACAGGCCAATGTGATGGATGAAGTTCTTTATCTGAGATTCTATCTTCCCATGTTGATTTAAGTTCAAAAAAAAATCTAAGAAGGACCACTATATATCCATATCATCAATATTGATTGCCTCACTGTATGAAACATACATGCTATGGAGTGATTTTAGATGTCAACTACTGGATGAATGGCTTAGAAATGAGAGAGAGAGAGAGAGAGAGAGAGAGAGAGAGAGAGAGAGAGAGAGAGAGAGAGGGATATTAATATATTTCTCATCTATGTGTATTAGTGCAGGGCTTTGTTTTAAAAAAATGGATGGAACGGTAAAATACAATATATTAGGTTAGACAAGTAAAATTCAAAATGACAATTGTGAACATATAAATTTAATAAGGGACATTAAAAAATAGGAGGTATTTTGGAAGAGTAAGTGCAGCAGCAGGGGGGAGATTTGATAGCAATGGAGGATAGTGGGGAGGATGAAGATGGTAAAAGGACACTATAAAGCTATAAACCTGTGCAAAGGGTCACAGAAAAGGCCTGCGACTTGTACACTTAAAAAACAATGGTATAAAGTAACAGAGTCCAAATAATATTTTGATTAATTTGCGGATTTTAGCTTCAAGACACTATAAAATGTATTTGTATTTTTCTACTCACGTGTGGTTCTTGCTATTTTAAACTTGATATGGGTGACAGGATATGGTAATGTGCTTCAATGTTTGTGTATCATTTATCATCAAATGCACATGTCACTCAGTGAGCTGCAAGGCTATCACAGGGAAGGAGGTATCTAAAGTTCTTAAGTGTACATGACGTAGGGAGAATAATGCCCCCACACTACTATAGATGTTGAAATAATCACATGTGTTTCCCCAAAATAACTTTCTGAAAATTAATCCCCAGGTGTGAATATATTTGGAAGAAATTGAATGGGTCAGGAGGGATATGACCTACATATAAAAATAATTTAATAATGCTGTTATAGAAAAGGTTTAATTATGAAAGGGAGTTTGGTTCCCTCTTTTCTCTTTCTAGCACATTGGATCCCGCTGTGATGAAATCATCTCACAAGAATTCACTCAATTGCTGATGGTGTGTTCATCATTGAATATACAGACTCCTGAAATAAGTCATACAAAATATGCTTCATTATATACTAGACAATTAGTGTCATTCTGTTTGGCAATACAACATGCATGATTATGCCTCAGAATCATGAGCAACTTGGCCATATGGGAAATATAATTAGTGTATTTCTGCTGACTGAAGATCAGATGGGTTGAGTGTTATCATGTGTGCTGTTGATGAGAGGAAGCAGCATAGATGGTGAGTATAGATCAGAGAGGAACATCCAAGGAGGACACTATGTAAGGAACCCTAGGAAGAGCACCATCACTGCTTTTAGCTAGTAGACATATTTTTAGAATCCCCACTTTCTAGGGTGGAAAAGAAAACTGTATTACTCTAATTTACTAAGTATGGTCATTTGATACATCAGTGATCATCACCAAGGTGAACAGGTGTTGACAGAAGTTTGGGGACTCAGAAGAAGCCTGTTCTGGGAAAACCCATTGCCTTCAAAGTACGGAGATTTCTGACCAGCAACACAGGATGAACAGTCTACATTGGCTGCAGTAGCCCCATTGTGTCCAAATTAGTGCTTTTCACACCATGGAATTAGACTCCTTTGAGTGTTCAAACAACCCTTTCACAACTGTCACATATCATATATCTTGTTTATAAGATATATACTTTACAATTCATGACTACAGCAAAATTATATTTATGAAGTTGCAATGAAATAAAATTATTGTTGTAGAGCTGTATATTAAAGATTCACAACATTTTGAAGATTGAGGACCACTAGTCCTGACTTCTCTAAAGCATGCCTGTCACTATGGGCTGGAGGAATAATCCTCTTTATTCAATTAGGCAAACGCAGAAAAATCAAAGCATTACCCAATAGTTATGAAAGTTAAACATCTATTGTACCACAGTCTATAAGGAGGGCATGCTGGCATCTTAGACAAATGAGATCAAATGAAAATCTCTGTGACCAAATGAGAAGCAGAGGAGAATAACCAGTACCCTAGTGGTGACATAAGTGGGTATTAGCCCAGACACTTAGAATACCCAAGATACAAGATACAATCTTCCAAACATATGAAACTTAAGGGTATTGAAGACCAAAATGCTGACACTGTGCCCCTTCTTAGAATTGGGAACAAAACACCCATGGAAGGAGTTACAGAGACAACCTTTGGAGCTGAGACAAAAGGATGGACCATGTAGAGACTGCCATTCCTAGGGATCCATCCCATAATCAGCCTCCAAACACTGACACCATTGCATACACTGGCAAGATTTTGCTGGAAGGACCCAGATATAGCTGTCTCTTGTGAGGCTATGCCATGGCCTAGCAAACACAGAAGTGGATGCTCACAGTCAGCTATTGGATGAATCACAGGGACCGAAATGGAGGAGGTAGAGAAGGTTCCCAAGGAGCTAAAGGGGTCTGCAATCCCATAAGTGGAACAACAATATGAACTAAAGAATCCCCGCAGAGCTCATTTTTCTAGCAACTTATCAGTGCTCATATTTCTGGCTGCATTTGTATCAGAAGACGGACTAGTTGAACATCATTGGAAAGAGAGGCCCATCAGTTTTGCAAACTTTATATGTCTTAATTCAGGGGTATGCCAGGGTCAAGATATGGTGGTGGTGATGGGGGTGTGGTTGAGGTCGGTATGGGGACTTTTGGGATAGTATTGGAAATGTAAATGAAAAAATACCTAATTAAAAAAAAAGAGGAAACCATTGTCAGAACCACCAGCAAGAATTTTAAATAACTGCTCTAAAGTCTGGATTTAGGATTCCTCGAGAATCTTCCAAAACAAAAGGAAATGCAGAATCTTGCTGAAATAATTGGAGAAACAAGAGAAAAGCAAAGGAGAATTCATCACATAAAAACAGACAGAAGAAGTAGGAGTTAAAGACATATTTGTGCAAGATGAATAGTGAAGTAGAGATTAGAGCAAGCAGAAAGGACTGAGGAGATAGCTCACTGCTTAGGCCTACTGATTGCTTTTGCACAGGACAAGGGTTCAATTTCTAACACCCACATGGTTGTTCACAACCACCTGCAATTCTAGTTCTAGACGATCTGATGACCTCTTTGGACAACACACACACACACACACACACACACACACACACAAACACACACATCACACACATACACTCACCCACAGAGAAAAAAAAAAAACTTTTAGAAAACAATTATACAAACAAAAAGGAGTCAAGTATAGTTTTATTCCTTTTTTACAACAGCACTCAGAAGCAGGCTAAACTCTGTAAGTGGAATGCCTGCCTAACTGATAGGTGTGTTTTCAGAATTTTATTATTCTTTTCTTTTTTTCGGGGGGGGGGAGATTTTAGGACTATTTCAGTATTTGTTTAAAGATTCTAGATTATTTTTTCTGATTTACTTTTTCTAATGTTTTAGGCTTTTTTTCAGGCTTTTTAGTATTTTACAGTTTTCAGGTTTGTTTTTTTTGGGGGGGAGGCGAGCAGGCAGGAGGGTAAAGCCCTTTGGGTTATTTAGAGTTTTAGGGTTTTAATGGTTTTAAATTATGGAGGTTATTTTGTCCTTAAAGTTTTTTTTTTTTTTTTTTTTTGGGTAGGGTTGAGGTTATTTATTTATTTATTTATTTATTTATTTATTTATTTGTTTGTTTGTTTGTTTGATTGTTTGTTTGTTTGTTTTGGATCTTGATTTCTTTTAGAAATTTAAGGTATTTTAGGGTTTTAGGGCTTTTTAGGTTTTATAAATAATTTTAGGATAATTGTAGTTTTTTGTGTGTTTTTGTTCTTCTTGTTTTGTTTTGTTTTGTTTTTGTTTCTTTTTACACTTTTAGTGTTTTATAGGGTTTTAGGATTTTGTAATAGGTTTTTGTGTTCTTGTGTGTGTGTGTTTTTTTTTTTTTGAGTTTAGGATTATTTTTATGTCTTAGGATTTTAGTTAATGTTTTTGAGTTTTGTAGGTATTTTTTTGGCGGGGTGGGGTTAGGATTGTTTTTAATGTATCAGGATTTTAGTTAGGGTTTCAGGGCATTGTAGTTTTTTTGTTGTTGTTTGTTTGTTTGTTTATTTTTGTTTTGCTTTTTTTAAGCGGGTTTTCAAGTTTTTTTTTTGAGTTTCAGAGATTTGATGTGTGAGATTTGATGTGTTTTTATAACTTTTTAAAGGAACTTTTTTTAAGTGTTTTAGAGATCTTTTGGTTCTTTTTAAAGTTATTGAGATTGTTTTAGAATTTTAGGGTTTTTCTTTATTTTTTAGTTTTTTTTTTTAATTGAATTAAGGAATTTTTAAAGATTGTTTTAAGTCTTTTTGTTTGTTTGTTTTATTTTGTTTTTAATAATGTTCGTAAAATGAGTTTCTTTTCCAGTGTCTTTGGCAATTTTTTAAGGCAGTAGAATTTGTAGTTGTTGGGGTGGTGGTTTTGTACCTTTTCATTTTCATTTCCTTTTTTTTTAATTGTTTTTTTATTGTCTCATTAGGGATCTAGACTTGTAGTTTTTGGATTTTTTTTAGGGTTTTATAATTATTTTAGTGTCTATTTAGAGTTCTTGTGTTTTCTTATTTATAGAATTTTAGGGTTTTAAAAATGTTTATTAAGAATTTAAAAAATAGCTTTTTTGGGTCATTTAGAGTTTGTTTAATAATTTTAGGGTTTTTTAGGGTTTTAGGTTTTGCTTTTATTATTTTAGGATTTTTTTGTTTTAGTTTTGTTTTGGTGTTTTTTTTTACAGTTTTTCAATGATTTTAAGGTTGTTCTCAGTGTATTTGGCGAGATTATTTTTTTAAGACTTAGTGTGGTGTTGTTGTTCTTCGCTTGTTTGTTTGTTTGTTTATGGTAATGATTTTATGTTTTTCTGGGTCTTTGTAGAGATCTAGAATTTTTTTGTTGATTTTTTTTGTTTGTTTGTTTTTCTTTAGGGTTTTAGGTTCTTTTAGTTTTCTTTTTTCAAAAAAATTATGTTTTTTGTTTGTTTGTTCGTTTTGTTTTGTTTTGTTTTTGGGTTTTTGTTGTTTATTTAAAGCTTCAAGTTTATTTTATTTTATTTTCTCTCCTTTTTTCATTTTTCTTTTTTAGAGTTGTTAGGGTCTTTAAGGTTCTGTCTCTATGGACATAGAAACTGAATCTATTGTTTTAGATTATTCATAAAATGTATTCCATTCTGAAAACAAGAAACACTATAAAGTCAAGTTTGTTCATTTGTGTGTATGTCCCCAGGAGCTATAGATTGTGTTTGCCTAATGCAGAGCTCTAGAATATGACCTGGTCATACAGATTTAATTGTCACATCATGAAAGTTCAAGAACTATACTATAAAGCTATATCTATGTATCCTAGTTTATTCATCTTTCAAACAAATATAGTAGAAATGTCACAGAGGGCAGAATTTATTGATCATGATTTCGAAAAAGGACCTCAAAAGTCATTAAATCAAGTATCTTATACTACCCAAACTCTGCCCATCTAATCAGTTCAATCCTGTAAGAATAATTGCACATGTGTTTTGGTTAATTCTTATTAAATTCTCCAGTAAAAAAGGCCTTTATTAGCCCCCCTTCCAGCTTAGTGAAAAACTCCATTCCCTCTCCTTCTGAAAGCAAAAGCATTTTTCTTTCACAGACTATGTTAATTTTCCAAAATTTGCCTCTGGATGGTTTCCATTTCCATAGTTGTGTTTGCCATGACTCAATATTTCATTTCTATTCAGAAAACTCCTCTCATATATCACAGGTTAATACACAAAGGCTCATTTGTGAGTCATGCCAAAAAAGCAGAATGAACTTGGGGGATACAGAAGAGGGAAAGACACAAGAGCAACAGAAGTATCATTAAGCTGGATACTACTCTAGAATACTGCATGCTATTCATGTATCCTGGGGATCCAGAAATTCATCTAGACTGGACCCTATTTATCCATTGGTAGGATGTAGTCTGAAGCTTAGCCTATTAACTGGCAGCTCCCAAAGCTTTGAACTGATCCAAAGATTGTTATCTTCCACACAATACCCAGTAGTATCCAAGCTACATTCCCTGTCACAGGCAAAAGCCCGGAAAAAGAAAAGAAAGCACTGTACTGTGTGCTAGGGTAGTGCTCATAGTGTCAATCTGCACTGAATCTATTAGCACAACTGCAAAGGTATGTGGCACAGGCAATCCAAGGATCACCATGCTTCCCATTTTATCTCTCCAGTCTATATATCCACTCCCAACTCTACCATCTATGCTCCTAATCCTAGGGATCATTTAGAGGTCTCATAAATATCACCATGTATAACCGCAGACGATGAGAGAAGTTTGAAGCACATTGATAGATTTTAAGTCTGACAGTTGTTGATGTCATCAAAACAATTTTCTGAGGTGTGTTGTGCTTTTGTCAAACGATGGGGCTAGAATGGCCCTGCCAAGATCTGAAGCATTAAAAATAGTTGTTTTTTTTTGTTTGTTTGTTTTTTTGTTTGTTTGTTTTTCTATTATTATATTGGAACATGCCATCATCAATTGCACTGCCTCAGTCTAAAATAAGAGGTGATTCTTACAGTTATTTGCTGCCATCTCTAAAGTCTGGGCAAGGCAACTCCTGTGATTCTCCAAGCCTTGCTTATTACCAGTTCTAGGCTATATGCTGTCAGGATAATGTTCTAAACAGGGAATTCTATGGATATCAAGATTTCAATAGTTTTCACTTCAAAAATATAGTAAAAAATTTCCAATTGTACATTTATTTTAGTATTTGTGGTCAACATTTTCCTACTGAAGTGACAGAAATATTTACTATTTTTATATCTTTATACTAACATTATATTTCTGTTTAATTTGTAGAGGACATGTTTATTTGAGACAGTCCTACATTACTCATGCTGAACTCATACTCACTATGTAGCTATGGACAGTCAAAGGCCTTGATCCTTCTGCATTCAACTGCTAAGTGTTGGGATTACAGATTACAGTACCATAGCTATTAAAAGATTTTCTATGACTGATAAAAGAGGTGAGGATTTGACTTTAGGATTTCGGTATTTTTCTAATTGTAGTCATAGTTTATATTGAATAGTCATTATGTGAAAGGTAACAGAGATTCTGGTCTTTCAGATTTCTACTCATTAGTAGATCAGTTAATACATTTAAATATCTGCTAAAAATGTCATTCCATACAGGAGAACAGTAGTTTAAGATCTTGCCTAGGGTGGTTTCTGATTTTTAAAAGATTCAGTAAATAAGAGTAGATTTATGAGTTTAACATGAATGAGCATGTCTTATCTAATTTGCCAATGTTATACATAATACTACAAAACATAAATTTTAAGTTTTTAGAATTATTTTCCTCAAAACATATATATTTTTGACCAAATGAGCTAGAATTACTCATAACAAATATTTAATATTATAAAAAGCCTAAATTTTTGTTGAAATAAAATGAAACTTATTCTGTTGAATTTATTGTAGTCTGTTATTTTGATAAGTATTTCTGAGGTTTTTAGAGATCTAAAGACAAAATATTCAGTGTACTTTTTAATGATAATTTCCAAGTAAGGTAGTATACTGAGACTAGGCTGGTAAGCGCAATGCCCACACTACAAAGAGGTTCTAGCTTTTGGTCTGTAAATGACTATAGTGTTTTTTGCCATGCTATGAAAGGTTTAAAAATGGCCTTCATTTGCAGTATTTATTTAATTTTTATCTGTAGTCCCTATCTCTTTCCTGAACTGACTCATAATGGCAGCACCCTCCACGTTGTTCACAGGCAGGAAATGATCTCGTGTTCATTTCAAATTGAATACCCCCCCAAACAATTAACCAACCAAATTAAAAAAGAAATGGTTAATATGGGAATTGCCTCAGATCTTACTTGGAAACCATTTGATGACTACAGTGATTGTTATATTAATGGGGAGATGATCTAAAATAGTTTGGTGATATTCTTCCACAGGAGTGTTTTGCCAGGGTTGTTAGGAAAGTTGTTTCCATACACTTTTTTTTTTTTTTTTTACTAAATAGGGACTAAGTTTAGGATTGTAAAAACTAATTTGCTAGTTTGAGTTGGTTTTCTAAAATAAACGACAGAGTCCAGATGACAACAGTAAGTAATCTTTGTCTATCTTTCAACTATACCTGAGGCTGACATATTGTAAAAACTGGTAATCCTCTCTTCATCTCTCAGCAAATGTCTGCCTCTTGGAAATTTATGATCTCGTCTCCATTAAAATTCTTAGTGGTATTCATTGGTATAGTATGTAACCATACCTCTCTGATTTACAATTCAATAGGACTAAAACAGAACCAAGGATAGTTAGATAATGAGACTTAATATAGTTTCATGTGTCAAACACAAGGCCGGTTTCTCCATTCTTAATTAATACATAGGTATATGAGGTTATTTATAAAGTTATTTATTATACCAACCACTGTTTTTTCTTGTTCTTTATTGAATTTCTGTACACCCACATCCAACTTCTGAAACATATTTTTATACTGCTCATATAATTTGTTGTTGATCATGTCCCTGTAAAGTAATGAAAGCAGTCAAATTTATACAAATAGGAAAAGAACTCTCAAAAAAATTAAATTGTTCTTTTCATACTATAAAAAGAAAAATAGCAGTAAAAAATCATCAAATGGGAAGTTATTACAGATTTTTTTCCTAAGAGATTATCAGAGAAGTTTTATTTCATGTTTTAGATTTTCAAAATTAAAGTTTACAGACAGATAAATAGATAGATAGATAGATAGATAGATAGATAGATAGATAGATAGATAGATAGATAGATAGATAGATAGATAATCTTTTTTAGAAAATTAATTGTATTTCAGAGTAGGGTTTTATTCTGTTCTACCAAATAGAAGGTCTAATTTTTTTTCCTATATTGACTCAGTTAAGACTTAATGTAAAACATAATTTAATTAAAATATACAAATTGCCTGCCTGTATATGTAACTGATTCTTTTCCATACTGTTAAACATAATAAACCATAAAGTACATTTTTAAATCTTTGTGGAAAACTTCTGAATTTCCACAACAAATGTAAAACAAAATTTAAAATCTTATTAACATTTACTTAAAGTAGAAAATACCTTTCTGTTACTCGCACCAAGCAAGTGAAAGATCTGTGTGACAAGAACTTCAAGTCTCTGAAGAAAGAAATTGAAAATCTCAGAAGATGGAAAGACCTCCCATGCTCATAGATTGGCACGATTAATTCAGTAAAAAATGGTCATCTTGCTAAAAGCAATCTATACATTCAGTGAAATCTCAATCAAAATTCAAACTCCATTATTCATAAAGATAGAAAGAACAATTTACAAAATCATCTGGAATAAAAAAAAATCCAGGATACGAAAAAACTATTCTCAACAATAAAAGAACTTCAGGGGGAATCATCCTCGACCTCAAGCTGTAGAATAGAGCAATAGAGATAAAAATATATGCTAATGACAAAAAGACAATGACTTCATTAAATACACAGGCAAATGGAAGGATATAAAATATATCATCCTGTGTGAGGTAACCCATTCCCAAAATTACAAACATGGCACACACTCACTATTGAAGGGATATTATTCTAAAAATTCAGAATATCCAAAATGTAATTCACAGACCACATGAAGGTCAAGCAGAAAGAAGATGAGAGTGTGGGTGTTTCAATCCCTCTTAGAATGGGGAACACAATACTCCTTGGAAAAAATATGGAGACAAAGTGCAGAGCAGAGACTGAAGAAATAACTATCCATTGTCTGCCCAACCTGTGGATCCATCCCATATACAGACACCAAACCCAGTCACTGTTGTGGATACCAACACGTGTTTGCTGACAGGAGCCAAATATGTCTATCTCCTGAGAAGCTCAGCCATTTCTTGGCAAGAAAAGAGGCTGATGCTCACAGACAACTATCAGGCTGATCATGGCGTCCCCAGTAGACGAGTTACAGGAAGAACTGAAGGAGCTGAATGGGTTTGCAACCTTATAGGAAGAACAACAATATGAACCAACCAGACAGTCCAGAGCACCCAGGGACTAAGCACCAACCCATGGTTCCAGCTGCATATATAGCAGAGTATGACCTTGTCAGACATCAGTGGGAGGAGAGGTTCTTGATCCTGTGAAGGGTTGATTCCCCAGTGTAAGCATGTACCAGGGTGGGGAGGGTAAAATGGGTGGATGGAGGAAGGCCCTCGTAGAAACACAGAGAGGGTAAATGGAATAGGGATTATCTGGGGTGAAACAAAGAAAGGACTAATATTTGAAATGTAAAGAAAGATAATATCTAGTAAAAATAAATAAATAAATAAATAAATAAAATAAAAATAGTTACAAAACACCACATATAAAAAGTATAATTCACTATGATGTCATACAGTATATTAACTAATATTTCCTAATATAGAAACTATGCTAATACTATATAGTTTTAAAAAATTATATATCCAAAAATGTACCTTCAAATTTTCCCAGAAGATTTTGTACTGGAAATCTATAAAGAAATTAAAGTTTTAAAAAGTAAGAATGCAGATGTTAGAGTTTGATGACTCATCTTTTGAC
Source organism: Mus musculus (assembly GCF_000001635.26). NCBI lineage: Eukaryota > Metazoa > Chordata > Mammalia > Rodentia > Muridae > Mus > Mus musculus. Next base: position 90,340,584 of record NC_000087.7, read on the forward strand.
CTACAGGCATGACAATGAGAGTTTGACCCACCACTATACCCTCCAAGAAAACCATTAAAATTAAAGATTAATCATATAGAATTATTGTTTGGAATATACATCATATGCAAAATATTAATATAGATTACTTGCTATAAAATCAATTATACTTTCATTGAAATACTTACACTAAGAAGTAAATAATAATAAGTTTGAACATATTACAGTGTATATCCAATCACTTCTTCAGAATTTGCATTCTAATTATCATTAGTTACTGGAGATTCTGTTCTTGGTTGGTAATACAACACGATATATAAATTTTTTTTTTGCAAATGTTAATGAAATACTTTTCGCCTGACTGGATCCTTCTGCACACGTTTATTGGGAGAGCATTGATCGCACAGGTGAAAGAAGAACAACGAACAAGGAAAATGATGCTGCTTATATACCCCTCTATGTGATGTGTCAGCTCCTGATTAGCTGCTCACTCATCACCCCACTACTACGCCCCAGGATGGGCAGTGACTTGGCACAAATTTACTCTTGCATCTGCGCACATTACTTGTTTACCAGTTAGGTACAGAGGAGCTCATGATGGCAATTGCTCACGGCTCCCCACACCTAGGGACTAATTGTGTTACTGCACAACAATCTCTTGACTGGACAAAGACAGCTGTAGCAACACATGGGGTCAATCTGGTGCTACAACCCCCCAATAATAATTACCAGGTCATAGAAACTGGAATAGTCCAGGTATGATTGCAGAGGTGTCTATGAGAAGTAGGCATATCTCCTATATATTTCCCTAACCCTGAAATTTCGGCTAAGGTGAGCCTATTTTTATACTACCCCCAGGGTCTAGGGCTTGCAACTGAAGTCACAGCAATTGATCCATCTAGTGCTTCTCCTTCATAGTATGTGGGCCCAGCTGTTTGTGATATTGGTTGCTGAGAAAGAGTCAGAAAATCTCCCCAGCAACCATATCCCGGCTAATCCAGAGTTGCTACACCTGCACCAGACTCTTTCCTTATACCCCTCACATACCCATATCCTTAGAATAGACATTTTTTTAGATCTGGAAATCCCCGACTCCCCACCTTCTCCTTTCCCCGTGATGGCCTATAAAATCTGGAACCTCTTTCCCCTCGTGGTCGACTCCTCTACCCCTATATGGGATCTGAGTTGTCCCCAGAGCTCTGACTTTCCCCCGTATAAAGCCTCATGTGGTTTACATCAATCTTGGTCTGTCGTGAGTTCTTGGGTGTCTGATAAAATCCAGAGGCCTGAGCAAGGGGCTCTTCTCGGAGTCTTTTATTTTGGGGCTTGCCTTGGATCAGCATGACCACCCACATCTCCAAAAACCCACTTGGCGGTGAAATTTTTTGTCTAAAAATATTTCTGTGAGCCGGCGAGTTTTAGTCCTGAAACTTGCAGTAACTACGTTTTGTGAGAAACAGTGACTTTGCCTTGGGGTTAGGCACTGAGTGTGAACAGCAGACATGCTGGAATCAATGGCTGCTGCTTGCTCTGAGGGACACTGTGAGTGAGGGCGATGACTCCAAGATTCCGTCTGGAGCAGGTATTGCACTTTCCTGACCTTCTGCATTTCTGAGTTGATTTTGTTTGTACGTTAGAAGATGGGCATTTGTCAGTGTGTATTTGTTTTTTGTGTCTGTTTTCAGGTATTTGTCAGTGGTTGTGTGTGTTTTGTGTCTGTTTTCCATGATATTGGACAGACTGTAATGCCCCCCCCCCGAAGTTTGACTTTAGGCCACTGGACTGAAATTGGATCAAGACCCATAATTTTTTAGTAGAAATTAAGAAGGGACCTAGGCAGACTTTCTTGAGCCTCCGAATGCCCTACTTTTAATGTAAAATGGTCACTAAAGGGGACTTTTGTTTTGAAGCTTATCGTTGAAGTTAAAGCCATTGTTTTTCAGAGCGGACCTGGATCCTACTCGGATCAACAGCCTTTCAGAATCAACCACCATAAATCAAACCATGGATTCCCGCATGCCTCTCAGAGCTCTCCCCCAGCTGTTCCCATGCACGAGGGTGGGTCAGCACAGTGCCCTCGCTTTCTGCCCTAAGAAGCAGTAAGCACAGTGGTTATGGTGGCAGCAGTGGTGATAGTGCAGACCCTGCCTGAACCAGTGCGATTTCTGAGCTGGCGGTGAAAAGGCATGCAGGCCTACTGCTCAAGCAGCTCCCACTCCCCAGGTCCCTGCACCCGGCTCTAAGTTTGCTAAAGGCACAGTCTGAGGACCGAGTACCTGCAGCTGGGTCCCAGAGCCGACAAGCCCAGAGTCCCCAGCAGATGAAGCACCTGACACCACTTTTGCCTTTTCCTTTACTAGCTGTGGGCAACCCACACACAGACAGGCAGTCTCTGCAGACCCTTCAATATTGGCCTTTCTCATCGGCTGATCTGTACAATTGGAATGCTGCATTCCCTCTTGACCGGCCAGATTAGAACTACAACATGGCTCAAGATAGGCTGAGGTTGACAGTTTACCGGCCAGGATCTAGTCTTAAAGGGAGCAATGAGAAAACCCACCAATTTGTCTAAGGTAAGAGAAGTGATGCAGGGCACTACAGAGCCCCCATCTGTTTTTCTAGAAAGATTGATAGAAGCATATAGATACTATACTCCTTTTAACCTTACCTCTGATGGTCAACAAGTCGCGGTTGCTATGGCTTTTGAAGATTACATGTCATGGCTTTACAAGATTTAGTTAAGGAGGCAGAAAAGGTATATCACAAGAGAAAAACAGAGGAAGAGAAGAGAGAGAGGGAAAAGTGAGAAGAAGAAGAGAGGGAGAATAAGAGGGAAAGAAGACAGGAGAGGAATTTAAGCAGAATTATGGCCCCAGTAGTAGGGGAACGTAAAGGGAGAAACAAGCCAGATAATAGACAGACAGGTTACCTGGGCAACAATGAACCCAGACCTGAAGGAAGAAGGTATGCCCAGAAGATTTTAGAGAAGGACCAATGTGCCTATTGCAATGAAAAAGGACATTGGGTACAGGAATGCCCAAAGAATGGAAGCGTCCCTAAGGACCTACCTCTGAAAAATGATGAATAGGGGCGGGGGCACCCCGAGCCTAGGGTAAACCTGATGGTGGAGGGGACCCTCATGGACTTTTTAATTGACACAGGGGCAGAGCATTGTTTGTTGAAATATCCACTGGGAAAATTAAAAAATAAAAGAACCATAGTGATTGGAGCCACCGGTCAGAAACAATACCCCTGGACCACTGCACGCACAGTAGATCTGGGTAAAGGCCAAGTGAGTCATTCCTTCTTGGTCATTCCTGAGTGTCCCACACCGCTTCTAGGAAGAGATCTTCTGACTAAATAGTTGCTTACATTAGATTTATCCAAGAAGGGCAGAGAGTAAGTTGGGAATCTCACACCTCCGTAGTCTTAGCCCTGCAGCTTGAGGAAGAATACTGATTCCACAAAGGCATAAAGCAAACGGAGGTGCTAGACCTAAAAATTGGTTGAGTGCTTTCCCTAGAGCATGGGCAGAGACTGGAGGAATGGGAATGGCTGTCAGAGTCCTGTGGTTGTGGGACTGAAAAGCGGTGCAACCCCTATAGGAGTGCAACAATACCCGATGAGCTGTGGAGTAAGAGATAGAATCAGGCCACATATTCAGAGACTATTACAATTAGGTATTTTGGTACCTTTCCAGTCACCCTGGAATACTCCTCTACTGCTGGCAAAGAAACCTGGCACCAGTGACTATCGACCAGCCCAAGACCTGAGAGAGGTCAATAAGAGGGTTCAAGACTTTTACCCAGCTGTTTCTAATCTCTATAACCTCCTCAGCTCACCCCCTCCAAAGCAAAAATGATACACAGTACTTGATTTAAAAATGCTTTCTTTTGCCTGAAGTTACATCCCTCCAGCCAGCCCATATTCGCCTTTGAGTGGAGAGATCTTGACATGGGACAAATGGGACAATTGACCTTGAAGCGGTTACCCCAGGGGTTCAAAAACTCCCCCACCCTTTTTTCATAAGTCTCTACATCGAGATTTAGCCTCCTTCTGAGCTGAAAACTGCCAGATAACTCTGCTTTAGTGTGCTGATGACTTGCTCCTTGCTGCAGCCAGGGAGAGAGAATTCTGGCAGGGGACCAAGAGATTGCTAGCCGAATTGGGTGAGTTGGGTTAATGGGCTTCTGCTAAAAAAAGCCCAGCTATGTCACATAGAAGTAGTCTACTTGGGATATACTCTCCAGGATTTAAAACAGTGGCTGACAGAGGCTAGAAAAAGGACTGTGACTCAAATACCAACACTGGCTACTCCAAGACAGGTGAGAGAATTCTTAGGCACTGCTGGGTTCTGCAGACTTTGGAAACCTGGGTTTGCAACACTGGCCACCCTCCTGTACCCCTTGACCAAGAAAAGTGGAGAATTCAGATGGACATCAGAACATCAGAAAGCCTTTGAAAATATAATGGAGGCCCTGCTGACTGTTCCAGCCTTGGCACTGCCAGATCTAACCAAACCCTGCATCCTCTATGTTGATGAGAGGGCTTGGGGGCCAGAGGAGTTCTTACTCAGGCTCTTGGGCCCTGGAAGAGGCTGGTAGCATATTTGTCTAAGGAGCTGGACCCAGTTGCCAGGAGATGGCCCACATTTTTAAAGTCTGTTGCTGCAGTAGCACTACTCATTTAGGATGCTGACAAATTAACTCTGGGACAGCAAATAACTGTGGAAGCCCCTCACTCTCTTGAAAGCACTATTTGTCAGCCCCCAGACCTCTGGATTGCAAATGCCTGGATGACTCACTACCAGAGTCTGCTCCTGACTGAAGGGGTCATGTTTGCTCCTCTTGCTATTCTCAATCCTGCCACCTTTCTGCCTGAAACGGACATCTCCTCACCCGGACACTGCTGTGCAAACATTCTTGCAGAGGAAATTGGGATTCAAAGTGATCTACGTGACCAGCCATGGCCAGGTGTTCCAAGACAGAAGCAGTTTCCTAGTGTAAAGTAAGAGGATGGCAGGGGCTGCACTGGTAGATGGTAAGCGAGATGTGTGGGCTGGCGGCCTGCAGGAAGGTAAGTGAGCTCAAAAAGCTGAATTAATTGTCCTTACTCAGGCCCTTTAGATTGCTGAAGGGCAGTCCATCAATATTTACACGGATAGCAGGTATGTTTTTGCTACAGCCCATGTCCACGTTGCCATGTATAGGCAAAGAGGGTTGCTGACGTCAGCAGGCAAGGACATAAAAAATAAAGAGGAGATTCTGAGCCTCCTTGAGGCTATTCATCTGCCTGCCAAAGTGGCCATTATACATTTTCCTGGACATCAAAAAGGACACAATGCTGTGACAAGGGGTAAAAACATTGCTGATGTTAAAGCTAAACAGGCTGCACTTGTCCCTAAGATACTGCCCTTCAGACTCAATACTGCCCTTCAGGACGCAACAGATGGAACCTCTCCAGGCCCTAAGATACTGCCCTTCAGGACTCAATACTGCCCTTCAGGACTCAACAGATAAAACCTCTCCAGAAAGTTGCTCTCCCAGAACCACAAAAAGAAGGAGAAAGATTTTTGGAAAATATACAATACTGTCCCACCTGGGAGTCAAACACTTCAAACACTGGTAAAAGCTTCTACTTTTTATGTTTTAAGACTCACTGATGTTGCAGAAGCAATAGTTAAGAACTGTGTACCATGCGCCATGACTAATGCAGGACATTCAAGATATGCTCCAGGGAGAAGACTAGGAGGAGATCGCCCTGGAGCCTATTGGGAAGTCGATTTTATTGAAGTAAAGCCAGCTAAGTATGGTAATAAAAATATTTTAGTTTGTATAGACACGTTTTCAGGATGGGTGGAGGCCTACCCAACAACAACAACAACAACAACAAAGAAAATTCCAATGCTGTGGTTAAGAAAATCCTAGAAGAAATTTTCCACGGTTTGGAATATCTAAGGTAATTGGGTCTGGCAAAGGACCCACCTTTGTTGCCCAGGTAAGTCAAGGACTGGCCATCCAACTAGGGGTTGATTGGAAATTACATTGTGTTTATAGACCCCAGAGTTCAGTCTAGGTAGAAAGGAAAAAAAAAAAAAAGAAACTTGACTAAATTGACCTTAGATACCCACGGTGGGAATAACTGGACAGCTCTCCTTTCCTTTGCCTTGTTCCAAGTCAGGAACACACTGGGAACATTTAAGCTCACTCCATTTGTAATCCTGTATGGGGGAGGGGGTCTCCCCCGCTTACTGAAGTGAGACAGTGTTATATCCTTTAAAATTTAACCCTGGTTCTTCCTTGTTTACACTCATGAAAGCCCTAGAACTAGTAAGAAACACCGCCTGAGAGCAGCTCAAGGAGGCCTACGAACAAAGAGATTTGGTGGTACCACACCAGCTCCAGGTGGGAGATGCAGTTCTAGTCTGACAACATCCAGCTGAGAATCAATAACCTTGTTAGAAAGGCCCTTGAATCATGCTGCTGACCACTCCCACTGCTATCAAAGTAGAAGGCATCTCTCCTTAGATTCATGCCTCTCATGTAAAGCGAGCTCCTGAAGAATAAATCCTCTTAGTTGACCACACTCATTTTTATTCTGATATAGCTTCAGGTCAGGGATGGTGATTTCTCCTGAAGTTCTTTTATTGTTAATTATTTCCACTATTCTAATTTTTTTGTTTTTGTTTTTCCAGATGAATTTAAGAACTGCTCTTTCCAAATCTTTGAAGATTTATGTTACAGTTTTGTTGAGGATTGTGGTTTTTTTTTTTTATAGATTACTTTTGGTTGGATTGTCATTTTTACTATGTTAATTCTACAAATCCAAAACATGGGAGATCTCTGTGTTTTCTCAATTCTTCTTCCATATCTTTCTTGAGAGACATAAAAATTTTTTCATACATATTTCACAGTACACTAATCAGAATGCCCAAGATCAAAAATTCATCAGTTGGAAAGGAGTAGAGAAAGAAAAACACTTCTCCATAATGTTGTTTGGATTTCAAAGTGGTAGATCCACTCTGGAAATCCATCTGGAGGTTCCAAGATAATTGGAAATATATCTACCTGAAAACCCAGAAAACCACTCTTGGTCATATACCCAAAAGATACCCTACTATGCCACAAGGGTATGTGCTCTATTATGTTTATAGAAGTCTTATTTATAATAACAAGACAGTGCAAACAACCCAGATGTCCCACAATGAAAGAGTATATACAGAAAATGTGTTCCATTTACACAATGGACTACTACTCTGCTATTAAAAATGAACATATCATGAATGTTGCTGGAAAATCCATGGAAGTAGAAAATATCATCGAGAGTGAGGTCAGCCAGATTCAAAAGGACATTCATGGTTTGTACTCACTAAAAGTTCATATTATTCAAAAAAGTACTGAATACTCTGGATGCAACCCACAGGACTCAAGAAGTTTAACAGTCCGAAGGGCCCAAGTGAGGATATTTCAAACCCACTTGGGAGCAAAAGAAAGCACTCACAGAGCAGGGGACAAAAGGGAGGGAGGAGATAGAGAGGCAAAATTGGGAAAATGATGAGGTATTGGGCAGGGAACATCACTGAATCTCTGATAGTCAGCAGACCTAATTGAAACAGGCATTCTCAGGAGGTAGAAGGTGGGGGAACCCCCAGAATGCACAGTAGATCTGGGATGTAAGAGACTCTCAAAACTCAAAGGGAGGGACCTTCCTATGCTCTACAGTATGGAGAGGGATCTTGTAGTTCCCACTTCCGGTGGATGGACAGGACATGAAATGGTGAGATGCAGTTGACAACTCACAGTCAAAAATCTGACCAAGGATTGTTCCTCTTTGAAGGGTAAAAATGGAGAAGATAATGAGAGAAAGGAGGTCCATTGACAGGCCCATATTGGGATCCAGTGCACAGTGAGGCTGGGAATCATGACACTCTCTATTGATGCTGTGGTGTGTATGCCAAAAGGAGCCTAGCAAGGCTGTCTGCTGAGAGACTTACCAATTACCTGAAAGAGTCAGATGTAGATACTAGCTGACCAATAGACAGAAGTTGGGGACCCCTGCAGTTGAATTAGGGAAAGGCTGGAAGAAACTGAAGAGAAGGACGACCTGTAAAAAGATCATAAGTCTCAATTACCCACGATAACAGAGACCTGTCAGACACTGAACAACCAACCAGGCAACGTATATCACCTGATGTGATAGGAGGCCCCGACACATATACATCAGATTACATACAGACATTCTGGTCTGTCCTGAATGAGAGAAGATGCAACTAATTCTTGAGAGACTTGAGGCCACAGAGAATAGGGAGGTGTAGTGGATTGAGAGTAGTTGTGAGGACATCCTCCTAGATATGGGAGGGAGGGGGGAGCAGGGGAAAGAGGTAAGTGATGGAGAACAGTTTGGTGTCAGACTAGGATAGGAATGAAATGTGAAGTTTTAAAATGATTTAAATAATAAAAAAAGAAAAGAAAAATTACTTCAGACCAAGTTCTCTTCTGAACATTGATGAAAAATCCTCAATAAAAGACTCATAAACTGAATCTAGGAACTAATCAAAAATATCATCCAAAATAATTGTGGTAGATTAGAAAGGAGATGGCTACAAGCAAAATTGGATGGATGAGCAGTTAGGCATTCCAAAGAGCAAATGGTGCTAGACTAACCTCCCTAAGCTATCTCCCTCTATTCTCTGGGACTGGTTGTTGCTAGTCTATTTCTGTTTGTCCTTATATATCAGATTGATATTCCCCAAGTGTTGTTCCTCCATGCCCAGAACCCTTATTTTTATTCTTACACCTGAGCAAGCTTCCTTTCATTTTCAGCTGATCTGCTCAGTTTTCAATATTAGAGAGCATCTCAGCAGAGCTTGCAGCTCTATAACCCTGCCACTCCCACTGCTGCTTTCCAACTAGCTGTTCTGGACCCATCACATGTTCACCTGCAACTTTACTCCAAGATGATTTGGCGGGAATCAGGTCCCTACCCCTGCTTCCTAAATGAGTTTTAGAAATAGTAAAATTGAGCTTTGTTCAGAATATTGTTTTAGCTACATCTTTCTCTTCTTGGCCTAGCTCCCTGTTCTCTTCCAGGTTTCCAAGATTCCTTTCCAGATTAGAACCCAGACATGTGAGTGGCTGGCCAGACACAACACATTTGAATTGGTACTTGTGTGTGAATTACACATCTACATGCTCAGAGGCTGTCAGGAGTATAATCTGTTTCACACTCAGCAAAACTGAGTCTAGGAGGCTAAAGGCAAGCTAATGGCTAACAGAAAGAAGGTATTGAAACAAAGTTGCAGAGTGTTGAGTCCTGAAACAATGAAAGGCAGAGATGACCATGCCTTAAGTGCTTCTCTCTCTGACAGGCAAATACCAAACAGAAGTCAATCTCTTTCTTGATCTCTTGAGGTTCTATGCCCCTTCAGGGTTCTCATTCTCTAAGCTCTGCATGCATGCCCGACATGACTAGGTCATGTTTTGTCTTCTGCTGATCAGAGGAAAGATTTGTCCTGCTTTAGAGCCAGGCCCCAGGAAGTTAGAACCCAATAAAAGCAGACCTAATGATTTATATGAACTCAGGCTGTGTCCTTTATTATCATAGCACAAGGAATGCTAAAATATGGATAGTTATGGTGAATTTGATTTTGGCTCATTTCCACAAGACTCTAGGTGGTTGTGTAAAGGTTTCTCTTGGCTGCATGAGCTTTGCTAATTTAGATATCTGAAGCCTTATGTCATGGACCTTGGCCCACAAAAATCCTGATTCCTTTTCTCCAGTTTTTTCCAGCATGAATCCTAGATACTGCTGAAATATTACTTCTGAGTCAGACATTGAGCAAAATTTTGTGTATGAGACCTTACAAGAGAGCTTTATACAATGCCCAAGTCTACCTTCAAGATAAACAGTTCAGATCAGATCTACCTTTACTGGGATCTTCCATATTCTCTGCCCAGAAATCACTCTATTTTCCCCAGGACCACTTTTTCTTTTCTCAGCTGGAAGTCTAGATTACTTCTGCCTCTCTCTGATCTCTATGCTCCCCATTCTCTCTCCCAAGTAGATGCTTCAGAGATGAATCATCTCTATAGAAAGGGTCTGAATGATTTAAGAGAAGTTCAAGTTGCTACAACAGTAGTGGTATCAGAGTGGATGACCAGAACTCTCCAGGTTACAACAGACTATTCAGAGAAGGGACTGCAGATATCGTGGTGAATTGTGGAGAGCCGGTACATGCTGCGAGCAATCGCCTCCATGCCGCCAGTAATCTCTGAGAAGAGCCATGTGTGCCGGGAGCAATCACCATTATAAGATGGTGCGGGCCTCCGCTGTGCCTAAGTAGTAAACAAGCCTTGTACGCAGGTGCGAGAGTGAACTCACTCCTAGTCACTCCCATTCTCGGGGTGTAATAGTGGGGTGATGGGCAAGCAATGAATCAGGAGCAGTCACGCCATATCAGGTGCTGAAATGTCACGCTGTGGGTTATAAAAGCAGCGACATTTTTCTGGTTCGGGATCTTCCTGAGAAGCAAGCAATAAAGCTCTTGCCGCGGAAAATTCTGGTTTGTTGCATCTTTCTCGCCGGTCAAGCGGGACGCAATAAGTGGTGACGAAACCCGGAAACTGTCATCACACCAGCGCAAGGAAGATACTTCGTTTGCGGGGCAGAATCAGAACCGTGGGACAAAAGGCTCTACAAGTTACGTACAATCTTGAAATTTCTCCAGAGTTAGAAGCCCTTTTGATTGTTTGCATGGCGATTACACTTTTCCTTTCAGTTTCGTTTTGTTTCCACCACTGGAACTGCTGACTGGTTCTTAGTCGTGGTCAGGCCTGGACAGCGGCAGTATGGGTATCTCCCATTCTATAGTAGTGGCCTTATGCTTGGTCCTGAAGCAGTGTGGCCTAAAAATCGCCATGAAGACCTTAGAGGGATTTGTCAGAGAGATAGACGGTGTTGCACCATGGTATGCTTGCTCATTGTCATTAACTGTCGCCTCTTGGGACAAATTGAAAGGAGATCTAGTTAGTGAACAGCAGAAAGGCAAACTTAAAGCAGGGATTAGGCCGCTATGGAAATTGGTGAAATCGTGTTTAACAGATGAGAATTGTCAGAAAATGGTAGAAGCAGGTCAGAAAGTTCTGGACGAAATTCAAGAAAGTCTATCAGAGGTAGAGCGGGGAGAGAGAGTAAAAGTAGAGAGGAAACAAAGTGCACTGAAGAATTTAGGCCTTTCCACAGGCCTTGAGACTGAGAAAAAAGGAATGTCAGGGAAAATATCTGGGGAGAGATTAGAAAAAGGGATGGAAAGGGAGAGAAGAAGGGAGATCGAGCTGGAGAGTCACATAAGGAAAGGAGCCTCTACCTGCCACTAGATGAGTTTAAGCAGCTAGCTGTCAGTAGCTCAGAATCAGATAAGGAACTTAGCTCCTATGAGGAAACAGACTTAGAGAAGAAAGTGACAGGCTGTGAGGGAGAAAGATACCAGTCAGATGAAAGACGAGTTAATCAGTTACAGAATAACACGAAAGCAAGTAGAGACAAATGTCAAATCGTTGCACGGTCTTCGGATATGCAACTTTAGGGTTCTAGTGCACCTCCGCCTTATGTGCAGAGGCACCATTCGGAGCCTTATGTGCAGAGGTATCATTCAGACTTATTTATTCCAAAAGAGGACAGAGGAAGATGCAACAGGCATTTCCAGTTTTTGAAAGAGCTGAGGGAGGGCGTGTTCATGCTCCAGTAGAATATATACAGATTAAGGAGCTTGCAGAAGCAGTCTGTAATTATGGAGTCAGTGCGATTTTCACTGTAGCACAAGTTGAAAGGCTCGCGACTCATGCTATGACTCCTGGTGATTGGCAGACTGTAGTAAAAGCTGCAGCCCCCAGTATGGGGATGTATCTTGAATGGAAAGCTTTGTGGCAGGACTCCTGTAAGACGCAGGCAAGGGCCAATGCCACCATGGAAGGAGACCAAAGGACATGGACGTTCGAATTGCTTACATGTCAGGGACAGCATGCTGCTAACCAAACAGATTATCATTGGGGAGCGTACGCCCAGATCTCAGCTGCCACTGTTAAAGCATGGAAGGCACTCTCTAAGAAGGGAGAGGCAAGTGGTCATTTGACCAAGATCACTCAGGGGTCCCAGGAGTGGTACTCAGATTTTGTGACTAGAATGACAGAGGCAGCAGATTTGGAGATACAGAAGCAGCTATGCCTTTAATTGAACAGTTGATATATGAACAGGCTGCCCGGGAATGCAGGGCGGCTATTACACCTAGAAAAAGCAAGGGACTGCAGGACTGGTTGAAGGTTTGCCGTGAACTTGGAGGGCCACTCACTAATGCCGGTTTAGCAGCTGCCATTCTACAATGGCAAAAATGCCCTGACATGGCTGAGCTCAAACTCTGCTATAATTGTGGCAAACCGGGACACTTAAAAAAGGACTGTAGAGCCCTTGTCAAAAGGAGAGTGCCAGGATTGTGCACTAAGTGTGGAAAAGGATATCATTGGACTAGTGCTTGTCGTTCAATCAGGGACATTCGAGGCAGGCCCCTGCAGCCAGGATTCCCTCAAACAGTAGATCATGACACCATTTCAAAAAACCAGTACAGGGCCCTCAGGTCTCAGGGCCCGAAAACATACGGGACCTCGACAGGCGAAAAGTGGACCCCACAGTCCGCAGGGCAACAGAAGGCTCAGCTGGATTGGACCTCCATACCACCACCCAATTCATGCTGATCCCTCAAATGGGAGTGCAGCCTATTCCTACTGACTATAAAGGACCTCTGCCCTCCGAGAGTGTCGGCCTAATATTGGGCAGTGCTTCCCTTACACTACAAGGTCTTATTGTTCACCCTGGAGTTGTAGATCAAGATTATGAAGGGGGACTTCAAGTTCTCTGTTCCTGTCCTCAGGGTGTCGTTTCTATTTCACAAGGAGATAGAATAGCTCAGTTAGTAATTCAGCCAAGCCTACATGGCTGTTTTCCCTCTTCTGGTGTCCCTCAAGCTGCCAGAGGGATTGGTTCTACTGGAAATGATTAGGCTTATTTAATAATGCCTTTAGATTCCAGGCCTTCTTTAGAGTTAGTTATAGAAGGGAAACAATTTAAGGGGATTTTAGACACAGCAGCAGACAAAAGTATTATTTCTTCTCACTGGTGGCCGAAAACTTGGCCAGTTATTCAGTCATCACATTCTTTGCAAGGTTTAGGTTATCAGTCCTGTCCCATTATTAGTTCCCGTTCTTTGAGCTGGACAGCGCCTGAAGGTCAAATGGGACGATTCACTCCTTATGTCTTACCACTCCCAGTAAATCTCTGGGGGAGAGACATCTTACAGGCACTAGGACTGACCTTAACTGATGAATGCTCGCCACAAGCTGTTCAAATGATTAAGAAAATGGGCTATAAAGAAGGAAGGGGATTAGGAAAAGGAGAGCAGGGTAAACTTGAACCTATCCCTCAAAAAGGTAATAATGGGAGACAAGGTTTGGGTTTTTTCTAGAGACAGCTGTTGAGGGTTCCATGCCCATACCATGGCTTACAGAGGAAGTTGTATGGGTTCCTCAATGGCCTCTCTCCTCTGAAAAATTACAAGCAGCCACAAAACTAATTTCTGAACACTTGGGTCATTTAGAGCCTTCTACCTCACCCTGGAATACACCTATTTTCGTAATTAAGAAAAAATCTGGCAAATGGCGCTTATTACATGATCTTAGAGCAATTAATGCACAAATGCGTCTGTTTGGACCAGTTCAGCAAGGGCTAGCATTACTTTCTGCCTTAACCAAAAATTGGGAAATTATAATCATAGACATTAAAGATTGCTTTTTCTCTATACCTTTATGCCCTCAAGATAGGCAAAGTTTTGCGTTTACCATCCCAGACATTAATCATTTAGAGCCGGATCAAAGATACCAATGGAAGGTCCTACCTCAGAGGATGGCGAATAGCCCCACCATGTGTCAACTGTATGTACAATTGGCACTTAAGTCAGTTAGAGAACATTTTCCATCATTAAAGGTGGTAATTTATATGGATGACATTTTGATTTGCCATAAATATTCACAGTTATTGCAAGATGCATACCCTATATTAATAAAAACGTTAGGGCAATGGGGATTGCAGGTGGCCACCGAAAAGGTGCAAGTTGCTCGAATGGGAGCCTTCCTAGGGTCACTCATTTATCCTGACAAAATTGTTCCTCAAAAATTAGAGATTCACAAAGACCAACTACATACCTTGAATGATTTTCAAAAATTGTTAGGAGATATTAATTGGCTGAGACCATTTTTGAAAATTCCATCAGCAGAATTAAATCCATTATTTGACATATTAGAGGGAGATACCCATATCTCCTCCCACAGAGCACTTAGCCCAGCTGCATGTCAAGCTTAACAAACTGTAGAAAAGGCCCTACAAGATGCTCAATTACAACGCATTGACGAGTCAAAGTCATTTGAATTGTGCATATTAAAAACGGCACAGTTACCAACAGTAGTCTTATGGCAAAATGGGCCCTTGCTGTGGGTCCATCCTAATGCTTTCCCTACAAAATTCATTGAGTGGTATCCTAATACAGTTGCTCAACTTGCACTTAGGGGGATAAAAGCAGCCATTACTTATTTCGGGAAAGAACCTTATATACTGTGAGAGTATACAACCGAGAGGAAATTTATGTCATAGGGGTTAGGATAATATCCTCTGATCTAAATTGTTATGATCATGTCTTAATAGCTATGTATCTTAGTACCTGAAAACTATTTCCCTACATTCATTTGCTTATTCATGATTGGAATATATATTGTACGCTTTCTCATTTCGTGGTATGTTAAATTTGGAACTTGGTATGAAACTGTTAAAAATCCGAATGTGCAGTCTTCAATTGCATTATATATGCCTTAAACACCAAGACGGAAGGAAATGAATATAATAAATCTTTTTTTTTTTGCCATGTAATACAAACTTATTCAGAAAACCTACTGAAAGACCCCCGCAGGGAGTCCCTTCTCAGGGAAGCACGCACCCCATAGGACACTGAGGCCGAACTCGCTGTAACTATACAAGACTTTAATGGCACACAAACACACAAACAACAAAGGATCACTCAAGCCAGCGTGCTGGGGATGATACTCATGCACCGCACAGGGGGCAGGGGAGTTCAACCCCAGCCCAAACTTTTTACAGGCTTATAAAGGCAAAAACCACAAACCAAAAACAGGGGAGCCAAAAGAATTCGCACCATTACACATAATTGGCTTATTTAAATGGCGGCGGGATGATTACAAATTAACAAGGTAATATGTGCCTGCTAAGATGTAGAAAGACACAAGGGCTTGGGACTTCTCGAGGTCAGCAGGGCACCTGGTCAATGTAGGAAGTAGCTGCCCGGGAGGCGCCATCCTGCACGTGGCCATATGGTCTGTTCTGATAGCAGTGACTAGTTCCTGCATTCTCTTTTTCATCTTTTATGGCTGGACATTCTTAGCTACAGGGTGGGTTTGGCTGTGCCTGGACCCACCTGGGTCTATTCTTCAGCCCTGAATTTCTTGAACTTAGATACCACAATGCTATAAGACCCAAAATTATAAGTTTTTGCTGTTCATTTCCCACTTCTTTTAGTGGATAGCTCTAATTTTAGAACGACCTTTCTTCTTGTTGAAGAGTCTGATATTGCTGTCTGAGGACCATGACTTGTATGGTGTTTATTTTATCTTTAACAAAAGCAACCAGCTTATTTAAAATACATGGCCCAAAAGAAAGCAGGAGAAAAAAAAATAATCAGAGGGCCTGCCAGGGTAGATATCAGTGTCGTAAAACAGGGAGACCTGTTAAACCAATTTTCATACCATCCTTAATATGCTTCTCTTTCTTTGCTTCGTTTTTCTAACCTTTCTCTGAGCTTATCCATGGAGTCCCTGATAAGACCAGAATGGTCTACATAAAAACAACACTCTTCTTTTACTGCGGAACAGAGTCCACCTTTTTTGAGAAAAAGTAGATCTAGCCCCCTCCTGTTCTGTAGCACTACCTCTGATAGTGAGGTCAAAGATTCTTCAAGTTTGGTGATGGACTGCTCTAGTGCTCCTAGGTCTGCATCCATAGCGGTTGTGCAATTCATGAAAATAGTGGGGGGTCTGTATCAAGGCAGTTGTGCCTGTGCTGACCCCAGCTGCTGTTCCTAGACCCAAAAGGACTGCTAAGGTCATGGTAATGGGTTCCCTTTTATACTGGGTCCAGTGGTTGAATCCATTGACAAAAAACTGTCTTCATGATACAGAAGCCTCGGAACACTCTGAACTAAACGACAATAATCTTTAGAAGTATTAAAAACAGAAGTAAATACACAGGGAGTGAGTCCAGTGTTGCAAGCCCATACTGTGTCTAAGGGAGGAACTAAGTACTGACCTCTATTATTGGAAGACTGGAGATGATGAGTCTGATTACAGAGGTACTGTTTGTCATGTGGGACTTGTTCCAGGCAAAGTCCATTTCCCGAGACAGCTGCTAATGTTAGTTTTCTGTTTTCTCCCCAAGGACACTGAGAATTGTCCTCAGCCTTATTGTATGTCCTGACTTGAGCAACTCCCTCATAACATGGGGGATTGGAGGCATAACACAGCCAACAAGACTTAGTGATGTTGGGATTGGTACAATTGAGTACCAAAAAGCCCCCTGTACCAGACTAAACAGACAGTTTTCAGAATCTGGGGGAGTAGGGGCAATGTAAGTTTCATGTCTGAGGAAGAGGTATAGACTTCTGTTGGAATAGCTGGACCAACTAGGGTAGGTCCGGGAAAGGTAGGTCTGGGAAGGGGCATTGGAAGTTTTTTAACAAGAACGTGGTTAGGTCTTACTGCCTGGGTTGGGGGACACTTCATCTTTAGCCGAATCTTAAATGTGAATCCAGGGCCTGTCCCTGTCACATAAAATGTTAGGCCCCACTGTCTTCCCTTTATCCAATCTTTTTTGTCTCTTTTGCTTTTTGAGTAAAAGTGATGTTTAAGGAATCATGGCCCTTATTTCATCTGGATACTATAATAATATCGAGCTAGAGGATGGGTCCCAATGAGTGGTACCAGTGGTTTCACATCTCTACTGACTACAGAAGATGCCCTCTATTCCCCCACACCAGCAAGCCTCTTTTTTATTTACCCTGTCCCTGGGACAGACATAAAAGGGCTCCTGACCAAGTCTCCTCTGTTTAGACCTACTACTACAGCCTGGTATATCTGCAATGTACTTTCCTTGGGAACTTAACCCCTGGTGATATGGCAGCTTGTGATAGATTACCTCATCTTGGGGCACCGTTTCATGTGACTATTCAGGGATATCCCAGGCGTCTAATCCATCTATCAGGGCACAGATTTCAGGAAACAGAGGGGGCCACCATGTATAAGGGGGGGCCACCTTTGAAGTACTCCATACAGTATCTCCAGCTGGAGAGATGACCTCCCATGTCAGGGTCATAAGAGTGTGAGGATTATTACCCAAGGTTGGGGTACTGCGAAGGCACAGTTTAAGAGAATTATCAGTAGCGGCCACTGTCCAATTTTCTCCGAGGTCGTCTTCATCCTGGTTGGGTGCCTTTTTTTATGTGGGATGTGTGGATCCAGGTGGCGATCCTGTCTACCTTTGCGACCTTGGCGGTGGTCAGCAGCACTAGATAAGGTCCCTTCCACCGGGGCTCAAGCATGCCAGCTCAATGTTGTCAGACCAGAACTGAGTCCCCGACCTGGAACCCGTGGGGCACTGCAGTGGTCCCTGGTGTGTAGGCTTCTTTGATCTGGTCCCAGATCTGTGTTTTGACAACTTCTAAGGCCTATAATGGGTAAACAGAGAAGAGGGTGAGGAAGAGTCATCACTGGAATCCAATATCCCATCAGACTTGGTCAAGGCGGGTGGTCCCCCATGTAGAATTTCATAAGGAGTAAGGCCGAAACATCCAGGTGTGTTTCGGGCCCTAAGGAGCACAAAGGGAAGGAGGGTCACCCAGTCTTTACCACTGGTCTCAATAGCTAATTTAGTTAGGGTTTCTTTTAGAGTCCTGTTCATTCCTTCTACCTATACTGATCTCTGGGGTCTATAAGCACAATATAACTTCCAATTGTTCCCCAATTGTGTGGCTCATTCCTGACTTACCTGGGCAACAAATGCAGGCCCATTATCCAAGCAAATTACCCTGGGGATCCCAAACTGGGGTAGGATCTCTTCAATGATCTTCTTGGTCACCACCTGAGCAGTTGCAGACTTGATGGGGAAGGCTTCTACCCGTCCTGAGAAAGTGTCTATGAAAACTAGTAACTCTTTATTACCATATTTTCCATGTTTGATCTCAGTGAAGTCTATTTCCTAGTAAACACCAGGTCTATCCCCCCGTTGTCATTTTTCTTGTTCATTAAAGGGGCGTGCAGCATTAATTAGGGCACACACTTGCAGGATTTAGTTACTTGTTCGTCTAGTAGCCTGAGCACATAATAGTTTGAGGACTGGATTAAATCACACAATTTCTTTGCCCCCAGATGTGTCAGGGGATGGATGCGTTTTACATATGCCTTTCCTTCTCTATAGGGCAAAATAATTGTTCCTTCTTTTGTTCTTGCAATCCCATGGTAGCTAAATCCTTTGGACTTCCCTTGTTCTTCAAGATCTTCAATCATCTCATAATCTTTGGAGGTGTATTCAAAACTGATCTCTGGGGTTCCTTTTGGTTCTTCTATAGTCTCTAGAGGCAGCGCAGGGATGCATTGTACCACCTGTTTGGCCGCCCAATCTGCCATCTGATTTCCCTGGGCTACAGGACCTTGCCCCTTTGATGGCCAGGGCAGAGGATGATGGCCACTTTCTTGGGCATGTGTATAGCCTCTAGGAGAGCCAAGATTTCTTCTTTATATTTGATTTCCTTGCCTGCCGAAGTAAGTAGCCCCCTTTGTCTATAGATGGCCCCATGAATGTGGTCTGTTGCAAAAGCATAGTGGCTGTCAGTGTAAATATTGATTGCCTTACCTTCTGCCAGCCGCAGAGCTTTAGTTAGCATCAGGAGCTCAGCCTTCTGAGCCCAAGTTCCTTCTGGAAGGCTACTTGCCCAAATTACCTGTTTTCTGTCAACCACTGCCTCTCCTGCTCTTTATTTTCCCTCTACCACAAAGCTGCTACCATCTGTGTACCAGTCAGGCACACCTGGCCAAGTTCGATCAGTCAGATCCTTTCTCGATCAAGTTTCTTCAGCCAGGATATCAGCACATTGGTGTACCCAGGTGGAGTCATCCATCTCGGGGAGGAGGGTGGTAGGATTGAGGATGGCAGGTGGGGTAAAAGTCACTCGGTCATTTAGCAACAGGCTCTGGTAGTGGGTCATCTGGGCATTTGTCATCCAATGGTCAGGGGGCTGTCTTACAATACTCTCTAACACATGGGGAGCGAATACAGTCACATGCTGACCTAGAGTAAGCTTGTCAGTATCTTTAACAAGTAGGGCTACTGCAGCGATGGCTTTTAGGCAGGAGGGCCATCCACTGGCAACTGGGTCCAATTTTTTTTGACAGGTAGGCCACTGGCCGCTTCCAGGGTCCCAGAGTCTGAGTCAGGACTCTGCGGGCTACTCCAGCTGGCTCATCAACGTATACGGTGAAATGCTTAGTCAAATCTGGCAGGGCCAAAGCCTGGGCTGCAATCAGAGAAGCCTTTATGCTGTTAAAGTCTTTTTGGTGTTCCTCTGTCCAGGTGAACGGGACGTTTTCTTTAGTGAGTGGGTACAGAGGGGCCGCCAACATTGTGGACCCTAGTATTCAGAGTCTACAAAAGCCTGCCTTTCCCAGAAACTCAAGTACTTGTCACAGAGTGGTGGGGGTTGGGATCTGCATCACAGTCTTCTTTCGAGCTTCAATGAACCACTGCTTTCCTTCTCGGAGGGTGTATACTAGGTAGGTCAAGTCCATAGGGCATAGCTGAGCTTTCTTAGTGGTATACCAATTCACTTTTTTCATTTAGAAGCTTTTTGGTCTCTTCAAGGCACAGTTCCTGGGTTGAAGCTGCAAGGATTAAATCATCTACATACTCCAGGAGAGACATTTGGGGGTTCTGTTCCCTAAAGGGCACAAGGTTGTGGTGGACCACTTCATCAAAAAAAGTGGGTGAGTTTTTGAACCCCTGTGGCAGCCTAGTCAAGGTTAGCTGACCCGTATATCCTCCTTCAGGGTCTCGACACTCAAAAACACACAGAAGTTGACTGCTCAGGTGTAATCTGAGACAGAAAAAGGCATCTTTTAAATCCAGGACTGTTTACCAGGACCGTTCAGGTGGTAAGGAACTTAGCAAGTTGTGAGGGTTGGGCACAGTTGGGTGAATGTCCTGTACCCGTTTATTGACTTCTCTTAAGTCCTGGACAGGCAGATAGTCATTTGTCCCAGGTTTACACACTGGCAGGAAGGGGGTATTCCAATGGGACTGGCACGGGACCAATATACCCTGTTATAGCAGTCTCTGGATATGTGGTCGAATGCTGTTTTTAGCCCCTTGACTCATGGGGTATTGCCTGACTGAAACAGATTTGGCAGCCACTTTTAGCTCGACTATGTTGGGTGGCACTTGCCTAGCTAATTCCATCCCAGCCTGCTCTGCCCAAACCTCTGGAAAAGCTGTCAACCATTCTTTAAAGGGTAAAGTCTCAGACTTCTGTTCGTGGAGGTGATATTGTTCTTCTAAATTTAAAACTAAGCATGCCACTGGATTCTTCTTCCATGATACCTCAGGTCCGTCAGAAGTAAACTGGACTTGTGCTTTCAATTTTTTCAAAAGGTCCCTGCCTAGCAGGGTGCTGGGCACTCAGGTATCACAAGAAAAGAATGTGTCACTTTATTTTTTCCTATGTCTAAAATCCTTTTGGTTGTCCAGGGATAAAGCTTGCTACCAGTGGCTCCCATAACTAAAATCTTCTTTGATCCTAATTGTCCTAAAGCTTCAGTCAAGACTGATTATTCAGCTCCTTTGTCTATTAGAAAATTAACGGGGGTCCCCTCCACAGAGTGAGTTACCCTAGGCTTGGGGAGGGGGACCGAGCCCCGACTTCCCTGGTCTTCTTCAAGGGCCAATACTTTGGGGCCCCTCTGCTTCTTCTTTGGGCAGTCTCTGGCCTAATATTCTTTTTTCTTGCAGGATGTGCATTGGTCTTTCTCAAGTGGCGGTCTCTGTTCTCCTGGGGGTCTTCTTGCCCTATTGGGCAGGTACCCTGACTGACCCTTCTATGAACTTTCTCCACCTACCACTGCGGCCAAAATCTTAGTCAAGTTCCTATCCTGCTGGCGTTCATGCCGGTTTTCTCTTTCCTCTACCTCTTTCTCTTCTCTCTCTTGCTTTTCTTCCTCAGTCTCTCTCTTGTGGTACACTTTCTCAACTTATTTTACTAAATCCTGCAGAGTATAATATTGGAGCCCCTCTAACCTCTGTAAATTTCTCTTAATATCAGAGGCAGACTGACCAATGAAAGCTATGGCTACAGCTGCCTGCTGTCCCTCCAAAGAGGGATCAAACGGGGCATATCTCCTATAAGCCTCCATTAGTCGTGCTAAGAAAACGGAGGGCAGCTCCATTGAACCATGAAGGACTTCTCTTACCTTGGCCAAATTGGTGGGTCGCTGTGTGGCCCCCTCTATCCCTGCCACTAGAGTCCAGCAGTAGACTGTGAGACGCTCCCTATCTTTCACAGTATTGAACTCCCAGGCAGAACGGGCCAAGGGGAAAGCTGCATTTATAAGGTTGGGGAGATTAGTGGGGGTCCCATCTGGTCCTGGGATGATTTTTTCTGGCTTCTAGCAGGATCCTCTCTCTCTCTTCAGTTGTAAAGGAGACCTGAAAAAGTTGCTGGCAGTCATCCCAAGTGGGCTGGTAGGAGAACATTAGGAACTCAAGGAGTCCTTTTAAGCCTGAGGGATTCTATGAGAAAGAGGAGTGATTAGTTATACATATCTGTTATACATATCTGCCAACATATCTACCAATGAAAATGGCCAGTACTGCAATGGGACTAACTGCCCGGGGCAGGGGCAGGTCCTCCTACATAAGCTCTTAAAGGCAAAGCAACAGTGGAATCTGGTTTAGATTCACTTCCCTCTGAACTATGGCCTTCGCAGCTAGGAGTCCCTCCCACCGGTCCTGTCACAGAGGCCACCCTGGGGTCTGCTGGGGTGGGCAGCTGTGAGTGACCAGGATTAGAATTTCTTTGGGGGTAAGGGGGTGAGAAGGAGTCAAGGAAAAAGGCATCATCAATTTCAGGATAGATCCTCAGGGGGGCCGATTGAACGTGCTCTGGCAGACCTGCAGGCATCATTTTCGGTTTCATGGCTACTGCCACCATCGCTGCCTCAGCTCCGGAAGTCCAGGAACACAGTCAGGGTGGCAGATTTTGTACCAGGTCCTGCCACACAATTATATACGGCACCGGATCAGGATGCCCTCCTGCGGTCTGAAAAATAACTTTACACCTAGAATAAAAGGCAGGCTAAAATTTCCCTGCGAAGGCCAGCCCACACTGAAAGCTGGCCATTTAGAGGAGCAAAAAGTTTGCCAAGGTCCCTTCTTGACATTGAAGGAAAGATTGTTGGCCCTAGTCATAACGTCTGTCCAATGGTTCTGAGTAAGTGTTAGTGGGGTCGTCACAGTCTTTCCCACGTTAAGCTCTGTCACACACATGATAAAAACGATTACAAAGGCTACAAGACTCAAAAACAAAACCAGTCGCCTACTCTGTGTCAACCAGAGTTCCTGAAAAGAATCAGAAGGCCTAGTAACAGGTCTCAGAAAGAGATCGTCAAGGAGAAAATTTATCTCCTGACTTTTCCCAAGGGGGTTCACTAGGCATTCCTGGCCCTGCCCCTGACTTCCCTGAACGTCTCCCAGGGCGAACAAATGGTGGACCCCTAGACACATCTGTCTTTATCCACTTTGCTCTCCCTTCAAAGCGCTGTCTCATAAGAGCATTTGCAAAACTGAAACTGTGATCTCACAAGATTTTCAGACAGAATATAGAGACAAAACCAAGACAAGATAGAGGGCCTTACCTCCAATTGGGTCTAGGACCCCTGGGTGGTCACGCACTTCCCGGCCAATGCACCACATGAAAGACCCCTTCAGTGAGTCCCTCTTCAGGGAGGTGCGCACCCAGTAGGACACTGAGGCGGAACTCGCTGTAACTATACAAGCTTTAATCTCACACAAACACACAAACAAAAAAGGAGCGCCCCAGACAGCATGCTGGGGTCGAAACTCATGCACCGCGCAGGGGGCAGGGAAGTTCAACCCCAGCCCAAACTTTTTACAGGCTTATAAAGGCAAAAACCACAAACCAAAAACAGGGGAGCCAAAAGAATTTGGGCCATTACACATGATTGGCTTATTTAAATGTTGGCGGGATGATTACAAATTAACAGGGTAATATTTGCATGCTAAGGTGTAGGGAGGCACAAGGGCTTGGGACTTATCGAGGTCAGCAGGACACCTGGTCAATGTATGATTTATGGGGAGCTATAGGGAGGTGCCATCCTGCCAGATGGCCATTTGGTCCGCCCTGATAGCAGTGGCTAGTTCCTGCATTCTCTTTTTTATCTTTTATGGCCGGACATTCTTAGCTACAGGGTGGGTTTGGCTGTGCCTGGACCTGCCTGGGTCTATTCTTCAGCCCTGAATTTCTTGAATTTACACACCACAATGCTATAAGACCCAGAATTATAAGTTTTTGCTCTTCACTACAACATCCAAGATTTTACCTCTTAATCAGATCTCTATCTTTTTAGCTCCAAGTTACTTTGGGTTTTGCAATTTTCACAGGGTGTCTGACAATCTCAATCACTACAGCCTGCTGCTGTTCTTCAACAATTGTCTAACAGGCAACCAAGCTCCTGCTGTTTCTATCAAAGAAAGTCCCACCCATTCCTCTTGTTCAAAAGTGGGGCTGGACAGGCACTCTCAGGCCAAGGAGGCCTCAGTAAACTTTATCTGAACATTCAGGTGCTCTCAGGCACTCCTTTGTTGAGCCATGCCCAGGCTTCGGAAAAAAAAACAGCCCAGTGGATAAAAGTCATTTCATTTGTACCTGGCTGTCCACTTTGAACAAATGAGCAATAATTCTGTTTTTGTGAAATATAACAGGTAATGAATATTTTAGTTTCAGTCAGTGGAAACTAACGGCTGTTCCCATTAACTCTTTCACACCAATTAACATTTTTGCTTCATAGTCCCTTTAACATTTTCAATTTCCACAGTATTCACACCAGGATGAATACTGAGACATTAAGACCAGGGACATCATTAGAGCAAAGGTAAACAACTCTGTCTCAACATATGTCCTTTCACAATGGAAACAGACCAGAGACCATGGGGATGCACAACTCTGAATAGTTTATAAAGGGCCCTGTAGATATCTGTTCCTGTATATTGAGGGGTGTGTTTAAGTGGAAAAAACTTACAGCTGTCATTTGGGAATAACACATATAAACCTCAAGTGTTTTTTTTTTTTTTAATGAAAAATGTTGACAATTACGTTTCTTATACATAGGGAATATCTGGATTAAGAACTAGTCCGTACCCAGACTTCACACTTCCTCTGACCCTGACTCTGTACCTTCCAGGCTAAGAATAATCTTGATGGCCTGATTTCCCCAGTAACAGGCTATCCAGTAGAAAAGAACAACAAACTTCTCAAGATGCAACCAGTATACTAAGACATGGTTCATGTCTAATTGTTTACACAGACAGGCAGAATACAGTACCACTACCAAGATTTGGGAATAAGAAGCCAGTGTCTATGAAAATCAAAGAAACCTTCTGCAGCATCATGATCAGGAGTAGTGGAAACTGCAAGCTTTGTGGCTGCAGTGGTGAATAATTCCTCACCTGACAGCTCATCCCAGATTTATCACACTAACCTCACAGGCCACTGTGAAGAATACAAACACTTTGGATGTGCACAGCTTAAGACAGAATGCTACCCAACAGGATGCCTTACATAGGCTCTATGTGGTAAGGTTGTTACAGAAAGTTAGAAGTGTCTGAAGGCATTACTTGGGAACCGTGATGAGGACATCTTCTAAAGAAGTATTGTGAGACAGAAAATTAAAAAAAAATGTTGATGTCTGCTTAGAAAGGGGTTTAATCTCAGGATTTGGTGATAAAATCCAGTAGATTTGAATTCAGGACTGAACTGCACAAGAAGGCCCAGAATTGCTAGGACTATACAGAAAAATCTATTTCCAGATAAGTTAAACAGAAAAAAAGGAGAGGAATGAAATGAAAAAAGAAGAATGTCAGTGTCTTGATGGTAAATTCTGTCTTTGTGAGCAATAATCAACAAACTTTGAAAGGAATAATGCAACAATGTGAAAAAAATGGACACACCATTTGAAATATCTTACATAAATCAGTAAAAAAAACATTAAAAATATCTCACTAAAAATGGCAATATTTGCAGGGTGTTGGTGGTGCACAGCTTTAATCCCAGCACTTGGGACGCAGACGTAGGCAGATTTCTGAGTACAAGGCCAGCATGGTCTACAGAGTGAGTTCCAGGACAGCCAGGGGCATATAGAGAATTCCTGTCTCGAAAAAATCCAAAAATCAGACCATACACACAAATAAGAAAACAAACAAACAAACAAACAAAAACAAAAAACAAAACACACACACAACACACAAAAAACAGAAATACAACAACATAAGGCAATATTCCCTTTCTGTCTTGTGGTTTTCTTTTTTAAATGTGTTATTGCATCTCAGAGATGCCTCCTCCTTTATAAACACTGGCATCACAAACACATCATAGATATGAACTTGCAACATCGCCACAGGTGGTTTACAACTCCTTCTACTTCAGTGACACAAGGGACTCCACACACATACTCCTTCCATAGAGTAAATGTATCCAATATCATACAGATTATTCAAAACAATGGAAATATCTTCAAATTATCTCAACACTTATGCCCAGTGATCGGGTGTCTCAGCTTGACGCTCCCAATGATCAATTGTTTATAAGTACTAGCTTGTAAAACTGTAAATGAGTTGTCTATCTGGAACCCTTTATAAGATCCTGTCCTCAGAAAGGATCCTGTTCAAAGCCATTAGCCACTTTTTTTTTAATGTGCACATTTAATGGGATAAAGTAATGAGACTTTTCCTAATTGTAGAAACGACCTCGTGTCTTTATTTTCCCACACATTTTTTATTACATATGTTCTTCTTTTACCTTTCAAATGCTATCCCAAAAGTCCCCTATACCTCCTGCCCCCTGCTCACATACCCACTCACTCCCACTTCTTGGCCTTGGCATTCCCATGAACTGTGGCATATAAACTTTGCTAGACCAAGGGCCTCTCTTCCCAATGATAGCCGACTAGGCAATCTTCTGCTACATATGCAGCTAGAGGAACAAGTTCTGTGGGTACTGGTTAGTTCATATTGTTGTTCCACCTATAGGGTTGCAGACCCCTTCAGCTCCTTGGGTACTTTCTTTAGCTCCTATATTGGGGGCCCTGTTTGCCATCCTATAGATGACTGTGAGCATCCACTTCAGTATTTGCAAGGCACACTATTTCATACACCAGCAAGATTTTACTTAAGAGACCCTGATATAGTTGTCTCCTGTGGTATTTTGCCCTCAGTCACTTCTATGCTTCAGAAGAAACAAAGCTCTAGTTGTGTGCCATGCAGATCTGACCCATCCAGCAGGTCCAGTTATTCGAGGATCTCGAGGGGACCTCCACCTAATAACCAAATGGGGGGTAGAGAGAGAAGAGGGTCTTGTACGAGTAACGACACGGAAACCGTTCTGAAGTTGTATCAAGACCCTCAAATGTATTAGCCAGGCCCAAGGTTTAAATACTCAAGCAAAAGGGGAAGTGCCTTTCGGCAGGAAGGATGGGGCAGTAGAATTGTACAAGGAAACGGGGAAGTACAGATACTTAGCGGGAGGGATGGGGCAATACAAGCAAAAGGAGAAGTATTTATCAGTGGGAGGGGGGGCAATAGAATTGCACATTCTTAGGCAGTTAAACGGGGAAGCAGGAACTTGGTGGTGTCAGGGTGTGGTCCGGAGAGCGGTGATGACCCAGGGCTGGAACATCCTGTGGTTCTCGGAATCCATGTGTCGGTGGCCCGCCTTTGACCCTCTTTTCTTCTCGGGGGGAGAGGCCCAATTCAGAGATCAGGACAATAGCGTTGCCTTAATGGCTCCCAACACAGATCATGTAGAGGGCTGTCAATATCCCCTCTCTTCCAGCAAAGCCTCACAAACAGTCACAACGATTGTCTTCAAGGACAACTTTGAGTGCCTAAGATAAGGATCAAAGCACCTCTGCTTGCTCCAATGTCTAAATGCCACTGCAGATTAAGAAATTCCCTAGCAAGACCCTAAGATTCACAGTCCAGGACCATTTCAGCAACCCATTACTTTTCTAGGGTCCAAACTTGTTGCAATTCTACAGACCTATACATTGTACCCTTAGAGTCCTTCTCAAGAGCAGGCAGCAACTGCTCCAACTGCTTTCTCCAAAAGCAGCTAAACAGAAACAACCTGCAGAGTCAGGTGATCTGCTCCTGGTTCCACCAAGGTGACTTTGCCTTGTGTGTGGGGTGGTAATGGGAGTTCCCTGCTGTGAGACCCTTTTCCTGTAGTTGTGCTCATCCTCCAAAGCACTTGGAAAGACAAGGAAAGAGTTCCTCATTCAAAATCCCTCCTCCTGCCTGCGGTGTTTGTGTTTCTAAGGAGTGGTAAATCGGCTCTATTTGGGGGGTTCTTTGTGTCTTTGTGAGTCCACACACAGTGATTGCTCTCTCCTATCCTACCTTTCCCAGAAAAATTAGAATCATAGTCTAGACATCATTTCTTTTATTATATAAACTTTGATGGTGGGTATGGTTGTTTGTGTACATGTCATTTTGCTTGGACACTTCATGTGTAAAATACCTGCAGAGGAAAGAAGACACTACAGCAGCATATGCTGCTGGAAATGGAGGAAGTGAGAAAGAGAAAGGAAGAAGGGGACTATTAATAAATTTTAAAGCTTTCTAGTTAAATCCGCTCTTCAAGATAAACAACTGAAAGTGTAATTAGTCGCTGGCCTTGTTATATTAATACTGACTATAACAGTAAAGCATTTGAAATGTTTTGTAAACAATTTATTAATTTTCAAATACAGGGTAATGTGGAACTTTAAAAAAACTCCTCTTCTTAAAAAAAAAAACAAAGGACAAGATAAATTATATCCCCATGCACATTATTTAAATCACACTTTAAGAACTTTGAAATTTGGATGTCAAAGAACTTAAAAATGCCTGATAGTATCTTAAATAGGAGACATAATCATATCTAGGTCAAATGAAAATAATCTACTTATTGGTATATGGCTTGATCCTAAGTAGCTACTTTATTGGGAAATGGACAAGCATAGGTTCTCTTCACAGAATGCTGCATATATGAAGGCTAATTTTTGTGACAAACTAAAAGGTGTATTTGCTTAGTGCCCTGACTGTAGTGACAAGAAAGCTGTATTGTGTATATGTTTTTGACCCACCTTTGTTTATCATTTTCCCAGTTTGGACAAGCTAAGATGCATTACTTCAAGGTTTTTAAGACTTATGGGACATAGCACAGTAGAGACTGTGTAATCCGATTTAGAAAGATTAGTCTCAGAATAGAATTATAGTGATTCATCTTCTAACCTCACTGTGAGCAGTTATTCTAATTCAATATTGGACTGGTCTATTAATAATTTCAGTATTAGAAGAATTAGGGAAGATAGCTAAAATCTTAATTAGCTAGCAAATTTAATTTGGATCACAGCCTCCACTCCCAGAGAGGCTGCAGCCTTTCTGCAATTCTCAAAGCCACCTCCCCCACACCTGGATCTCTAAGACTAAGCTTGATCATTGCTAATTTGCAACTGAATGGGGTACCTGGACTTCACCAAAGAAACTTTCACACTGTTGCTTATCACAGTCCCACCTTTGTTTCTCAAGCAGGTCATCCAAGTCCTTCAGCCTGACTGTATCAGATATACAGCCTTGCCTCCAACAGCCCAGGTGGCAGTTATTGATCTTTATTCTAGTACATATTATGACTTTGGTCTGAATTGGGAATAAGGTGTGCTAATGAGGGCTGGATATTCAATGACAGACATCCAGATCTCAGAACCATGCCAAACTAAGACAGAGGTACATGCCAAAGGCCATGACTGTTGATAACACAACACAGAGCCATGTTTTGTGTGAAATATAACACAAACTAGTTGCACATAGCATCCATAATGGAATTTGATGCTTCAGGAAGATCTAAGATTTCCTAAGGTAGGTGTGGCCTCCAGCCACCATAACTCCCAGGCAAGACTATAGAGCATAAATACATTTTATGCCTCAGTACAGCACTTTTTAAAATATTATTAACGGGGGGGGGGGAGTATAACCTCCTCCAACCTATGCAGGTTCAGACCTTATGCCATTGAGGCAGGGCCACCTGCAGTGCAGCTCCTCAGCTAGTTTCCTTTGATGTGACACTACCTGCCATCTGCCATGAGGCCAAATTGGTTCTCCAAGATTTTCTGTAGTTAACTGCAATCTGTGAATTTGGTGACTTAGTGCTAAAAGGCTGTGCTGGCAACTTGGTATCAGGAACGCAAGAAAC
The DNA here is from genome assembly GCF_000001635.26 of Mus musculus. Classification (NCBI taxonomy): domain Eukaryota; kingdom Metazoa; phylum Chordata; class Mammalia; order Rodentia; family Muridae; genus Mus; species Mus musculus. Next base: position 90,370,237 of record NC_000087.7, read on the forward strand.
TTGGCATGGCAGAGAATGGGTTTCCCCCTTTATAAGTGCAAACTTTTATTAAATATTTGAGCCTAGATCAGAAAATTGTCTTGGCTCCATTTTTCTCTCACCTATATAGTTCCCCTCTCTTTTCAGCCTCTGTTTACCTCCCAGGTGAAACACAGTTCAAGTTAGGTAAGGCCTGGTTTCCAACAGTTTTGGTCCTGATCTTTATCACATTGAACACAAGACAGAATTTTACACTAACACTAAAGTTATTTGCCTGTGCTTAAAATTCTGATTACAAAACACTTCCTTTAGAACAGTGGAGTGGTTGATGAACACCAGACTCTTACTTAGCAATAGTTGGCCTATGAATTTGGAATAAATTTCTTATTATGTGGAAGATTCAAATTGAATTAAATAGTTTTACAATAAGCTAGGAAGGAAGTAGACATGAAGGAAAAAAATTCTAGAGTAGATCAGTACTAAAACTGAACTAATCTGAGGGTTATCTGTGTGCTAGTGGGGAGGCTAGAGGGAGAGGGAGAGGGAGAGGGAGAGGGAGAGGGAGAGGGAGAGGGAGAGGGAGAGGGAGAGGGACAGGGACAGGGACAGGGACAGGGGCAGGGGCAGGGGCAGGGGCAGGGGCAGGGGCAGGGGCAGGGGCAGGGGCAGGGGCAGGGGCAGGGGCAGGGGCAGGAAGGAGGAGGCAGAGGCAGAGGTAGAGCAGAGGCAGAAATGGAGGCAGTGGCAGACTGAGGACCTAGAATTCCAAGCCACAGAAAGGAGTGTAATTGAGACAATGTCTCCATAACAACTGAAAGCAACATAACCTAAGGGCATCTGTCAATTTCCTGGACAACTATTCACAAAGCTAATCTTTCAAATTCCAACCAAAATTTTCATAGAATGAGAGGATTGGGATTTCAAAATCAGGTGAACATATTTCTTATTATTCATTAATATTTTTTACTTAAACTAGCAAAATATATGTATTCATTTTTTTAATTTCCAAAGTATTTCATTATTATTATTATTATTATTACTATTATTATTATTATTATCATTATTTTTGTTACTAAAAATCAGTTTTTCAGTACAGTTCTTGTTTTCCTCCTGGTTCAATTTGGTTAGAATAGCCTCTAATTTTCTCTCATTGATTAAATAGGTTGTAACTTCTTTTGCTTTTATGTTGTGAATATAAGTTATGGTTGATAAAAGCCTGTTAAATATACATGACATTTTCTAAAGCAAAAATTCATATATGTTAAAACTGTATTTAAAATCTATTTGTAATATTGTAATTTTGTAAAACTGTATTTAAAATCTATTTGTAATTTTGTAGTAGAAACAAAAAATACTCTCAAACAAAGTCCTGTATGAAAGGAAGAAGTGACCAGTTCCTCATTAGGCAGTGACCATTCCATCTCCACAGGAGAATATGCAGTGTAACTGTGGCTTCATAGAATGAATTGGGTAGTGTTCCTTCTGTTTCTAATTTGTGGAACACTTTCATGAGAATTGGTATTAGTTCTTCTTTGATGGTCTGATAGAATTCTGCACTACAGCCATCTAGTCCAAGGGTTCTTTTGTGACCCGTCCAGCAGGTCCAGTTATTCGAGGATCTCGAGGGGACCTCCTCCTAATAACCAAATGGGGGGTAGAGAGAGACGAGGGTCTTGTACGAATAACGACACGGAAACCGTTCTGAAGTTGTATCAAGACCCCAATGTATTGAGAAAGGTCCAAGGTTTAAATGCACAAGCAAAGGGGGAAGTACAGATACTTATCAGTGGGAGGGGTAGGGCAATACAAGCAAAAGGAGAAGTACTTATGGGAAGGGGGGCAATAGAAATTCTTTCTTTTGGCAGCTACACCAGGAAGCAGGAACTTGGTGGTATCAGGGTGTGGTCAGGACACCGGTGATGACCCAGGGCTGGAACATCCCGTAGTTCTTGGAATCCATGTGTCGGTGGCCCGCTTTTGACCCTCTTTTCTTCTCGGGGGGGGGAGAGGCCCAATTCAGAGATCAGGACAATAGCGTTGCCTAAATGGCTCCCAACATCTCCCCCGTTTTAATATTTTTATAAAGGCATATTGTATAATAAATTTGTAGCCACGTTTTTAACGATCATCTAAACGTCTGTTTGCTCACCGGATGATTCTCTAAAACCACGAAGGACACAAGGACAAGTCATCTATGAGGCTTGAATTAATGGTTCCAATCTTTTGGATATAACTTGGGCTAGCCAAGGGATTTAGGAACGAAGCAAGCTCCATGGGTAGAGGTAGAGGTCTGATCCCCAGTGTGTAATGTTAGGGGCCATGTACAGGATTGACTCTCAGGCCCACAGATCTTTACCCAGAGTAACCCTGACCTGCTCCTGTGCCGTTTTTTTCTGGGGAAAGGTCTCTGGGGCACTCAACTTTTATGTAATCAGACATGTCTTTCAGAGACTGTCTAACAGCTTTTAGACTAATCTCTGTGTAGTACTTAGTCTTACAACTCTCACGGGCGACGGCTTCAAGTTTTAATTTTTTGATGTGTCTAGCCTGGGATGACTGTTTAGTTTCCAATGTGGCGAGAACGTATATTACCATGTCGGAAAAGCACAGACTACGGCAATCTATAAATGATTTGTGGCATGAGACTGATGGCCGAATTTAGGGGGAGGGGAATGATCTTACTTAAGCATTTTATGGAAATTGAGTCTCTCTCTCCGAGAAGAGGGTGATGAAGCGACATCCGCGTCTGCCTCTTCTCCAGTAACCTGCTTGTTATCACCAACGTCCAGCCAATGGTAATGAACTGAAACAAATGCACTTGAAAGAGATGAATCAACTTGAGATTTAACAAATCGGGTCAATTTCTGAAATGCCCAAGGACCGAAGGAGATTAATAATAGGAATTTTAATAGGGGCCCTAAAAGGGAGGGCAACAAGGTCAAAAGCCAGGGGGAGGTTGAAAACCAGTTTTGGTAGTTCACCTTTCCCCTAGGCCATTGTAAATACTTGTGTATGGGTGTAACTCAGTTATCTACAGTTCTAAGTATCTACTCTGGTTCCTCTTTAGGTCTTAAACTTCCTTTTTCCTAGTTGATGGTAAATTCCTGTGTAAGGCAGTGACCTAGCTTTTATTTAAAGTGATAGTGTAATGCCAGAGGCAATTCTGAATGTCACTGAACAGGCAACACTCTTCCTGAAATCTAAGCCCATGGTCTGCTCAAGGACTTTCTAGGACAGTGGAACACCGGTCAAGGCTTGGCTATGTCTAAAATTTCTACCTTTCTAGCCTTAATGTATGTTATATCTTGTCTTTTTACTAAGACTACTACTTCTAAGACATCTTTTGTCTCTAAATTTTTATCTATATAATATGTTGCTCTGACAAAGCTATGGAAATATTCCTATGCTTATCATTAACAAAATGGGCAGTATGTAGCTGCTGATCTAAAGCTGTGGTAGATACCTTTTTAAAGTTTGCATTTTCAGATTTTAAAACCAAGGATCATTTTTTAACTCTAATAGGCAGCAAAACATAAGCAGGTCTCTAACAAAAACATAACAGTAGATTCCTTATCTAAATTAGGATCTACACAATTAGTTAATTGACAAGAATTACAATGAATATGAAAAGACTTGCCAAGATTGGCGATCTTAACTCTTAAAATTATCTAACAATAAGCATATAGGTAAGGTACATAAACTTTCATAGCTATAAGGAGCTGGCCTGAATGGCAAAAAACAGTGTCTCTGACGAAAGCATCTTGTACATTCTCTGTACCAGTCTTTTTGCCTCACGAGTCAGTTTTTTTTAGTTGTTTGTATTTTAAGTTGGCACCAGGTTGGTACTCCTTGCTGCAGCCCATGGTGGAGATACGAAGTTTCTTTATCTGTTTGTAAGTGGATGCTCTCCGATTTTTCTTCTTTTGTGTACTCAGCACAGCTTTTTGGTCACCACTGTCAGGGCACTCACAAGTCACAGGTCAGTCTGTCACATTGGAAGCTAGCATGCTCTTGTAGCATTCTGTGGAAAAAACAGAAACATTCCCCCTTTTCCCCATATTAAGTATCTGAACAGGATCATGGCAAGTGCCAATAAGTGGATCCTTTTTATCTGCCCTAGACACTATTCTATCCAGTTTTTCCAAAACAAATATGTGATCCAAATAATGTGCACGGGGATATAATTTCTCTCCCCCCTTTTTTGTTTTTAAAGAAGGTATAGTTTTTAAAGTTTTACAATACCTTTGAGAATTATAAAATATCTCAGTAACATGTGTAACATTAAATTGTTGACAAAACATCTTTTGGAGGTTTTGAAAATAAAAATTTTGAAGCAAATAAATTTTTCTTTTTTAGATTTTCTGTAACTAAAATCTTAAATATTAAAAATATGTTGCCTCTAAATTTTATGGAGCAACAATTACTTTTTAGAACTTTAAACTTCTCTTTGGAGGCATTAGCTAATAGAATACTTTTTTTTACTTAGGAAACAATATACACTGAAAGATTTAAACTTTGTTTCTTGTATTGAAGCAGACAATAAAAATTTCATACATATTGTAAAGCTATGTTAGCCATACCTACAGGCAAAATTATCTAGTGATCACCAGTTCACTAAAAGTAAAACTCTTTGAATTTAAGCATTATTTTAAACATTTGAATAGATCTGTAACAAAGCTAAAAAGAACTTTTCTTGAACACAGGGAAAAACTTTCTTAGGCACTGTTTGTAAAATAAAAGAAGGCCACAAGCTTCTCTGGGCTACATTAACTTAAACGTAGGATATTTTTTAATCTGAGCATCTTGGCCCTCCTGTAATAAGGACCAGTTTTAGAGGAACAATTTAACTGTCTATGTCTCTAATTTTTGATACTCTTTCTTAAGGATGATTACTCTTATAATTATCTTAATTACAATATACAGGTGAATTAAAGATCTTAAATTTGTAATCAAACTGCAAGCTGCAGTCAATGGAACACTGGCAATTTTAACCATAATTTTTAAGTTTTCGTTGTAATATTAGAATGTATCTATAACTTTTGAAAAGTAAGACCCAATTTTAAACAATATTTTTTCTTTAAAATCAATACTAGAAACATCACTATCACGTTACAAAGTTTGGCTGTCAATTCATGAATGTATGACAGTGTAAATTTTAATGTTTTATTAAAGAGACATTGTTTTAAAATCTTATTTCTATAAGTCTACTTTCTGGGATAAGAATTACACAAAATTTTATCTCAATTTAGAAGTATCTTTAGAGGACTAGTTTTCTGGGCTGTTTTATGCCAGGTGCTTTTGTTTGAAAATGACTCTAGCCTTGAGTTATTACTAAGCTAACTTTGTAACCAGTGTTATACCTTTTTAATCATACCCAAATAACTTATAAGCCAATTCTCTATGACCAAGATATGTAGATCATATTTATACCTTTAAGACCAATCAAAAACCAAATGAAGTGGCTTCACGAAACTTATAAATTTAGATCAATTAAAGACTTTTACTTTTTTATAGCTATACTTATAAGATAAAAACACACTTTGTCATTTGTTAAACACAATAATCACAAAATTGCAGAGAATTTTTTAGGAAAAAATAACTATCAGCTTATTTGCCTTAGAACTAAGAGGTTGTAGATTCTAAGTTTTTTAGCAGGACCTCTCTTGCTGTGCTTGATTTTGGCTAAAGGGAAGGGCCTCTCAGCCTCAGTTGTGCAAACTGAGAGTGATTCAGCAGGTAAAGTTTTAACCATTTTTTTTTCTTTTTAACATGAAACATAAAACAGCCAGTCATTCAGACAATGAAACAATCATTTAGACAACGAAACAGAAAACATACATGAATTGACACGTGATTGGTGCACCAACCAGACAATAGAAAGAGGGTAGAGAGCTTCTCCTGTAGGGGCCAGAGAGAATAAAACAGGGCGTCCCCCGATTTCTCTCTGTCCCTGGGAGTTTTAAAATCTATTTTCTTTTATTTTTTTCTTTCCTTTTCTGCTTGTAAGAAGAGGTAGCTTGTCAAACCAAGATTAAAATCCAAAATTTTCTAACAGTTTCTGGCAAGCATCTAAAACTTTTAATTTATTTAATCTGAGGGCAAATTTTTGAGAAAACACACAATCTCTATACACTAAATGTCTCAAATAGCCTAAAAGTTTACCATGCTAAATCTTTTTTGAAGTCATTATTAGTCCACACTTAGTTAAATATTTTATAGCCATCTGTAAAAACGCTCTCTATTTTCTGCAACCAACAAAAACACCATTGACAAAATGAATTATATATGTTTTAGGAAATGATTTCTTAACTTTCAATAAAACCTAATCTATGAATTTTTTGACCTTTACGAAGTCTCTTTAAAACCCATTTTTATTTACTCTAAACGTGTTATTGCAAATCTCTAGCAAGGGCCTCGAAGCATGTCTGGGCCCAACACACAACTTCTTACCCCAGAGAGTTCTGTCAAGGTAAGCTGAACTGACTCAAGGGGAAGCTGCCTAGCGTCTGAAAGCAGGGTAAAATTTTCAAATAAGGCTATGCCCTCATAAAAGGGCGGGGAAGCAGAAAAGCACATCTAACAATCTTTAGATTCTGACGCATTATCTCTTTGTGTCTTATACAACAAGGCTAAAGCAGAAGCATTCAATATTGACCACAGTAAATCAGTGGAAGAGGGGGGCCTCCCCGCAGGGAGAGTGGGCTGAAACAGGATCGTAGCACACCCTGGGGCAGGAACAGGGGGGCGGGTGCCTGGAAGTTCTTTGGATCTTTTATGATTGTTAGGGATGATTTTAAAGGTCAGGCCATTGTCATAGTTATCTTGATACAATCTTAGGCCCCAGGTGAGAGGGCGAGAACTTTCTCAAGCCTCTAAGTTCCTCCTCTTAGCAGTAAATTTTATGATCAGTGGATTACACCATCTCTTAGTGGGCTGTAAGGGCCAGGCTGCAGGCAAATGTGTTGAGGAAATTACTGTCGCATCTGCCCCGGTGTCCAGGAGCCCTTGAAACTGTTTGTCCTCTAGAAACAAAGTCAGCATGGGCTGTGAATCAGTTATTTTCTGTGCCCAGGAGACTTCTGAGGATCCTGGGGAGGATGGTCCTCGCTCTTCTTTCATATAAGGGAAACGGCCGAATAGTGGGAGTGGTAGGGCTCGGGCTATGTGCTCTCCAGCCCTAAGGGTAAGTGGTTCCTGCATGGCGGTGACTAAGATTTTCATCTCCCCATGGTAGTCGGTGTCAACCACTGTAGGAGTCACCGTTAGGCCTCGTAAAAGTCTGGACACTCGGCCGATGATGAGAAAAAACGTCTTTTGGGGAGGGGGCTCAAATTTACCTGTGTTAACTGCTGTTAATTGAGGCATATAATAACCAGGGGTGCCCCAGGCGGCATCTGCACCCAATGTGAGGACACAGATGTCTACTTTTAACTTGGGCCAATGGGGCTCGGCACCAATCTTGGAGCTGGAGTTAGAGCAGCCCCAATGGCTAGGTTAATAGACTTAGAAACTTGTTGAGAAAACACATCTACCTCATTGCAAAGCTTGATCATACCATTTATATCTAAACTCTTGGTTTTACCTCTCAGGGCAGCCCTACATGTTGAATTGGCGTTTTCAAGAGCAAGTTGTTGGACTAACAGACCCTCACTTTCCTAAGGTCCCAAAATTTTCTCAGCTGCTTCCTGCAATCTGGCAACGAACTGCACATAGGATTCTTGGGGCCCTTGTATAATCTTGGTTAGGGGCATAGTTAGTGCCCCTGTAGCAGGGACAGCGCATCAAGCTCTCAGTGCCTCTGCTTGTGCTGTCTGGGCGAGGACAACAGGGGAGAGCCTTAATTGTTTTATTTCTGCAGCAAAATTGTCTTAACCACAGATTTTGTTAGCAGTCCAGGAGGCTGTCTTCTACAAACTCTGACTTTCAAGTTAAATATTGGCCTCTAGTGAGGACAGACTGAATAACTTTATTTCATTTATTGGGTACCAAGTAGCCTTCTGCTAAACCTTCTAATAGAGATACTGTGCGCCGGCAGCTTAGTTTTGCTTTTGTGAGATGGCGATTGGGAGCTTTCTAAAAAACCTTCAGTAAGGGCTAGGAGGCGAGCACCTTTTCCGCCCTTTTCTGCCTGCTCAAGGAGATCTCTGATGATTCCCCAATAACTAAAAAAGGACTCATGGACATCTTCTCCTTGTTTTATTAAACTATTGATTTCTTTGCCTACTTTATTCTAAGTTTCAGAACCATTTAATACCAGCCATGGACATCTCTTGTCCACAAAACAAAAATATTTTATTAAATTCCCCTTTTTTTTTAAACTCTTATCCCTCTCTCCTTAAGAGAACCCTTTATCTCTTCACTAAATGCCCCATGGTTAATGGGACAACAACTGAATGCCTAGGCTTACCTCCCGACGTCCGTACTCGACACTCGAGTGAAGTGTCGGTGGACTGTCCCACTGTTTCTCTGTCTGTGCGGTACCTCTTTAATCCTTAATCCGTTGTCCGGAGGGCAGTCGTACCTCGTGCTCCACGTCGGGCGCCACTTGACCCGTCCAGCAGGTCCAGTTATTCGAGGATCTCGAGGGGACCTCCTCCTAATAACCAAATGGGGGGTAGAGAGAGACGAGGGTCTTGTACGAATAACGACACGGAAACCGTTCTGAAGTTGTATCAAGACCCCAATGTATTGAGAAAGGTCCAAGGTTTAAATGCACAAGCAAAGGGGGAAGTACAGATACTTATCAGTGGGAGGGGTAGGGCAATACAAGCAAAAGGAGAAGTACTTATGGGAAGGGGGGCAATAGAAATTCTTTCTTTTGGCAGCTACACCAGGAAGCAGGAACTTGGTGGTATCAGGGTGTGGTCAGGACACCGGTGATGACCCAGGGCTGGAACATCCCGTAGTTCTTGGAATCCATGTGTCGGTGGCCCGCTTTTGACCCTCTTTTCTTCTCGGGGGGAGAGGCCCAATTCAGAGATCAGGACAATAGCGTTGCCTAAATGGCTCCCAACACTTTTGGTGGGAGATTTTCATGATTGTTTCTATTTCTTAAGGTGTTAAGGGGCTGTATAGATGGTTTATCTTATGGATTTGGTATATGTCTAGATAGTTGCATATTTCACTCATCTTTCGCAGTGTTTTTTTTTAATTATTCATTACTTAACTATGTAGTTTATTCATTTCAAGTTTCTTTTTTTTTTCAGGTTGCATTCCATGGAATATCTTTGGCTGAACTGGAATTTGCTCTATAGACGAGACTGACAAGGAATTTAGAGATTTTCCCACCTCAGCATAATAAGTCCTGGGATTAAATGTGTGTTTGCCCCCATTCCCTGGCACCTAGTAATTAATTTTGAAGACTACTTACATACCTTCATATAGTTCAAACCTTATAATATTACAAAATGGAAGCCTTTCACAGTGACTCCTGCTTTTAACCAGAGGACTATGGGTCTTATGAAATCGTATCTCTTTTGACTTCTAAGACAGCCACACATACATAGCCAATTTGAGGCCAGCCAGTGCTAATCAATACAATTTGGCCAAAATGGAAAGAAAAAAACAAAACAAAGTGAAAGCACCTTTCTTATTTTAAGAATGGGCTACATTATAATAACACACACTCACTCACACTCAGACTCACAGAAACAGACACACACAGAAACACACACAGACACGATCAGACAGAAACAGAGAGTGAGGCAGACAGACGGAGAGAGAGAGAGAGAGAGAGAGAGAGAGAGGGAGGGAGAGAGAGAGAGAGAGATCCACAGTGTTGGTGTTGGGAATCATAGCTACCTCCTATGTGGTAGCAGCAACTCTGTGTAACAGATAAGTCATCTTTTTAGATGCTGGCTCTACTTTTGAATTGGCAAAGAAAAAACTGATGCGATGCAGTCTGGAGCTGACCTTTTGGATTTCATAGGATCCCTGAAAATGGTTTCTGAGCTAGAGAACATAAAGTTTAATCATTCCTGGTGCATCTCACATATCTTCTGCCCAGTCTCCAAATGAGACACACGGAATTTACTGTTGGGGAATTGATAAAGGGGGTTTATTTCTGACAAGAAGCCCCTGAAGGATTACACCAATACAGTTGAAACAACCTTAGCACTTGTCAGAATGTGGTACCTGTCTTCTTTATGCTTCTCAGTGCAGCTTCATTTAGTGTGTTCATTTAGTCCTGGTCAGAACACACCACAGAGCAGAAACAAACATTCTTTTCAATTTTTACCACCTTCTATTTTTTCTTGTTTTTGTTGTGTATCTTGACAGACCCTTGCAAGCATTAATTTATTCTTAAATGAATTTGGACCTTTTGAGTAATGTTCTCTTCCTACACCTTCCTTCTCTCTCCAGAAATGTGGAGATCTTTACATGACTCAGAGTATAAAATCATTGGCTACTCTTGCAGAGGGTCTGGGATTCAATTCCCAGTGATCATCCTGTGTGTCACAGCCACATGTAAGTCCTGTTCCAGGGGATCTGATACAAGCTAACTTAGGACCTCCATGTAGTCCAGGAATGTTCACATCCAAAAAATACACTCCTTCAGGTAAAAATGTTCATCCAATAAAAATAATGAAAAGTATGCTGTTTACCAATCGCCATGTAGAACTTGATTTCCAAATGAACACACATATTATGAAGAGCAGACTTTAAAGTATGCATGTAGGTCAACAATTGTGATATGTTTGGTACTTATTTTTTCTTTCTTTTCTGTTTTGCATCCCCTAGGACCTCGCATCCCTATGACTTGGAGGAAAGTAATCCAGAGTTCTTCCATAGTCTCTGCTTCAGTTTCTGCCTCTACTTACCAGCTCTGAATCAAGTTCTGTCCTGACTTTCCTAGGTCATGCAATTTACAAGCTGAGACTTGTAAACAGAAGGAAACCATTACCTCCTTTTGTAGTTTTGGGCCCCGATCTTTATCACATTGAAATCAAGACAGGCTTGCATACTTACACTTATGCTATCTGACTGTGCTTAAACTACTGGTTACAAACAGTTTGTTCAGAACAGTGGAGTGACGGTTGAATGCCAGACAGTTACCTAGCAATTGTTGCCCTATGAATTTGGGTTACATCTCTCATTATACTGAAGATTCAAATTCAATCAAATGGTTTTAGTACAAGGTAGAGAGGCAACTTAATGTTCATAGAAAACCAATTCCACAGTAGATCAATTCTAAAACTAAACTAACCTGAATGTTATCTCAGCACTAATAAGTAGCAGTGGGACAATCAAAGGTATAGGAAGGTGCAGAGGCAGAGGTTCAGATACAGGCTGAGGAAGAGAATGTAGAGGCAGAAATAGAAGGAGAGGCAGAGTCACAGGGACAGTCATAGGAAGATTCAGAATTAGAGAATGAGTCAGAATTTGTGGTGTGCATGTACCTGGTGTGTGTCTTTGTAATTCTTGGACATTTTAGGAAGTTACATTAATTCAAATCCTGAGAGGTGGGGTGATTGGTTACGACAAAGCTATCAGATTGCAACAAGTATACCAAGACATGGTTTCTGTCTAATTGGCCACGCAGACACAAGGAATACTTATAAAAGGAGAGATTCCAAGATAATGGCTTTCTTCCTACTGATAAGCCTGACTCCCCGAGTCTCAGCATAAACGTTAATTATGATTCATTAGAAAAGAGCACACACAAGACTGCAGAATCTCAGCCAACGCTATTGAGAACACTTTTTTTTTTTAATCACAAAGCACTCACACAACATTTTAAAAATCCTTTACTGGATTCATCTTCTAAGTATACACTATATGTTATATTTAGTGTATCATAAAATACTAAAGAGGAGTATCTACTTATGCACACTGAAAGTGTACTTCAAACAGAAAGCATTAATACTGTTACTCCATATATGAAACATGTTTATGAAGTAACACTAAGGGAGATTTACACACAATATTTGCATTTCATATGAGGTCCCCAGATGAAACTTAATTGCATCAAAACACATGGCACAGCATGGAACAGGTATGACTAATATTAAAATAGTAAACAGCTGAATGCAGGAAGTATGGAATACAGAGTTACGAAGATTGGTGGAATACTATATTTACATACAACATACATTAGTGAAAAACTCCTGCTGCATTAACTTTGCACAAGATTGAGTGTCAAAGCTAGTACTTTTTGTCTGGTGTTTGGTGGTTGGTTACGCAAGTTGGTTGTGGTTTTTTCATAGCCATAGTTAAAGAAGAAGCACTAGGAAAAAAATTAGAATCAGAGATTTTCTAATTCCTCTCTCTACCCTTATTTCTGTCCTATCTATTGTTTTGGGGTATAAAAAGAAGAACCTAGAAAATATCAAACACAAGCTATAAAAGTGAATCTTCCTTGCCCTCCACCAGAAATCATCAATTGTGAAGAAATACACTTCATCTTCTTTATCATAAATTTTAAAGGACTCTCTTCAATAGCTTCTTGACTGGACTGTTTGTTTTTACTTGTGTGTATGTGTGTGTGTGTATGTGTGTGCCTTGCTGTGTATAATTCCTTCCTGTGTTGCTATCCATTCATGTTTGTGGATTTACTCACAACAAAGCAGATACAGTGCATTGGATTATCTTTTGCCTTTTTTGCTTGTTTGTTTGTTTGTTTTTGTTTGGTTTTGTTTTGTTTTTTCTTTTCTTGTGGTAGGGAGTGCATCTATGCTTTTTGTTGGGAGCTATTACTGCAACGCGATTGTCTTGATCTCTGAATTGGGTCTCACGCCCCCCTCCGTTAAGAAAAGAGGGTCAAAAGCAGGCCACAGACATGCTGCTCCAAGAACAACTACAGATTGTTCCAACCCTAAGTCAGTGCTGGATGTCCTGACCTCAAGATGTACCCTGATAACACCAGTTTCCTGCTTCCACCAGTAGTCGCCAAAAGAAAAATTTCCGCTGCCCCTTCCTTCCTGCTGAGAGGTACTTCCTCTCCCCCCTCCCTACCCCGCTGCCCCATCCCTCCTGCTGAGGTGCATTGCTTCTGCCCCATTCCTCCTGCTGAAAGGCACTTCCCTTTTTGCTTGTGCATTTAAACCTTGGTCATGGTTAATACATTGGGGTCCTGATGTAATTCAGAACGTTTCCATATCTTTTTTTCGCACAATACCCTAATCCCTCTCTACCCCCCATGTATTTCTTAGGAGAAAGTCCTCTCGAGACCCTCGAATAACTGGACCTGCTGGACGGGTCAGCTTTTGAAGTTACAAATCAAATTGAGTGACAAATCTACCTTACACAGGGTTTTGAATACTTTAACAGAAAGTATTTCTCTCTTTATTACTAAGAAATTATAATCTTGTTTTTCTTGTACTCATGAACTGTTACAGAACATTTAGTTCCATTTCTACCAATTTTATGCAGACACTAAGCAATGCCAACCCATTGCTGATATTTTTTATTGATAATGCAATTTGATCAATACATGAGTTCTTGTTTCTGCCTTGTGTCAGATTGTGTTTTCTTGAAGACTTGTATCTTATGGGCTATAACAAAAACTTGGAATGCTTGTAATGTACAGTTGAGGAAGGTGGTCTGGAGACTCGGGGGGTATTTCTGTGTATAGAATGAATGCCAAGTGCCTAGTGTTCTATCAGGGAAATGTTGCACCTTAGGCTACAGGCTCATCGTTTTGTCCTCATACATTTGGGGACAATATTTTTTAGTACCACAGAGCAAACATTACAGGTACTTACTTTTTAAACTGTCAGTAATCTCTAAATCTGAAATTTGGGCTTTGGAACACGCTGTTCTCTCAAAGCTAGTCAGAAAATGCTTAGCCATATGAGCCCAATCCTTGCTTTTTATCCTGAGAGTGGAGGAAAACTGGTTTTTCTTGTAAGGGTTTTGCAATTCGAGATTCTGGTGTCAGCAGAGCTTACATGATCCCTATTGAGGTTGATCATTTGTAATAGCAAGGGAAAGGTGGGAGGATCAGTACCCTGATGGCTCAAAATAAGTCTAGAACACACTGCATTCTTCCCCTTGTGGGTGCCATCCCTGTCACATTTTGAAGAGAAACAGTGCTCCTCCAGGAAGCTGGAGGAAATTGGCCTGTATTCCTTTGGATGCTGTTAGACCCAGCCTCCAGGTTTGGACTGACTATCATTAAGGCCCCTGTCCCTGCTGCTCTCACAGTTCTCCACAAAACAAGAGACTCTCTTTAGCTTTTGTGCTGAGTGATGTCAGTGCTGCTTCTCATATACTGATTAACTAGGCTATTTGGGTCTTAGAAGAATGTCTTTTTCTCAACTATCTATTTACCAGGTAAACTGTCAGTGAGAATGGTGAGACATATATTCTTGGCAAGGTTACCATAATTAAGGGCAGGGAATATGAAGATAAGGCAGACTTTTTAATATATTCCCAAAGTCTAGCTTTAATTGACACTCTAATGACTGGCACAAGAAACATGAGATTGTAGGTTGACTTCAAAGTGTAACATATGAGGTCCATATAGAAAATCAGGAGATGACTGTTGAGAACAGCCCTGGGCTTTAAAGAATTTGTTCTACCATGACTTTCCCAATATTTCACCATCTTAATAAGTATGTTGTGAAGGCAGGAGATGGTGTAAGAGTGTTCTCATCAGCATCTAGGTCCCATGGATGCTTGTACACTCTGTCACTTCAAGATATCTATGGCACAGTGGTACCTGATTAACAAAGAAGCCTTTGTAGTGCCACAGAGCAGCAAATAGTGGCCTAGGAGCAGGAAGTAGGAAGGTTGACCATGGCCCTCCTTTCAGGATTTACACTTTAAAGCCGAGACTCACTGTAAAAACACACGTGTTTCAGATATTTATCTCATGGAATGTACAGAGAATATCTCTGTCGATTGGTGTGATGGATTTAGACATGACTGAAAATGCTTTTATGTTAATCTGAGTATGCTAGTAATCTTATGCCAACTTGTGAAAAACCTAGAGTCACCTATGAAGAGGAAACATCAAATAGGATCTCCCTACATTAGATGGGTCTATAGGCATGTTTTTTGGATTAAATAAAAGTATATATTAATTTAATTTTTTCATGTAATATGGGTTGAACAAATTCTTTCCCTACTTTATATCCCTACCATTCAACTCAGAGACACTGTGAAACTTATAGAAGTCATGGGCCAAATGGATTTAACAGATACATGTGGAACATCTCTCCCTAAAACTAGAACACACATGGTATGCACTCACTGTTATGTGGATATTAGACAAAGAACACAGAATACCCATGATATTATACAGTAAATATCTGCACCGAAGCAGTACCCATACTGTATTCATATCATCACGAATCAGTATGCACAGTTCTCAGTACTGTGCATCTCCTAAAGGAGAATTGCCAACCTCAGATTTAGCAAGGCCTCAACAAGAATTATATCACTGGTAACACCACAATTCCTGGCTTTTAGGCTATATTAGGAGCTGGAGGTCATCCTCCTCATCTCTGTTATTCCCACAGCCTGAGGAAATTAGGGGAGCATGCAGTAACAGCAAGGGTGGAAAACCAGAGACCAGCAAAGGGACTAAGACTGTCTATCAGAATAAAAACCAATCTCTTCTAATATTTGAAATATCTGCCTTTCTAGCCCTTCTAATAAACCTATTTCTCTAATCAGACCTAAAGCCAAAATGCATGGTAGAATGTCTTTAGAATGAAAATAGCAGTTGCCACCTTAAGCCTTTGTTTGCAGGGATGCACTCCCACTGCAGTCTGATTGGAGGATGTTGATTGACCTGCTTGAGAAAAAGAGACCAATCAATGAGAAAGTAGCAATGCAAAGCTTCTTTTGGGGAAGTCCAGGTACTTTATTCAGTTGCAAATTGCAAAGCTCTGAGAGTAGCAAGAAAACAGATATTCTGGGAGGCTGAGTCCCCAACTAAATTCTATGCAAAAGAGGAATTTTAGTTCTCAGAGTGATACTTATAAGAAGATTCAGGATCTGTGTTCAGCAAACAAATTAATCTCTTGGGCAGCCTCTGTACTCCATCTTCTCGTGAAAAAACACAAACCGAGCCCCTTCCCCAGATTATAATCGGATCTGGACCCTTCCATTCCTTAGTTAGTGGGTCTTTTCATTTTATCAATGCATATGAATTAGTAGTAACTGGATGCCAGTGGTGATCTACTGCAGACTGACCTTTAATATCAGTTTGCAAAAAAAATTAGTTCAAATAAAGTAAAGGCAAGATGTGCCTTTGGTGACCTTGGGCGATATAACTGCCACTGTTTTGTCATAAAAGGCCAATTCTTTAAGGTGTGATGAGCACATTGAACTATTTCGTTTGCCATGGGCTTATAAGGAATTCAAGTTTTATATTTGATTCCAAATTCCTTACAGAATGAAATAAAATTTTTACTAGAATAGGATGGCCCATTATCTGTTTTGATATGTTTAGGCAATCCTATTGCATTAAATGCTTGTGGGCAATGATCAATTACATTTTTAGAAACCTCTCCTTTATGCAGAGAAGCAGAAAAAAGCAAAAAGAAATCCTGAACAAGTATCGATACAAACATGTTCATATTTTAGTTTTCCAAATTCTGCATAATGGGTTATATCCATTTGCCAAATATGTTTAGACATAAGGCCTCTAGAATTGACTTATAAATTTGGCACTGGAGATAATGAAATACATTTAGGACATTGCTTTACAATCATTTCGCTTGTTCCTTAGTGATCTTATGTCTTGTGTGTGTGTGTGTGTGTGTGTGTGTGTGTGTGTGTGTGTGTGTGTGTGTGTGTGTTTGTGGGTATGTTATTAAAATAAAAGTTTAAAAAAGCTTTGAAATTTTGTAAGAAGAAAAGCTGAGAAAACTGTGCTGAGAAAGCAATCCAATAAGCAGCCTTTCTCCATGTACCCTGCCTATACTCCTACATGTGTCCTGTCTTGATTTCACTCAGTGATGGAGTGCAATGTAGAAATATAAGACAAACTAAGCCTTTTTTTAAAGGGAAGGGAGGAGATGGTTGGTGGGATAGGGATTTGTTGAATGGAAAATGGGAAGGGAACTATCATTTAAAATGTAAATAAATCCCAAAATTAATGAAAGAAAATATAAGTCCTGTGCAGAAATCCAAAGTGACAACATGAAACTGCTCACCTACAATCTCCTAAGCTCAAATGTGTAGGGCTTGGGCATGCATGACTTCCATCTGTGCCTGCAGGCCACTGAAATCTGCATCAACTATGTGGAGATCTACCCTGACTTCCTGGCACAGATGCTCCCCAAAATGAAGTGGGAAGTGATTGTGCTGGGAGCAGACTCCTCAATATTGGCTGAGGTACTTAAAGATCCAACTGAAAGCTATTAACAGGATGAAACGTTTTTGAGGAAGATGTACCCACATGTGGCTTGAGAATTGGATGGTACCCTGCAATGCTCAGAATCTGGACATCTCTTCCCTATAAGCTGCAGGATACCCATTATGGTGTTGAATGATGAGGATACAGAGATATAAACTTGTTAGCCACCACACTGTGAGGTGGGAGTGGGTGCACAGGTGAAGGAACACCCTGGTGAAAGAAGGGGGACAGGGGATGTGATAGGGGGTTTCTGGAGGAGTGGGAAACTGGGAAAGAATACAACATTTGAAATGTAAGTTAAAATATATGTAATTAAAAAAAAAAGACCAACCATATAATTCAAAGTGAGGGGCTCATCGCTGCCACCGAATATGGAGCAAATGATGGCCTAGTTGGACACAGTGAGAAGAGGGGATCCTGGTTCTGAGAGACTCTATACCCCAGTGTAAGGGAATGGCAGAACAGGGAAGCAGGAGTGCTTAGGTTGGTCAGTAGGGGGAGGAGGGGCATGTTAATGGGTTTTTAGAGGGGAAAACATGAAATGGGATAACATTTAAAATGTAAATATAGAAAATATCTAATAAAATAAAATAATAAAATAAACAACCTTGGGAACAATAAGTTAATAGCAGAATAAAAAAAATCAAAGAAGCTGGGTGTGGTGTTGCAAGCCTTTATTCCCTTGACTTGGTAGGCAGAGGCAGGCAAATTTATGAGTTCAAGGCCAACCAGGTCTTCAGAATGAGTTCTATAACAGCCAGGCCTACACAGAGAAAACCTGCCTCGAAAAAATAAAAAAATTAAAGAGAAAGAAAGAAAGAAAGAAAGAAAGAAAGAAAGAAAGAAAGAAAGAAAGAAAGAAAGAAAGAAAGAAAGAAAGAAAGAAAGAAAGAAACTAAGAAAGAAAGAAAGAAAGAAAGAAAGAAAGAAAGAAAGAAAGAAAGAAAGAAAGAAAGAAAGAAAGAAAGAAAGAAAGAAAGAAAGAAAGAAAGAGCAAAGCACCAAAGCACTCATGTGCATGCAGAATAGCACTGGTTCCAAAGACAGCCCTGTCCAAATGATACAACAGCACATGTTTTCACAAAATGGATTCTGAACATGTCCTCAGATTGGTCCTTTGACTATACTATCTAGGTTATTCCCCTCATGGTCACAAGAAACAAAAGGAAGTAACATAATAGTCTGAAGCAGATACCAGACTGATGCCAAGACGAGCCTATGACTCCATCATGTTTTCTGTTTTCAAGCATCCAGAGAGTGGTTCTCAACCTTTCTAATGCTACAGTTCCTTCATATATATTCTTCCTCATGCTTGGTGAGCCCCTACATAAAATTATTTTTTCCTACTTCATAACTGTAATTTCCTAGTGTTATAAATCCTAACATACATATCTGACATAAAGATAATCTTAGACAACTCCCATGAAAGTGTCACAAGGACTTACAACTTGTAGGTTGCCATTCACAGTGCCAGGCAATACTAGTAAGACTAGCCAGCTCCTTGATATTTACACTTTCTGCCTTCCAGAACTGTACTAAGATAGATGTGGTCTATTTAAGTTGTTTAATCATGTGAACATCTGTAAAACTACTTGGAAACACATACCCAAATGGATGATGGAGTCTATTTTTCCTGTCTTGGAATCTTGGCAGGGATGAGTCAGCTCTAATGAAATAGATGAGAAAGGTTACTGGAGGAATTCCTACTCAAACTCATTGGAAACTACAGCAAATCTGTTTTGTCTGCATGAAGAATGGATGAGGATTTGTGCTCCATTATAAAGGTCAATAAATTGACTAATTTGATTCCTGCCTGTATATTTGTGTGTGCTTTGTACTTTTTTCTGCTTTGTGTTGTGTTCTGTGTTCTTGATTATTAACTCTAGGGTCCTTACCATACTTGCAAAATGAAACTTTTCTCAGTTGGAAAAGCTTTCATTTTTGTCCTCTGTATACAATACGATTCTTTAAAAAAATCAGTTTTTGAACCTTTGTACTAATAGTAAGATCAAAATTTCTGGGAAGAGACTTTTCATTGAAAATACAGCTTTTCATTCAATAGATTCAGATTACTGTCCCCCCAAATCCTTCTACAATCTCTCCACTTCTTGACCCACCCAAATTCACACTTTTTCTTTCTCCCTTTATTAAAATACAAACATGCATCTAAATAATAATGATACTATTAATGATACTAATAACAATAATAATGAAGATTAAGATACAAAATAAACAAATGAACCAGAACAGAACAAAGCAAACATAATAAAAAAAGAGGCAAAGAAAAAACACAAGAAATATACATGTAGACACAGAGACATATACGTTCACAAACACTCAGAAATCTCATAAAAACAAAAAAAACTGCAAATCATAATATATAAACAAAGGACCCTTAAGGTATTCTTTAAAGAACCCTGCCAATACCTTATTATATAAAGGACCTCCAAGATTATTATCCAGTTTGATTTTCATTTGCCAGGCAATGCTGAACTAGAGACTTAGATTTAAGCATGGTTTGCATACCCAGTGATACCCTAGTGGAAATTTGAATGTTTTCCTTTCCAAGCTACAAACTAGAAATAACTTCTGAGATAAAGATAGTGGCATGCATGCCCTTCCCTCTCATTGCTTGGGCTCTTTCTATCTCAGACCTTGCAGGCGCTGTGCATGCAGATACTGCTACAGACACTTTTAGTTCAATGCAACTGATATTAGAAGGCCTTGGGTGAGAGTTTTAACCACTTCGACCTATGGGAGTGATAGGATGATAAGAAATATCAATGGCTCATTTAAACTTTGATTGCTTCATTTTCTATACTCATGCTGGTTTGCAGCATGACCACCTTCATAGTCTCTGTGAGTTTTGACATGATGAATGAACAGGCATTCTTCAGAGGATGTAAAGAATTAAAGCTCAAGAAATGTATGAGGTGGCCCACTAGCCACTCAAGTAAGGTTACTAGCCACTCAAGACCGCATGCCTGAACTTCATCTCTGAAATAATATACATGGTAGAAGAAGAGGATTGGCTCTTCCACACTGTCCTGCAATCTCTACACATGTGCAGTGGTTTGTGCAAAGTTACACACATCTGTACTTAAGCAAACAATTGTACCCATAATGTAAGTACATTAAAATGTATAAAATCATATAAAAACAAGCAGACCTCCTACTGGAAGTTTCAGAGAGACTACATTTATAGGATTTGGAGCTTGTTTGTTTCCTACAAACCTCCCATGCAGATGGGAGGTTTTACATCTACTTTCCCACGAGTAAGTCTTCGCTTGAAGCACTTGCCTGGGATTCCTGTAGAGTTGTTTTTCTCACCACATATGAAGAAACCTCTGTGTATTCTGAGTGCCCTAGATGTTGCTGAATTGAAAAATGTACATGTAACACAGACTTCCCATAATTGCTGAAGGCAGGCCCTCCTTTCTTTCTTTTACTGTAGAAGTATCTTTTCCATTTTGTAAACAACAGACAGTAGTAGTTTCCTTCCTAATACAAATGTCTCTGGTTTAGTTAAATAGATTTACTAGCTTCAAATCAGACAATACCATGAAAGTTCATTTTCAGGAGGGTTAAGTGGAATTGAATTTGTGTTGTGTATTACTAACTGAGAGGCCAATTTATAACCACAGAGCACTTTGAGGTGAGTGGGAAAAAATTTACAATTATAAAATGCATAAAATTCCTTACCAAATTTTTATCAAACTTGCTTTATACGTAAGATCAACCAAAAATTAACAGACAACTACCAAACAGTTAAAGCATAACAATGCCAATAAATTAAAAGAAAATGCTTATTTAGAAGTGGGAAAAGATAAGCTTTTATCGAATCTGCTTAATTGTATAAGAAAGAGAAACATCACTTTTCTTCACATGCTCAGAATTTAAGAGGGGGAAACGATTCCACGCGATAATCCAGTTCTATGTACACAAAATTAAGCAAGATCCTCATAATTAATGTGTGAGTACACAATGTCTGACTCAAATTCTATCAAAGACGCTAAAGTCCTGTTAATGCAGGCTCATCAGTCTCACTGTATTTATTATTATTATTATTATTATTATTATTATTATTATTATTATTATTATTATTATTATTATTATTATTATTATTTATTAATTGCTGTTGTTGGTTTTTTGTTGTAATTAAATAATTTAAATTTAAAGTTTATTAAATTTCAGTAGGTGATATTCAAGAAATGTATAAAACTTTTCATATTGACCAGGGACAAATGACTCTGCACTAAAAAACTAGATCTCATTACCCATATTATTATCTGGTAACTGTGTGCACAAGCAGACCTGAGACCTAACAAAGTTGTCCTTTAGTTCCTCATTTTGCTCACATCAGCATATGTAAACCATTGCCAAGTTCAGAGGCTAAGAATCTGCATAGTATATTTCACAGACCAAGTCCTCATCGATGACAGAAACTGTGGCTATGTACTCTGTTTATACTTTATTCCTCACGATGAAGGAACAGGAGAAAGCAAGAAACTGATGCTCTAAAGGGCTTACCAAGAAACTTCCCTGGACAATATTGGTATGAATTAGTAGAATTTGACTAAAAGAGCACTTTGTCCACCAGGCTTGGAAGATGTAGAAAATGTAAAACTATTAAAGAGAAAAATGTAAAGCTGTACTTGTAATATAGTTAACAAAACACCCATGGAAGGAGTTACAGAGACAAAATTTGGAGCTGTGACGAAAAGATGGAGCATCTAGTGATTGCCATATCCAGGGATACATCCCATAATCAGCTTCCAAACGCTGACACTACTGCATACACTAGCAAGATTTTGCTGAAAGGACACAGATATAGCTGTCTCTTGTGAGACTATGCCGAGGCCTAGCAAACACAGAAGTGGATGCTCACAGTTACCTATTGGAATGGGTCACACGGCCCCCAATGCAGGAGCTAGAGAAAGTACCCAAGGAGCTAAAGGGAACTGCAACCCTGTAGGTGGAACAACAATATGAACTAACCAGTACCCCGGAGCTCTTGACTCTAGCTGCATATGTATCAAAAGATGGCCTAGTCAGCCATCACTGGAAAGAGAGGCCCTTTGGACTTGCAAACTTTATATGCTCCAGTACAGGGAAACGCCAGGGCCAAAAAGGGGGAGTGGGTGGGTAGGGGATTGGGGGGATGGGTATGGGCGACTTTTGGGATAGCATTGGAAATGTAAACGAGGAAAATACCTAATTAAAAAAAAAGAGAGATAAAAAAGAGTTTATGGTTAATGAGGGTACATTTTTGTTAAGATTGGTTCACATAGCCTGTCTTCCACTTAGCTCCATTTCCATAGCCAATGGGATGAAATTCTGCCAGGCCTGTCTATCATCAATATGAGTGGATGTGCAACTACAATAGCCAAAACTAGGAGTTATCATGGAAGATCTCTTTTCTGAAGAAAAATTGAGGAAGAGTGGATTGGGGTAGCAAGAGTGGAGGAGAAGTCAGGAAGCAGAGAAGAGAAGGAATACTGGTTTTGGGATGTTGATTGATTAAATAATTTAAAAAATCAGCTCCAGGACAGATTATTTTCTGGTGTTAGAGAAAACTCATCTCAACAATTATTATTAAGGAGAATTTTATTCTCTGTGATCCTAGAGTGAATTCGTATTGGTGTGTGTGTCTGTGTCGGTGTGTCTCGGTGTGTGAACCTACCATGTTGCTTAAAGTATCTAGCACAATATAATTTGTCTTTCATGAACTCACAAGCCAGGATTCACTTCTCTGACTACATGGCCATCTTAAGAAGAATCCTCCTGGCCAAGCAGTTGTTATTTCAACATAAACCTGGGATTCAATCTACCTTGCTTCTAATTGGGACCAAAAGTATAAGCCACATGTGTTTCTCTGCCAGACTACTAGTGGATGAGACCCTCGAGTATCCCAGATGCATACCATGTTGGAGAGGGTACATAAGCTCCCATGCACTGACCTTATCAATAAATTAAATGCTCAAACGTTTCTATAGAGAAAACTGCTATACTCATTTAAAATTAAGAAATCACAAATTGTACAACCCTTTAGGCACAGGAGTAGTATTCAATCATTTAAAAAGTCCAGTGTGTGTAATAAAAGCCAAAATAATCAAAGTCACTTTACTGCTCTCTTTTACTTCCAGAGAGATGGATAACTAGTATGGACAGTGAGATCTGTAAGTGGACTTCAAATGCTTACAAGTTTCTAAGGTTTGTGTTGGCTTTCAGGTCTTCTTGTGTTCCCCAAGCTTCCTTGAAAATAGACAATGTCAAGGGAGAAACTGAGGTGACAACTACCTTGCTTACACTGAAGGAAGACACAATCTTATCATGTTGTTCATAAATTTACCTGAATCTTTGTTTTGGTATTCTATGGCGGTGAACATTATAGCCACTGAAACTATGCCATGAATATTAATTCTTTCTGACTTCAAGAGCCCTAATAGCATTTTACATCTCTTCTGAGATAAGTGAAGATTTAAATCATAGTCCATGGTACCTGAAACCAGAGTATAGTGTCTAAGAAAACATTGCTGTGAACACAGATGTCAAACAAAAACATAGGTATGGATACAAATGTCAAAGAAATACTCATTTCTTTTATTACTAATACAAAAAAAAGTGTGTGGATAACACAGATAATGAAAGACAGTGGGAAGCAACGTAGAATTCTATTGTATCTTTTTTTATGATATGAAACATAACTCTCCCAAATTTTCTAGATTTTAAACCTTCTTTACATTCTGTCCCTGCAATATGCTAATTTTCCTTAGCTTGGCAATTCTGTCTGAGTTTTCTGACACGTTCTGGTGTCTGAGAAGCCTTGATCGTCTGTTAAACATTTTCTCACACAGGTTACATGTATAGGGATGGTCAGCAATGTGGGTCAGCTGGTGCTTAATGAGGTGAAATATTTGAAGGAATGGTCTCTCACATTCAATACAGTTAAACAGGATTCTCTCCTGTATAAAATCATTGATGTTCAACTAAATTTGTATTATGATTAAAGGTTTTCTGGCACCAGGGACACTGATGTAGTTTTATTTCTTAGTGAGTCAGATAATGTATTTTAAAATCTGAACGGTGTTTTTCTGCGTGTGAGGGTGCATGTGTGTGTGTGTGTGTGTGTGTGTGTGTGTGTGTGTGTGTGTGTGTGTGTGTGTGTGTGATATGTATTCAGGGTCCAAAGAGACCAGAAGACTTAGAGACACAAGTAGGTTTTTATTCTTGGTTTTTTTG
The DNA here is from genome assembly GCF_000001635.26 of Mus musculus. NCBI lineage: Eukaryota > Metazoa > Chordata > Mammalia > Rodentia > Muridae > Mus > Mus musculus. The sequence goes on from NC_000087.7 coordinate 90,394,769, forward strand.
TTCTTTTGTTTTGTTTTGTTTTGTTTTCTAGACAAAGTTTGTTTGTTTACCCCTGGCTTTCCAAAAACTCACTCTGTAGACCAAGGTGGCCTCAAACTCAGAAATTCGCCTGCCTATGCCCCCAGCCCACAAATGATGGGATTGAAGATCTTTTCCCACACTACCTGACATTAGACAGTTTTTTTGTTAAACTATATTTGGTGTTATAAACAGAACGGGAAGTTTAACATGTACTGTTTAAGAATTGAGCCATCTCTTTCTTCACAATGCAAAAAATAACAAGAATGAATAAAGTAGAAAAATATTGTGTAATAGATATGAGGGCTTATTTATAATTGTTTAAGAGTTAAATAATAACAACAAAAAGTCAAAAAGCTCAGTCTGGACATATGTATACAAATTGCCAAGTAACTTTTAACAAAACACACAAGCAATTCAATGAAGGAAGGCTATAAATGTCAATAAATGATGGGGAGCCAATTGGACAATGTGATGAGTGTTCTTGGGTTTGAACTTTACTGCATCAAAAATTAACTAAAATCCAACTGACTGGGCAAGACGTTAATGGATTTTTTCTTAATAATTTGAAATGGCAAGATCCATTTTGAATCTGAATCTTTCAAGTGGGAAAAGTCACCTTAAACCTGGCACACACTTATATAAATATTCTGCAAACTATATGAAAGACGTGGAAGAAGAGAGTTTGTTTTCTTTGCCTGTTTGCCCTCATTGGGAAGCCCATTCCTTCACTGTCAATACAGGTCATTTTCAGTATTCCATAATACACTGGAGACTACCTGAGACAATCCACCTCATTGACTGAATAACTATTAGGTTCTTAGAATATCAGTTGGTAGACAGCTATTGTTAGATCACACCCTGTAATTCACTTTAAAGTATATTTAAAGTATATTTAAAGTATATTATATAACAAAATATTATAAATGATAAAATATATTACATATAAAATAAATTATATATAATACATACACCATAGTTTTATAAAATTATGCATATATATAATTTGTGCTGTATGTTTTGTTTCACCTGAGAGCAGTGACACATAATAGGTAAAAGAGTCAGCCTCAAACTCAATCTCAACTTCATACTGTATGTAAAATAATTCACAAGGGCATGTAAGAACAAAATAAAAGATTTAGGAAAATTGGAGTATATGTATGATTAAGAGAGTTAAGAGTTCTAGATTTCATGGAAGAAATATTCATTCTAAGAGAAATAATTGATCCTCACTAAAATTAAGAACTTTCACGCTGAGCTGGATGGTGGTGGTGCATGTTTTAAACCCAGAACTTGGGAGGCAAAGGCAGGTGAGTTTGTGGTAAAACTGTTGTACAGATTGATCTTGAGGACAGCCAGGGTTATGCAGAGAAATTGTATCTTAAAAAAACAAAGAAAACAAACAACCCCAAAACAAAAAATAACATAGAAAATATTTTTTTTTCTGTAGCCATTCCTGATTCAACAGTGAAGAAGCAATCTAAATCAATTATAACCCAAAAGGTAATATCTCCCAGAGTGTATTTTTCACCGTTACAGTCCAGGTTACACAATGTATACACAAAGGAAAGGAGTTATAGTTAACCAGTTAACCTAGAGAGGTGGTTAGCTTGTAGATGACCAGCATTACAACACTGTAGAGTGTCTTCTTCAATGGGTTAGCATAGCCCATTCTTCCTCAGATAAATGCATTTGTATATTGTCAAATATTAACATTCCTGAAGAAGAGAAAGGACTTGAATTTAATACTGAGGCAGAAGCAGTTGTTGTACCTGTCTGTGAATCATGGCAGGCTGCATGATGAGGAAATTATCATTAACGAATTTAGGTGGAGAAACTGGGATAACCAGAGGTAGGCAAGTGGACCAGATAATTGGTTGTAAAATATCCAGTTTCCACTCTGATCCTGACAAGTCTAGTCGCCTGGAGATCAGTAAGGTTGAATGTACCAAAGAACACTAGTGGTCTTAGCAGCAGGAAAAATCTAAAATGAGACTGCCTGAATTCAAAAGGGAAATGTTAAAATAAAATAAAACAATAACAAAAAGCAATCTGACTTTCTCCAGCCCCTCTATGGTCCAGTAGCCTCCATGGCTATTTAACACCAACAAACCACTAGTAAACACTAGTGTTGGGCAGATTTGTGTGTTGCTATAAAGCTGCCTTGATCATTTGCTTTCTTGGGTGTTATCCTTCATGAAGTTATTTCTCTCTTTTCCTTCTCTGTAAAATATATAAGACTAAACTTAAAAGCATTTTCTGAAGTGATACATGAGTCCCACCCTCTCCATATAAGATCTGGTTACCATGAGTCAGCCAAAATAAACTCTGCCTGACATTCTTAGGTTGGATTCTGAAAAAGGTGGTTTCTGTTGTCACTGGAGTGTCACTTAGTTCCCCATTCACTAGCAGCACCTAGAACATGGCACTAGGGTACAAAGGCCAGTGGAAGTCCTCCTCTCTCAACTCATGGATGTATTTTCATAAAAAAGATATTAATCTCAGCATCTATTCCACCTCTAGAGAACATGAATGCCAGCCTAGGCTCCTATACCTAACAAAACTCTCAATCACCATAGACGGAGAAAACAATATATACAACGACAAAGCCAATTTTACACATAATATTTCCTTAAATCCAGCCCTACAAAGAATAATAGGTGGAAAACAACAACACAAGGAGTGAAACTACACCATAGAAGAAACAAGAAAGTAATCTTACAACAAATCCACAAAAACATGCTTCCACCTCTAAGAATAAAACTAATAGAAAGTAACAATCACTTTACCTTAATATCTATTAATATGAAAATTAATATTACGATCATAACCTAATTGAATGAAATTCAAAAATATGAGGAATTAGAAATTGTCCGTTTTTCATTATGTTGTTCCTAATTTGGTAAATAGGATTAATAAGTCCAATATTGTATAATCCATATAGTCTTTCTTCTTGTTTGTACATAACACTGTATTGCTGTGTGCCACATAATGGTCTTGAAAACATGCTTCCCCTATCTCAGCGTCTGTATTAGTAGGATTGTTTATTTGATATTTTTACACTATCCTATGGTTTTCAAAACAGCTTAAATTTTTCAAAACTCTTTATAAACCAAAATAAATGTAGACAATTAATTTGGGAGGTGGCTTATAAGAGAACAGCAAAGAGTGAGACTAAAGGGTTTGCTTGATATTTATTATTATTGTATAAATTCTGAAGAGGACTTTATAAGTTACTATTATTCTGAGATGAATGCTTTTGAAAAAAAAATCACATCCAATGAAACTATCATCAACTAACTTCTGTGACACTCTCCAAGCAGAACAATTCTTCATTGAAACAGTTGATCAATGACTTCATGGATAGACCATCTTAATAAACACCCATTCCTTAAGTGAATGTACCTTGTTACCTGTGGCCTGAGAATGACAACAATCACGCAAATCAAATAGCTTTGAACATAGCAGGAAATTAGTATCCAAAAATCATGCCTACAGTTCATTCCTTGCCACAGCAGATATGTCAACTCTACCCTTAGTACTATGAAGGTAAAATACTTTGGTGATGTGAGGGACATTCAAGTACAGCCTTATTACAATGAAATCCAGTGTCCATAAACTGTTCTTCTTTTTTTCTTTTTTTTTTTTGTATCACAGTAAGCCAAGATTTTTTTTTAATTTTACAATTATTATATACTTTCTTTGTTTACATTCCAAAAGTCCCCTCCCGCCTCCCCCCTTACCTCTCCTTGATCCCCAACATACCTATTCCCACCTCCAGGCCCTAGCAGTACCCTGAGCTGAGGCATATAACCTTCACAAAACCATAGGCCTCTCCCCCCACAGATGGCCTACCAGGCCATCCCCTGCTACACATTCAACTAGAGACATGAGCTCTGGAGGTACTGGTTAGTTAATATTGTTGTTCTTATTTAGGGTTTCAAACCATCTCAGTTCTTAGGGAACTTTCTCTAGCTCCTCCATTGGGAGTCCTGTGTTCCATCCAATAGATGATTGTGAGCATCCACTTCTGTATTTGCCAGTCACTGGACTATCCTCACACAAGACAACTTCAGGGTCCTGTTAGCATAATCTGTAAGTCAAGAATTTTAAGATCTACTAAAAACAAAACAAAACAAACAAACAAACAAACAACAAACAAACCTAAAGACTATGTTCACCAAAAAAACTAATAGTGATATATTATTTTAATATATCATACAGTTAATATATTTGGAGTTATTTAAAATTTATGAGAAAAAAAGTATTTTCAGTATTGCTGCAGACAAATATATAAATGAGACTATTCAATTGATTGTTGTTTTCTATCAAACAACATTTTTAATATTCATTTTTATTGTTACAATATTTTATAAATATTAAGGAACATGATAAAAAATGGAAGGTTTGATAGGTTTTGAGTGGGCATCAGCTGGAGGAGTTGGGGTACAAAATAAAAAGAAGAATGTAATGTAAGTCTGTTTACTCAAAATATGTTTTTAGATGTTAACAAATTCAGATAAATTGAAATTATGTACATTTTCTTATCATAATGCAATAAAAATTAAATCAAAACATATTTCTAGAACTGGTGGGATTGCTCAGCAGTTATGAGAACGGGCTATTATTTTACAGTTCCTGAGTTCAATTCCCAGCAACAACATGGTGGCTTACTACCATATATAAAGTGATCTGATGTCCCCTTCTTTCATGAAGGTGAACCCATAAAAAGAGGACTCATACATTTTAAAAATGATAGACTTAAACACATTAAAATGGTTCTATAATTATTATTATTAATTATTATTATTATTATTATTATTATTATTAAAGTGTCTAACTACTTCCTTTCATTTCTTTCCACCAAACCAGCCTTAAAAATCTAATGCACAAGTAGGAAAACACTGGAAGTAAATGGGCGGAATGCTCTTGGATACATGAAATACACACTAGACTAGTTGAAAAAATGGAAAAACTAGCTGTTAAGGGCAACTGTTGGTTGGGCATTGGTGGTTCATGCCTTCAATCACAGCACTTGGGAGGCAGAAGACAAGGATTTTTGAGTTCAAAGTCAGCCTGGTGTAAGTTACAGGACAGACAGTGCTACACTGAGAAACTCTGTCTTGAAATTTAATAATAACAATAATAATAATAATAATAATAATAATAATAATAATAATAATAATAATAATAATAAAAAGAAAAGAAAAGCACCTATTCTATGCAGAGGACCCGGCACAAAGCACCCACATTGTGGCTCATAACATATGCACAATCACAGTTTCAGAGAAACAGTGCTCTCTTGCGGCCTCTGTAGGCAACAGAGGCATAAGTGAGAGAGAGGGGCTGCTCAGCCTAGCACATAAGTGAGAGAGGGGACCTGGGCAGCCTAGCATATAAGTGAGAGAGAGGCCCTGCCCAGCCTAGCACATAAGTGAGAAAGAGGGCCTGCAAGGACTAACATCTAAGTGAGAGAGAGGTCCTGGGAAGCCTAGCACATAAGAGAGAGAGAGAGAGGACATGTGAAGCCTAGCACCTAAGAGAGAGAGAGAGAGAGAGAGAGAGAGAGAGAGAGAGAGAGAGAGAGAGGAGAGAGAGAGAGAGAGAGAGAGGGAGGGAGAAATGGAGGGAGGGAGGGAGGGAGGGAGGGAGAGAGAGAGAGAGAGAGAGAGAGAGAGAGAGAGAGAGAGAGAGAGAGAGAGAGAGAGAGAGAGAGGGAGGGAGGGAGAAACGGAGGGAGGGAGGGAGGGAGAGAGAGAGAGAGAGAGAGAGAGAGAGAGAGAGAGAGGGAGGGAGGGAGAAACGGAGGGAGGGAGGGAGGGAGAGAGAGAGAGAGAGAGAGAGAGAGAGGACCTGCCCAGCCTAACGCCTAAGTGAGAGAGAGGGCCTGAGCGGCCAAGCACATAGGTGAGAGTGAGAGGGCCTGCACTGCCTAGCACACTCTTCTATCAAGCTGAGATCTAGGAAAGTAGAGACAGGAGAGTACCAGGGGTTGAAGGAAATGTGTATGCTCCCTTCTAAACTCTTAGGGGCAGCATAGACTCTTCTGGTGTGCATGTGTACATGCAGAAGTCCACATTATTAAATGTTTATGCACATAAATAAATAAAAAACCAAAAATGCTTACAAGAGCCTCTACAGCTGAAATTAAGTAAAGCCATTTGCTTATTTCATATGTTACATATTTGTTCTGGATTTTCAAGTCTGTAAGCACTTGTCAACCAACAAACTGGAAATCATTTGTCTTAAAGCCAGTAGATTATTCCCACCTTCTAAAATCTCCCTTCAAAGGACTTGGTATTCCGTGAACGCATGCGCAGGGTGTATTCAGCCAATCAGCACAGTCCTTTGGTGAGACCGGTTTGCTCCAGCTGGCATCACAAAGGATCCTCTGAGGCTTCTGTCCGGGTCTGGCCTCTGACAACGTTTTTTTTTTTTTTTTTTTTTTTTTTTTTGCCATTGAGGAGCTAAGCACAGAAGGGTGCGGTTGGGAAGGTGTTCTCCTCTTAGATGAGCTGTAAGTGATAGTCTGCCCTGATCAGGGTTGTTGGACAGTTAATCGAGGTGTGACAGGGTGGGGAATCTCAGGCCCAGGAGGCCACTATGTGAGGAAAAGCCTCCTGATCGCCATTTTCTGTGGAATCTGAGGGTGAATGGAAGGTGGAGGACCGTATTCATGGAAGAGGATCGAACAGGTCAGGGCCATAGAGAATTGGGAACCCTTGGAAGAGAAAAGCTTGGGGCCTGGGGATAGGATCAGAGAACCAGCTGCAGGACTGTGGGTCAGGGAACAGGGAGCCATTGGTGAGATGCCTTGGCGATTGTCCTGTGTGATATTCAGGATCCCTTAGAAACACACTGAGGATTCCTCCCTCCTCATTGTCTTCTCTATGGTGTGTTCCTTTGGTATAGACTGTATGAACATTGCAGACAGTAGAATGGCATAGGAAGATGAATGAAAAGAAGAAGAGGAGATATTGTAAGAGATTCATAAGTCATTGGGGATGGATTCTGACCACAGATCTTTCTGTCTCAGTCTCCCATGTATTGGGATTAAAGACTTGCACCACCAAGTTCAGCTTTTTCTCTCAGTTTAGGTTCTGTAGGATGGGATCTATCTTTGTAGTTTCAGCTGGCCTGGCTTGGCCTGGCCTTGAACTTAGAATCTTCAGATGTTTGAAATCCTCGGCTTCTCCAAATCACTAATTTCTCCAATATAAGGTCTTTCTGTGTGGGTGGTGGTGGTAGTTCATGTTTTTTTGTAGACTTAGTGGTGGATCTTTTTGATATGAATATACAGTTACCATGTTCTTTATCTTTCTGGATAGAACTGTGAGTTTACCTTAGACTGAGATAAACTGTTAAACAGAATTGCTGATGTTTTGTTTAAAAATATTCTGTGGGAGATAGGACCAAAATTCAGATGCCTCAACGGTTAAAGGATGTTGCTCATCATTTTTTTGGGAGGAGGGGAGGACTCATATGTTGAAGGTTGGCCAGTTTTTGTCTCTTTTTTAAACTGAGAAATGGCAGATTGATAACTTAGGTTCTAAAGGAGGTTTTTAAAGAAGTGAGTTAAAGAAGTTTTTAAAACAAGTTGTGAGGGAGAGGGACATGATAAATGGGATACACGGAGGAAATGGTACGGGTAAGTGTATATATATATGCATCACCATATTGAATATGTACACAGAACTCTCTCAAAGGCAATTGATTAAAAATATACATGTTAAGTAAAAAAGAAATGATCTTTCATTGAGCTAAAATAATTTTTTGATTTTTTGTTATTTTTAATTATTTAAATGATAATTTTTAATCAGGTAACTAAGTTCTTTTTTTTTCTTTTTATTTTTATTGTTTTTTTTTTTAACTAAGAAGACTACTGAGTTCTTATGAGAAAAATGGCTCTTAAGAAATTGAAGGTGATACCAAAGGAAAGTTACTTATTACTTTTGGACTTTGATGATGAGGACGATGATATAAAAGTTTCAGAGGAGGCTCTTTCGGAAGGTATAGCATTTCCAGTATTAATTGTGTCCTGCAGTTCATTAGACTTTACCTAGTCACCTGAAATGGAAGAAGTCTTTGTTAAGAGTTTACATATACTTCATTTCTAATTTTACCTATATCTCTCTATTCCTATATACAAGGTTTTGCAGCACATAAACCTACTCTTGGAACTATATCAGCATATGTTGAGAGAGAAGAACTTTCTTGATTTTGCCTCAAGAAAAGATGTGAACATTGTTCGCATAATATGTTTGCCAAACATGAATTTATTTCATAAAACCTGCAAATAAATTATTTCCATTTTTTTCTATTATATATTTTCCTTATTTACATTTCAAATATTATCCCCGTTTCTAGTTTCCACTCCAAAAAATCTCCTGTCCTCTCCCCTCTCCCCCATCTCCCCAACACACCATCTACCAATTCCTAACCCAGGTATTCCCCCATACTGGGGCATAGGATCTTTACAGGAACAAGTGTCTCTCCTCCCATTGATGCCTGACTAGTCCATCCTCTGCTACATATGAAGCTGGAGTCATATGTCCCATTATTTGTTTTCATTGATTGGTGGTTTAATCCCATGGAATTGTGGGGTACTTGTTAGTTCATGTTGGTTTTTCTTCTAGGGGCCTGCAAACTCCTTAAGCTCCTTAGGTACTTTCTCCAGATCCATAATTGGGGACCCTGTGCTAAGTCCAAAGGATGTCTGTGAACATCCACTTTTTTATTTGTCAGGCATTAGCAGATCCTCTCAGGAGACAACTATATCATTCTCCTGCACCCAAGCCCTTGTTGGCATCTTCAGTAGTGTCTGGATTTGGTGGTTTTTTATGGGATGGATCCCCAAGTGAGGCAGTCTCTGTATTCTTTTATTCTCAGCTCCAATCTTTGTCTCTATAACTCCTTCCATGATTATTTTGTTCCCCATTCTAAGAAGGAACGGCATATCCACACTTTGGTCTTCCTTCTTCAGTTTCATGGGTTTTTCACATTTTACCTTGGTTATTCTGAGCTTCAGGGATAATATCCACTCATCAATGTGGGAATATCATGTGTGTTTTTTGTGATTGGGTTAACTCTCTTAGGAAGATATCATCCAGATCCATCCATTTCTTTAAAAATTTCATGAATTCATTGTTTTTAATAGCTGAGTAGTAATTCATTAAGTAAATGTACCATATTTTCTATATACATTCCTCTAAAGAGAGTCATCTGTGTTCATTTCAGCTTCTTGTTATTATACATAAGGCTGCTATGGACAAAGTGAAGCATGTTTCCTTATTACGTTTGAACTTCTAGGTATAACCTTATCAATTTTATGAGGTCCCATTTGTCCATTTTTAATCTTATAGCACAAGACATTGGTGGTATTTTTTTTAAGAATATTCCCCCTTTGCCCATGTATTCCAGGCTATTCCCCACTTTCTCCTCTATAAGTTTCAGTGTCTCTGGTTTTATGTGCAGTCCCTTGATCGACTTAGACTTGAGCATTGCACAGGGGATGAGAATAGATCAATTTACATTCTACTACATGCTAACTGCCAATTGAACCAACACCATTTGTTGAAAATGCTGTCTCCTTTCCACTAGATGGTTTTAGCTCCTTTGTCAAAGATCAAGTGACTATATGTGTGTGGGTTTATTTCTCTGACTTCAGTTCTATTTCATTTATCTACCTGTCTACCACTATACCTGTACCATGTAGTTTTTATCACAATTGTTTTGTAGTGCAGCTTGAGGTCAGGCATGGTGATTCCACAAGAGGTTCTTTTATTGTTGGGAATAGTTGTTCCTATACTAGGTTTTTTGTTGTTGTTGTTGTTGTTCTTGTTGTTGTTGATTTTCTTTTTTTGTTTGTTTGTTTGTTTGTTTGTTTTCAAATTTCAGGAGAATTTGTAAATTGCCCTTTCTAACTCAGAAAAGAATTGAGTTGGAATTTTGATGGGGATTGTATTGAATCTATAAACTACTTTTGGCAGAACAACCATTCTTACTATATTAATCCTTCCAATCCATGAGCATGGGAGTTCTTTCCATGTTCTGAGATCTTGTTTCATTTCTTTCTTCAGAGACATGAAGTTTTTATCATATATATCTTTCACTTTCTAAGTTAGAGTCACACCAAGCTATTTTATATTATTTGTGAGTATTGTGAAGGGTGATTTTTCCCTAATTTCTTTCTCATCCTCTTTTTCCTTTGAGTAGAGAAAGGCCACTGATATGTTTGAGTTAATTTTATATTCACCTACTGCACTGAAGTCATATATAAGGTTTATGATTTCTCTGGTGCATTTTTGGGTCACTGATACATGCTATCATATATTCTGGAAATAGTGATATTTTGACTTCTTCCTTTCCAATTTGTATTCATTTGTTTTCCTTTTGTTGTCTAATTGCTCTGGTTAGGACTTCAACTACTATATTGAATAGGTATAAAGAAAGAGGGCAGTCTTGTCTCGTCCCTGACTTTGCTATTTTTTTTTTTTATATTTAGGTATGGGCCTTGAATTCCTGATTTATCCTGGACTTTTATTATGAATGGGTGTTGTAGTTTGTCAAATGCTTTCTCAGCATCTAATGAGGTGATCATGTTGTTTTCGTCTTTGAGTTTGTTTCTATAGTGGATTAAGTTGACAGATTTCCATATATTAAACCATCCCTGCATTACAGGGATGAAGCCTACTTGACCATGATGGATGATCGTTTTGATGTATTCTTTTATTTGGTTTGCAGTGATTTTATTGAGTATTTTTGCTTCGATATTCATAAGGGAAAATGGTCTGAAGTTTCCTTTCTTCATTGAGTTTTTGTATGATTTGAATATAATTGTAATCTGGCTTCATAGAACAAATTCAATAGTGTTCCTTCTCTTTTGATTTTGCATAATAGTTTGAAGAGTTTTGGTATTAGGTCTCCATGTGTAAGACCCCGAAGATGGACCTCCTCTCAAGTGCAGTAAAGTCCCGGGATGAGGTGGCCAGCACCCCAATGACTTGAGAGAAATCCACACCTGATGCAAACTGCAAGAGGTTTTATTATCAGCTAGCTAAGGACAAACTCCTTCCACTGTGCAGGGCAGGGGCGTATGACTCTGAGATGTGACAGAAGAGGGTTTTTATTAACTAGCTGAGGAATTGGGATGATTTGGGAGGAGAGTTTGGAGGAGTTTGGAAGAGTTGGGAGGAGTGTTCTTCTCTGCCCGGATGTCCTTGGCAAAACTCCAATTTTTGAATCTCTAGCTGTATGGCTCAGAAAACAAAAGGCTTTTTGGTGGCTGTAGAGAACATGGAGTCTCTTTCTGGCTGTATTTTTATAAATCAGGGAAAACAATCTTGGAGAATGTTCAGGTGCTTTACCTTCCAGGGAGAAACACTCTGAGTTGGGGTCTCAACAGTTCCCACTCCTTCTAGTACATAGTTCTGATCTTATAAGTTAGAAAATTAAACCTCTGGCCCAGCTGCCAAACAAAGCCAACATGAGGTCACAGCTTTAGGATATGTAAGATTGAGAACCTCAGAAGCCCCTTGAATGAGACAAAAGAGCCTCTTGCCAGTGGGAGGAGGGAGGGAGGGAGGTTCCTGTGCAGTGCCCACTGTGTGTGAGCAGTGCCAGGCCAGAGGGCCATGGCAGGCTGGATGCCAGAACTGGGCATATGCTGGAGGTGTGGCAGCAGGGCTTGTGAGAAGCATCAGGGAGAGTCCTTTTGATCTGAGTTCAAGTTTGCCAGAATGGTGGGTCCAGACCAGGACAGGTACTCCTGTTTGAAATTTATGTGGCACCAAGATGGTTTCTGGTTCGTATGTTTTTTGTTTTTGTATTTTTGTTTTAGTTTTTTATTGTGTTTCAACATTTCCAAGGCATCTTTTCTGACCAGTTGTAGGTCCTTCAAGTGAGCTAGTGGGAGTTCTGAAAAAGAAACATGAGGGTCAAACATTCCACCTGCTTCTGTTAAAGGGGGGGTCCCCAGTTGAGGAGTTCGAATGGTGTAAGTTTAAATTTCCCTGTGGTGTTCCATACTCAGAACAAGGTGAAGGGAAAAAGAGCTGCATAATCTTTTCTGCAGGTCTCTAAAACCAATTTAGTCAAGGTTTCTTTTAATGCTCTATTCATCCACTCTACCTGTCCTGAAGTCTGGCATATATAAGAACAATGTATCTTCCAATGGATCCCCCATTGTCTGGCTAACCCTTGTCTTACCTGGGCAATGAAGGAGGGGCCATTGGCTGACGAAAGTACCTTAGGGATGCCAAATCTTAGGAAATTTTCCTCTAATATCTTCTTTGCCATGGCAAAGGTGTTCTTGTTCTTAGTGGGGAAGGCTTCTACCAAGCCTGAAAAGGTGTTTACAAAAAACAAATAGATGTTTATTACTGTACTTGGCTGGTTTAACTTCAGTAAAATCTACTTTTCTGTATGCTCTTGGTCAGTCAACTCTTATCCACTTTCTGGGGGGTGTTCTTGTGGTGCCCAGCAATGGTGAGGGCACATGCTTGGCATTCATTAACAATCTCATGGGCAACATCTGGCAATCTTATAATATAGCAATTTGAGCTCTTAACATTTTTTTGACCTTCTGATTTTCCAAGGGCATGAGGTGGTGTAGATTGATGCTGTAGATTACCTTTCTCTTGTGGGCAGGACAGAGCAACCATCTTGGGTCTTAGCGACTCCCTGGGTAGTATGCACACATATATCAGGTATTTTGCCTGTTAATTCCTGATCTTCTGGAGTATAATCAAAGCCTGCATCTTTGAGATTATAATGGTCTTGACATTCTTTATTTTTTTCTCTTAGGGCAGCCAGGTCAGGCATCAGATTTCCCTTCACTAGGGCCTCATGGACTTTGTGGTGACTATTGCAATGTATGATGACAAGTTTTTTTGCAAAGTGTATGGCTTCTAACAGTCTCTTGGTTTCTTTTTTATTTTTAATATCTTCCCCAGTAGATGTGAGTAGCACCTTTTTTCTAAAGATAAAAAGATAAAGATAAAGATAAAGATAAAGATAAAGATAAAGATAAAGATAAAAGATGCATGTGAGTGGTGGCAAAGGCATACCTGCTGTCTGTTTAGATATTGATGTTCTATTCTATTGCCAGCTGCAAGGCTTGGATGAGTGTGATTAGCTCTTCTCTCTGGACAGTCATTCCTTCAGAAAAGCTGCTGGCACGGATGGTTTCTTTTCCGTTGACCACTGCTGGCACCACTTTTCTTTTACTTTCAATCAAAAAGCTGATACTATCTGTGTACCAATTGGGGCAGCCTGGCCATGGCTGGTCAGTGACTTCTTTCTTAGTTTTGATTTCTTCTGCCAGGATGTCTATACTCCTTCACTGGTAGGGAGTTGCCAGCTTCAGGCAGCAAGGTGGAAGGATTAGGGATAGCAGGGGTGAAAACTACACTCTCTCTACACTCTCTCAGTCAGTAAGAGACTCTGATAATGGGTCCCATGAGCATTAGTCATCCAGCAATCTGACAGCTGTCTAACAATGCTTTCTAAGGCATGGGGGCAGAGGGGGTTTACTACTATAGTTCCTTGACCTAGAGTCAGTTTGTCAGCATCTTTGAGAAGTACTGGCACAGCAGTGGTAGCTTTTAAGCAAGAATGCATCCACTGGCCACTTGGTCTTTTTTTTTTTTTTTTTTTTTTTTTTTTTTTTTTTTTTTTTTTTTTTACAAGTCGACTACAAGTCTTGTCTATGTCCCCAGAGCTTAGGTCAGGACCTATCTCACTATTTCTGCTCTTTTATCTAAATAGAGAGTGAATGGCCATGTCACATCTGTCAGGACTAGGGCTGAGGCACTAAGCACGATTTTTTAATCTTTTTAAAGGCCTCCCCATATATGGGGTCCATGAGAAAGTCCCAGTCTCTTTAGTAAGAAGGGATTATTAGTGAGTGCCAGGTGGCAAAGCCTTGCTTTTTAACTGGTAGCAACAGAGTATTCCAGGAAGACTGACAAAGGACCAAACACGCCTAGTTCTAAGAGCCTTTGAAGGTGAGGTCTGATGCCCTCTCCGGCCTCTTTGCTCATGGTGTATTGTTGTACCCCGAAAGGAATCACACCAGTTCTCAATCTCACAATGATGGGGGGCACCATTTTTGCCTCAATTATACCCCCAGTCTTTGCCCAGGCTGTTGGATATCTCTCTAACTAGGTCCATTCTAGTACTTTTCTTGATGGGGCTTGAGGCTCATGTAATCTATATACTTCTTCCAATTTTGATGTTAAATTTATAGAGACAGAGGCTTGCCAAGGGATTGAAGTTCCTTGCAAAGAGCAGCTTATTTGGAATTTTAAATATGCTAGTATGTCTCTCCACAATAATGGGGTGGGGCTTGAGGAATGATGAGGGAGGAATGAGTTACTTGGCTTATTCATAGATTAACTTTCTTATCAGTGGTCCAAGAGTATGGTTTCTGACCAGTAGCCCCGAATACTAAGGATTGCTGGTTCCTCAATTTCTCCAGTGGCTCTGTCAGGACTGAAAACTCTGCTCTGATATCATGAAGGGAAGCCATGGGGGTCTCTTCCACAGTTAGGGTTACCCTAGTCTCACGTAGGGTGTCTGTTCCCCATATCCACTAGTCATCATCCTCTGGGATAAGGACTTAGGTGGTCTGGTATCTGTCTCTTTCTTGGGGCAGTCTCTTGCCCAGTGTCCCTTTTCTTTACAGTACCCACATTGGTCCTTATCTACAGGTGGTGTGAAGGTCCTATGGAGTTCTGAGGTCTTTTTGGCCCTGTGTTGCCCAGTTACCCTGTCTGCCTATTCCCTCCATCTTTTCTATAAACTTCGTTATCAACTGCTAATGTATCCAAAATCCTAATTAAATTTCTATCCTGCCTTCCATCTGGTCTACTTTCTCTTGACTCAGCTACTCTCTCTTCTCTTTCTCCTTTTTCTTTTTTAGTCTCTCTCTTATGGTACACTTTCTCTGCCTCCTTAAACAGATCTTGAAAAGATAATGTTTGCAGACTCTCTAGATGCTGTAACCTTCGCCTAATGTCAGAAGCAGAATGCCCAAATGAAAGCCATGGCCACTGCTGCCTGCTGGCTCTCTGACATAGTGTCAAAGGGAGCGTAATGCTTGTATTATTCTAAGAGGCATTCTAAAATCACTGCTGGGGGCTCCTTTTCCCCTTTAGGATCCCTCTTACCTTGACCAAATTGCTTGGGTGCCTGTTAGCTCCTCCCTTTCCTGCTACCCTACCCCTGTGTAAATGTGTCAACTGCTTGCTACCTTCAGGCCTGTTAGGGTCACAGTCAGGACCATTCAGAGGGAAGCCTGCATCTATTTCATTTGGAAGTTGTGTCAGCCATCCATTGGCTCCCAGCACATATTTCTTGTCTCAAGCAGAATCCTTTCCTTCTCCTCTGTGGTAAAATTAAACTGCAATAGCTATTGACAGTCATCCCAAGTGGACTGATAAGAGAACATGAGAGATTCCATTAGATTAGTAAGGCTAGAGGTGTTTTCAGAGAAGGGGGCATGTTTTGCCTTCCAATTGTAGAGATCAGAGGAGGAAAAAGGCCAATACTGAAGGAGCTGCATTTCCATGGTCTGCTGGAGTAGGGCCATAAGTACTTAAAGCCAGCGCGATTGTTGAGTCTGGTCTCAATAGGCTCTGAGCTCATTAGTCTTGGTTTCCAGAAGCTGGTCACGCCCCCATGTTTCCAGCAGTACCCTTTTGAGATATCTGGGAAGGGACCGGTTGGGGATATGAGGGTGGAGTATCACGCCATTCTGGAGGTTATTACATCTCTGGAAATATCTCAAGAGGAGCCAAGGGTTGCATTCCTCCCTTCCCCCCGCCATTTACATCTTCGTTTTGTTTTGTTTTTTTTTTCCACTTAGTGGCAGAAAGCTAGGACTAGGGAGCCCAGCTTGTTCTTCTGTACTCAAGGTTTCAACCAGGTGCTCTCTGGTGGTCAACTAACATCAACAGGTGGCAATTTTGTAGAGCAGAAAGTTCTCCAAAATCTCTTTTTGACATCTACAAAGAGATTGTGAGTCCTAGTCATAATTTCAGTTTGATGCTCATGAGTCAATCCAAGGGGAGTGCTAATAGTCTATCCAAACTGCATAGTCACATACAGGGAGACAAACAATATATACAGTAACGGAAACACATGGCCGAGTTAGCAAACTCTCACTTGGCACCCAGTAACAGAAACAGTAAACACACTCTCACTTGGTACCCAGGAACATTAAAAGATGGCCAATTGAGCACACACTTACTTGGCACCCTGATGGGAGATGTCCAGGCATCCCTGGAGCTCCCTCAGACCTCCAGGGATGTCTCCCAGTATAGTGTGCGATTACTCCTGACATGCCTGTCAGTAACCCTCCCCTCCATACAGAATAGAAAGATTGTAAACCATGAATTCTGAATTCAAACACTGCCGGCAGACAAAAACATAGACAAAGACAGGATCCTACCGGCAAGTGGCATCTCTGAGAAATGGGATAGGCCACAAATCCAGGCAAACGAGCCCCCATATGTAAGAACCCCAAAGTTTGGCCTCCACTCAAGTCCCTGGATGAACTGTCCAGGACACCAATAACTCCAGAGAAAACCACACTTGATGCAAACTGCAAGAGGATTTATTATCAGCTAACTGAGGACATTTTTAACACTGTGCAGGGTAAGGGATTTTGACCCTGAATGGTGACAGTGGGGGGCTTTTAACAGCTAGCTGAGGAACTGAGATGAGTTGGGAGGAGAGATGGGAGAAGTTGGGAAGAGTTGGGAGGGTTTAGGAGGGTTGGGAGGAGATTTGGGAAGGTATGGGAAGAGTTGAGAGGAGTGTTATTTTCTGCTGGATGTCCTTGGTAAAATTACAATTACCATATCTCTGGCTGTAAGGATAAGAAATGAAAAGTCTGTTTGCTCACTATAGACAACAAAGAAATTCTTTCTGGCTGCATTTTTAGAGATCAGGGAAAACAAGCTTGGGGAATGTCCAGGGGCTTTACCTTCAAGTGAGAAACAATCTAAGTCAGGGTCTATCACATGAAGATCTTATTAAACTCTGATGGTTCATCAGATCCTGGGCTTTTTTTGGTTGGGAGATTATTAATGACTGCTTCTATTTCTTTAGGAGTTATGGAAGTAATACAGAATTTCTCTGATCCTGATTTAAATTTGGTACCTGATATCTGTCTAGATACGTGTCCATTTGTTTTCCTCATTTTCCATTTTTGTTGAGTATAGACTTGTTTAGTAGGTTCTGATTATTCTTTGACTTTCCTAAGTTTCTGTTGTTATGTCTCCCTTTTCAATTCTGGTTTTGTTAATTTAAATACTGTCCCTGTGCCCTGTACTTAGTCTGTCTAATGGTTTATAATTCTTGTTGATTTTCTCAAAGAACCAGCTCCTAGCTTGTTTGATTTTTTTATGTAATTCCTTTGTTTGCACTTGGTTGATTTCAACCATGAGATTGATATTTGTCCTGCCTTAAAGACATCTTGAGTGAATTTGCTCCCTTTTGTTCTAGAGTTTTTAGGTGTGCTGTCAACCTACTCCAGTATCCTCTTTCCAATTTCGATTCAGAGGCATTCAGAGGTATGAGTTTCCCTCTTAGAACTGCTTCCATTGTGTCCCATAACTTTTGATATGTTGTAGCTTCATTTTCATTAAAATCTAAAAAGTCTTAAATTTATCTCTATTTCTTCCTTGTCTGAGTTATCACTGACTATATTTTTGTTCACCTTCTGTGTTTATGTGTGTTTTTAATTACTTATATTTCTATTTCAGATCAGCCTTAGTCCTTAGTGATCTCATAGGATGCATAGGATTATTTCGATATTTTTATATCTGTTGAGACAAGTTTTGTGACTGATTATATGGTCAATTTTGGAGAACGCATCATGAGGGGCTGAGAAAAAGGGATATCCTTTTCTATTCGAATAAATTTTTTATAGATATCAACTCATGTATTTGTTTCATAACTGCTGTTATTTTAACTGTGTCTCTTTTTAATTTTTGTTCCCAGGGACTTTCCATTGATGAGGGAGGGGTGTTGAGCTAATATTGTTTGGGGTGCAATGTGTGTTTTTGAGTTTACTAAAGTTTCTTTTATGAGTGTGGATGACATTGCATTTGGCGTATAAATGTTCAGAATTGGGAATTCATCTTGGAAAATTTTAACATTGATGAATATGAAGTGTCCCTCCTCTTTTTTTTTTTTTTTGATAACTTTGGGTTGAAAGTCGAATTTATTTGATATTAGAATGGCTACTCCAACTTGTTTCTTTGGAACATTTGCTTGGATAATTGTTTTCCAGCCTTTTACTCTAAGGTAATATCTGTATTTGTCCCTGAGATTTGTTTCTAGTATGCTTGGTCTTGCTTACACATCCTGTCTGTTATTCTATGTCTTTTTATTGGTGAATTGTGTCCGCTGATATTATGAGATATTAAGGAAAAGTAGTTGTTCCTTCCTGTTATTTTTGTTGTTAGAGTTGGAATGTGATTCATGTAGCTTTCTTCTTTTAGGTTTGCTTCAAGATCAATTTCTTGGTTTTTCTAGAGTGTAATTTCCCTCCTTATATTGGAGTTTTCCCATTATTACCCCCTTGATGGGCTTGATTTGTTCGAGCATATTGTGTAGATATCGTTTTTTTCACAGAATACCTTGTTTTCTCAATCTATTGTAAAATTTTTTGATGCGTCTAGTAGCCTTGTCTGGCATTTCTTTTCCCTTAGGGTCTGTATGACATCTGCCCTGGATATTATGGCTTTCATAATCTCTAGGGATAAGTTAGGTATAGTTTTGATAGGATTTCCTTTATAAGTCACTTGACCATTTTCCCTTAGAGCTTTTAATATTCTTCTTTTTCTTTTCTTCCTTTCTTTCTTTCTTTCTTTCTTTCTTTCTTTCTTTCTTTCTTTCTTTCTTTCTTTCTTTCTTTCTTTTTATGCATTTGGAGTTTTGATTTCTATATGATGGAAGAAATTTCTCTTGTGGTCCAAACTATTTGGAGTTTTGTACGCTACTTGTATATTCATAGGCAACTCTTTCTATAGGTTAGGGAAGTTTTCTTCTATAATTTTGTTGAATATATTCACTGTCCCTAAATTTGAAAAACTTACTTGTCATTGATACCTATTATCCTTAAGTTTTGTCATCTCCTTGTGTCCTGGATTTTCTTGGTGTAAATATTTCCTTTCTAAAATCTTTTCCAAAAATTCACATGGAGAGTTTTTCCAGAGAAATTCAAATCGATAGTACTTTATTAACTATTACTTATATAGAATCCTTTCAAATGTTACTGTTTTCTATTGTTAATACAGTAAAGAGCCCAGCATTTGATAAAAATGAGAATATATCGCCTCAAGCAGAAGCAGATGAAGATATGGGGTAACATTTTCAATATTTTTGCCAGCTCAATAGATTACTTCATAAGTAGTGTTTGTATTCCCTTCACTGGAGAAGTAGATTCAGTAAGATAGCAATACAAATCTGACACTGCTATATGTTGAGTTCAAGCCCAGCTTGAGGTCCTTCAGACCTTGTGATAACAAACACATAGCAACTAGTACAATATGACCACCTGCCTGAGATCTTCCAAGATATACACACAAAGAAAAGGAGAAAAATCATGAAAATAAGAGGGGGACCAACTGGAAAGAAGAAGGGTCTCAGCAAGAGTGGGAGACTAATGAATAAACTACTGTGGGTGTTAATGTATGAATTGGTAAAAGTAAAGGATACAAGATCACTTTGATACTCCACCATGTATTATAAATATATATATATATATATATTACATTTGTCCCTAACCAAACATTATATATTTATTATAAATAATTAAAAGAAGGTTCTTTTTAAAGTTTTGTGTGGGTAAGAAAAATGTCCTACCAGTCCACTATATTTCTTGCATTAATTTTTTATTTTCCTTTCTTCACAGAGATGAAGTAGACAGTATGTTGGATAAATCTGAAGGTATGTGTTTTTGGAGGTATTTGCCTGTTTTTTAAAGAGGTCAGAAGAGGGCATCAGATTTCTAGACTGTATAGCAAAAGGGGACAATTTTAGGGTTCACAGTAATTGTAGTTTCCTTTAAAACACATATGAGATAACTTCTCAGCAAACATTCAGAATGCAAGATTAGCTGAAGATGTAGCTCAGTGGTAAATCACCATTTAAATGTGATGAGTTTCATCTTCAGTGGCAAAAATAAACAAACAAAAACAAACAAAGAAACAAAACAAAACAATAACAACAAAACCCCAAACAAACCAACAAATGCACCAAATTTAAAAAAATCCTACCAAACAAACAAAACACAGTTATAAGTCTTGCAAATGAAATGTTAGGTTGTCCAGTTTGCCAAATTAACTGCAAATTGTAAAATGAGCAAGAAACCGAGTTTGCTCTTGTAAGGAAACAAGCAAAACCAGCAATAAGCATTTTAGGAGCCTAAACTTAGGCATGATTAGAGAAGAAAAAAAAATACAGTGGCTACCACAAGAGAACAAACCTCTCAGAGGGGCTAGAGAGATGGCTGTTTTGGTAATGTGCTTTCCTTGAAAGTATATAAATTAAGGAGGGGGTCTTAAATCAGCTTTAAAAATGCAGGCTGCAACCCAGTGAAAAGTAGGTGAAGACAGCTTGCTGGCTAGCCAGGCTAGTGGCATTGGTGAGCTGCACAATCAGACAGAACCTGTCTCAAGATTTAAGTTTGGGCAGTCAGAGGTGGTTCATGCCTTATTCCCAGCAGTTGGTAACCAGGGTGAGGTCCAGGACTACAACCCTGCCTTGAAAAAAAAAAAAAAAAGGAAGTTGGAATGTGATTGAGAATGCAGCAAATGTCTATTTGCCGCCTTCTTATGCATACTTATACTGAAATGTATATGCATCAGGTTTTTACAATACTCTTTATGTGATTTACACAATCCATTAAAATGATGGTTTTTGTCTTTTTGTTTTTTCTCTTTGAGGAAATTGTCAATATTAAGAAAGTGTTATAATTTTGTAATCTCCACTGTATAGTACAAATAAACATGTTTCAAGAAAAATGATCAGCACACCTTAAAAGACACAAAGGACAGGTATGGAAAGATGGCTTAGAAATTAAGAACACTTGTTGTTCTTGGACAGAACCAAGTTTTAGTTCCTAGGACCCACACAATGGCTCAAAACCATTTTTAATTCTATATCCATGGGTTTTGGAATTCTCTTCTAGTTTCTATGTGCACCACACATGCATGTTTATAAATACAAACATGCAAAAACAAATTACTTAAATAAATAAAACAATTGAAAATTACAAACAACAGCACCTTCATCTGAAACAAAGTAGGAGAGTCTTGTTTGGGGTCCGTTTTATTTTAGCTTTCAAGTTAGTATTGTAAACTTGGAAAATGGAAAGCCTCTGGGTAGTAGTGGCAGCTAAAATACTACCTCCTTTTTGCTCTTCAATGACAGACGACTGATTGAGCCTTTCTCACCCTTAGTACACATGTGCAAACACTGCCAATCAGCAAGGACCTTGGCTGAGATTGTTTTCCCGCTATCCAAACCCTGTTACCCAGTATGCTTTGTGGTAGTCATCAAGCCGAGTTCTTGTGGAAGCAAGGTTCTTGAGGAAGCGTGGTAGGGAGAAGTCTCAGTAGAGGTAGTCAATTGTCTGTTGAAAGATGATTAATCCTGTTTGAGCTGGGGGCCTGTGTGGGGAAGAAGGTGGAGGGGTGGAGGTGTTACTTTAGGAGTAAGGAGAGGAGGTGACCCTCACTGGACTCAGGAAGGTACTGCTTCCAGGCTCACAATCAACTTTTCCCACTTAGGTCTCTGCTGAGAAAAACAGAGAACTTCGCTAAGGGCAGGAGTTTGAACAGAATTATCTCCTAACAGAAAGTAGGAAGGCCAGGGAATTGGAGACCCTGGAAGTCTTCTTGGGGCTTGGGGATGTGAGGAGTGATTAAATTGGAAGTCAGTTAGTGGAGCCAACAGATTAAAACCTTCTTTTAGCTGCTGCTGACTGCCAGGAATTCATTAAAAACGAACTGAAAACCAGTCTTCATTTACCTCTACCTGTTGTTAAAATGGCAGATTCCCGAAATTTCTATGTATAGGCTCCAATTGCCTCAAAATACAGAGGCTCCTCTCAGCCTCAGAAGTGCTGGGACTTCAGATATAATTCAGGTCAGGTTGTTGTTATTTATTTGTTGTTTTGGTTTAGGAAAGTAAGCTCTAACTGAATATCTCAGGATTGTCTGAAACCTCACCTGCAGCTTTGACTGGCCTTGAAACTGAAGTCCCCAGCCTTACAAATGTACCTGGGCCTGAGGAAATATGTGTTCTTTATTTTTTATATTTAAAATTTGTTTGTTTGTTTGTTCGTTTGTTTGTTTTTTCTTCCTTTTTTCCTTGTTGAAGATTGAAACCAGAGCTTCTTGCTGTAGCAGTAACATATTTGTCCAGCCAGAAAAACTTTATATTTTAGATCTGCTTTAGATTTGTATTATGATGAAAAATATTGAGGAGCTTGGTTATGATAAAAGCAACCATGATTTCATTTGGAGATTGAGATGCAAACACATTTACTCTAATTTATGAAAACCCTAGCAACAATGGGACCAAAATTTAGATCATCCTGTGATTGCATATAAACCCACTTGAAGTCACAGTTAAAGCCATCATATTCGGTGTGTGTGTATGTGTGTGTGTGTGTGTGTGTGTGTGTGTGTGTGTGTGTGTGTGTGTGTGTGTGTATTTACATTTCAAATATTAGTCATTTCCTGGTTTCACCCCAGAAATTCCCTTTACCATTCCACCCTCCCTCTGCTTCTATGAGCATGTTCCCCCACCCACCAACTCCCATGTCCCTGCTCTAGTATTTGCCTACACTAGGGCACCAACCTTCACATGACCAAGGACCTCTCCTCTCACTGATGTTTGACAAGGACATCCTCTGCTATGTATTTAGCTGGAGCCATGGTTCCCCCTCTTTGTTTGCTGGCTTAGTCCCTGAGTGCTCTGTGGGGGGGGGGCGGTCTGCTTGGTTCATATTATTGTTCTTCTTGTAAGGTTACAAACCCCTTCAGCTCCTTCAGTCCTTCCTCTAACTCCTCCACTGTGGACCCCATTATCAGTCTGATTGTTGGCTGTGAGCATGAGCCTCTGTTTTTGCCAACTTCTGGCAGAGCCCCTAAGGACACAGCCTTATTAGGCTCCTTTCAGCAATCATTTGTTGGTATCCACAATAGTGACAGGGTCTGGTGTTTATATACGTGATGGATCCACAGGTGGGGCAGATTCTGAATGGTTGTTCCTTCAGTCTCTGCCCTGCACTTTGTCTCCATATTTCCTCCCAGTAGTATTTTGTTCCCCATTCTGAGAAGGACGGAAACATGCACACTTTTTTCTTCCTTCTTAAGATTTATGTGGTCTGTGAATTACATTTTGGGTATTCTGAACTTTTAGGATAATATCCACTTATTATGAGTGCATACCATATTTTTTCCTTTGGGATTGTGTTACCTCATACAGGATGATATACTTTAGACCTATCTGTTTGCGTGTGAACTTCCTGAAGTCATTGTTTCTTTATGGTCACTATACATTTTTATCACTATTTCTCTATAATACAGCTTGAGGTCAGGGATGATTCCCTCTGAAGTTCTTTTATTGTTGTGAATAGTTTTTCAATATCCTGGATTTTCGTTATTCCAAATGATTTTGCATATTGCTCTTTCTATCTTTATAAAGAATTAAGTTTGAATATTGATGGAGAGGGCATGGAATCAGAGCTTACTTTTGGCAAGAAAGCCATTTTTACTAAATTATTTGGGACACCAAACTATGGCCATGGGAGATATTTCCATCTTCTGAGAATTTCAATTTCTTTCTTCAGAGACTTGAAGTTCTTGTCCTACAGAACTTTGACTTGCTTTTTTCGTGTCACACCAAGGTATTAAAATATGAGACTATTGTGAAGCGTGTTGCTTCCATAACTTCCTTTTCAGCCGGTTTATCCTTTTAGTAGAGGAAAGCTACTGATCTATTTGAGTTAATTGTATATCCAATCACTTTGCTAAAGTTGTTTCTCAGGCTTAAGGGTTCTTTGGTGGATATTTTGGGGTCACTAAATATACTATCTTATTACCTGTTAATAGTGATATTTTCATTTGTTCTATTCCAATTTTTAACTTTTTGACCTCTTTTTGTTTTCTATTTAATCTGGCTAGAACTTCTAGTACTATAGTGAATAGGTAGGGAGAGAGTGGGAAGCCTTGTCATATATTAGTGGGACTGCATCATGTTTCTCTCCATTTATTTTGATGTTGGATCCTGGTTTGCTACTATGTTTATTTATGGGCCTTGCTTTCTGAATCTATCCAAGACTTTCATCATGAAGGCGTGTTGATTTTTTTTTAAACGATTCCTCGGCGTCTAATGAGATAATACTGTGTTTTTTCCTTGAGATTCTTTACATATTGGATTACATTGATGGATTCCCATATATTGAACCATTCCTGTATCCCTGGGATGAAGCCTCTTGATCATGAAGGATGATCATTTTGATGTGTTATTGGATTGTGTTTAACAGAATGTTATTGAGAATTTTTGCATCAATATTTATAAGTTAAATTGGTCTGAAGTATCCTTTCTTCATTGGGTTTTTGTATGGTTTGGGTATAAGAGTAAATGTGGCTTCATAGAACAAATTAAGTAGTGTTCATTTTCTTTTGTTTTTGCATAATAGATTGAAGATTGTTGGTATTGGTGTTTCATTGAAAGTCTGATAGAAATCTGTACTAAACCCATCAGATACTGGGCTTTTTTTTTTTTTTTTTGGAGGGGGGGCTCTTAATGACTGCTTCTATTTCTTTGGGGGTTATGGGAGAGTTTACAGGGTTTATCTCAACCTGATTGAAATTTAGTACCTGACATCTGTCTAGATAATTGTCCAATTCATCCAGATTTTCCACTTTTGCTAAGTTACAGGCTTGTGTAGTAGGATCTGATGATTTTTTTGGATTTACTAAGTATCTGTTGTTATGTCTCCCTTTTCATTACTGGTTTTGTTAATGTTGATACTTTCCCTGTGCCCTGTAATTAGTCTGGCTAATGTTTTATCTATCTTGTTGACTTTCTCAAAGGTCCAGCCCCTAGTTTGTTTGATTTTATGTTATAGTTCCTTTGTTTCCACTTGTTTGATTTCAGCCCTGAGTTTGATTAGTTCCTGCCTTCAACTCCTCTTGGGTGAATTTCCTTCCTGTTATTCAAGGGGTTTTAGGTGTGCTGTCAACCTACTACTGTATCTTCTCTACAGTTTCTATTTAGAGGCATTCAGAGCTATTAGATTCCCTTTAACACTGCTTTAGTTGTGTTCCACAACTTTCGGTATGTAGTAACATCATTTTTTTTTAAACTCTAAAAAGTCTTATATTTATTATTATTTTTTTTATTTCTTCCCTACCTGAATTATCACTGACTGGATTTTTGTTCACCTTCTACGTGTACATGGGTTTTCAATTATTTAAATTATTATTTCAGATCAGCCTTAGCCCTTGGTGATTAGATAGGATGTATGAGATTATTTGGATATTTTTATATCTGTTGAGGCATGTTTTGTGACTGATTATATTGTTAATTTTGGAGAAGGCGTCATGAGGTGCTTAGCAGAATTGTCAATTTTTGTTCTAGAATAAAATGTTCTATAGATATCAACTAATGTATTTGTTTCATAACTTCTGTTAGTTTAACTGTGTCTTTTTTTAATTTTTCTTTCAAGGATCTTTCCATTGATGAGTGAGGGTTGTTGAAGTCTTCTACTATTATTGTGTGTGGTGCAATGTGCATTTTGAGCTGTACTAAAATTTCTTATATGAATATGGATGCCATTGCATTTGGACTATAAATGTTTAGAATTGAAAATTCATCTGGGTAAATTTTAACTTTGATGAATATGAAGTGTCACTCCTTGTCTTTTTAGATAACATTGGGTTGAAAGTCAAACTTATTTGATATGAGAATGGCTACTCCAAATTTGTTTCTTTGGAACATTTGCTTAGAAAACTGTTTTCCAGCCTTTTACTGTGAGGTAATGTCTGTCTTTGTCCCTGAGGTTTGTTTCTGGTATGCTGGGTCTTGCTTACACATCCAGGCGGTTAGTCTATTCCTTTCTAATTGGTGAATAAATATGGTGATATTAAGAGATACTAAGACAAAGTCTTTCTTTCTTCCTGTTATTTTTGTTGGAATTTTGTTCATGTAGCTATCTTCTTTTAGGTTTATTTCAAGATTAATATCTTGCTTTTGCTAGCATGTGATTTCCCTCCTTATATTGGAGTTTTCCCTTTATTATCCCTTGAAGGGTTTGATTTGTTCAAAGATATTGTGTAAATATTGTTTTTTCACGGAATACCTTGTTTTCTCAATCTATGGTAAAATAGTTTTGCTGCATATTATAGCTTTGGCTCTTATTTCTGCTCTCTTAGTGTCTGTATGATATCTACCCGGGATCTTATGGCTTTCATAGTCTCTGGGGAGAAGTTAGGTGTAATTCTGATAGGAATTCCTGTATATGTTACTTGACCATTTTACCTTACTGCTTTTAATATTCTTTCTTTGTTTCGTGCATTTGGTGCTTTGATTAATATATGATGGCAGGGATTTTTGTTTTTGTTGTTGTTTTTCTGGTCCAAACTATTTGGAGTTCTGCATGCTTCTTGTATGTTCATGGACATCTCTTTCATTAGGTTAGGAAAGGTTTCTTTTATAGTTTTGTTGAAGATATTCACTGGCCCTATAATTTGGAAATCTTACTTCTCATCTATACCTGTTATCCTTATGATTTTTCTTCTCCTTGTGTCCTAGATTTCCTGGATGTACTTAATTTTACTTAATTTTTAAAATCTGTTTCAAAAACTCAAAATGGGCAGTTTTTCCAAAGAAATTCAAATTGATAGTACTTTATTAACTATTACTAATATGGCATACTTTCAAATGTTTACATTTTCTATTGTCAATACAGTAAACAACCCAGCAATTGGTAAAGATGAAAATATATCGCCTCAAGTAAAAGGACATGAAGACAGGGGGTAATATTTTCAATTCTTTTTCTTTTTTTCTTTTTTTTTTTTTTTTTGCCAGTTCAATAGAGTACTTCAAAAGTAGTGTTTGTGTTACCTTCACTGGAAAAGTAGATTCAGGAAGATCAGCATTTCAAGGTCAGATGCTGCTATATGTTAAGTTCAAGCCCAGCTTGGGATCCTTTAGACTTTGTGATCACAAACACATAGGAACTCATACAATAGGACCACCTGCATGTGATCTTTGACACACTCAAAGCAAAGGAGAAACATCATAAAAATAAGTAGGGGACTATCTGGGGAAAAAAGTGTCTCGGCAAGTGTGGGAGAGTTATGAATAAACTCCTTGTGGGGTGTAAACGTATGAATTGTTAAAAGTAAATAATCCAAGTTCAAGTTGGTAGTCCACCATATATTTTATATGCATATGACATTTGTTCCAAACCAAACATTATATATTTATTATAAAAAATTAAAGAAGGTTCTGTGTAAAGTTTTGTGTGTGGTAAAAAAATGGCCTACCAGTCTCCTATATTTCTTGCTTTAATTTTTTATTGTTCTGTCTTCACAGACATGAAATAGGCAGTATGTTGGATAAATCTGGAGGTATGTGTTTTAGAAATATTTCCCTGTTTCTTGAAGAGGCCAAATGAGGGAAACAGATCTCTATAGAACCTATAGCATAGGGGGATAATTGTAGGCTTCACAGAAATTATAGTTTTCTTTAAAAAAATACATACAGATGACTTCTCATCCAACATTCAAAACTAAAGATTAACTAAAGATGTAGCTCAGTGGTAAAGCACCATTAAAAGTTATGAATTTCATCTTCAGTGGTGAAAACAAAAACAAAAAACCAGCAAAAAACAACAAACCCAGCAAATTAACAAAAAAAAAAAAAAAAAAAAAAGAACCAAAGAAACAAAACACAGCAATAAGCCTATGTCAAAATTAACTGCAAATTGTAAAGTGAGCAAGAAAACCAATTTGCTGTTGTAAGGAAACAAGCAAAACCACCACTAAGCATTTTAGGAGCCTAAACTTAGGCATGATTAGAGAAATAGAAAAAGAAAACAAACAAACAAAAGACAAACAAACAAAAAATTGCAGTGTCTATAGCAACAGAACAAACCTTGAAGAGAGGCTAGAGAGATGGCTGTTTTAGTAAAATGTTTTCCTTGAAAATAAAAGTGGGGGCCTAGAATCCACTTCTAAAATGCAGGCTGCCAACCAGTGCTGAGTAGGTGGAGACAGCTTGCTGGCTAGCTGAGGTAGTGGCATTGGTGAGCTGCATATTCAGAGAGAACCTATCTCAAGTTTTAAGTTGGGTCAGTCACTGGTGGCACATGCCTTAATCCCAGACGTTGGGAGGCAGAGGCAGGGAGATTTTTGATTTTGACGCCACCCTGGTATACAGGGTGAATTCCAGGTTAACCAGAGCTATACAGATAAACCCTGACTTGAAAAAAAAAGAGAAAATGAAAAAGAAATTTGGAATATAATTGAGAATAAAACAGATGTCTATATCTGGCCTCCTTATGCACCCATATACTGAAATGTATACACTCCATTTTTATCCTGAAACTTTATATGATTTACACAATCCATTAAAATTATGTTTTTTTGTTGCTCTTTTGTTTGTTTGTTTGTTTGTTTCTGTTTCTGGAAATAGACAACATTAACAAAGTCATTTTTTATACTCTCCATTATATAGTAAAATTAAACATCTATCATGAGAAATGGTCCAGCACACCTTAAAACACACACAGGATAGGAATGGAAAGATGGCTTAGAAATTAAGAACACTTGTTTCTCTTGGACAGAACCAAGGTTTAGTTCCTAGAACCCTCATAATACTCAAAACCATTTTTAATTCTAGATGCAGGGATTTTGGCATCCTATTCTAGTTTCTAGGGGAACTAGTCATACATGTTATATAAATACAAACATGCAAAAACACTTTAGTTTAAAAAAAAACAAAAACAAACAAAAAAAAACCAAAAAAAAAAAAACAAACAAACAAACAAACAAAAAAACAATTTAGAGTTACACAGAACAGCCCCTTCATCTGAAACGAAGTAGGAGAGTCCTCTTTGGAGTTCATTTTATTTTAACTTTCGAGTTAGTATTGCAAACTTAGAAAATGGAAAGCCTCTGGGTAGTAGTGGAAGTTAAAATACTACCCGCTTTTTGAAGCTTTAATCACAGATGACTGAAAGAGCCTCTCTCACCCTTAGTATTCATGTGCAAACACAGCCAATCAGCAATGGGCTTGGCTGAGATTGATTTCCCGCTGTTCAAACCCTGTTACCCAGTATGGTGGCTACAAAGAGTTCTTGAGGAAGCAAAATTCTTGAGGAATCATGATAGGATGAAGTCTCAGTGGGGGTAGTCAATTGTCTGTTGGTTAATCCTGGTTCAGCTAGGGGTCTGGGTGGGGATAAAGGTGGAGTTTTGGAGGTGTTTCTTCAGGAGTAATGAGATTAGGTGACCCTCACTGGACTCAGGAAGTTGCTAATTCTAGGTTCACAATCGATCTTTCCCACTTAGGTCTCTGCTAAGAAAAACTGAGAACTTCACTGTAAGTGCAAGAGTTTGAACAGACTAGCTCCTAGCAGAAATCAGGAAGGCCAAGGAAATGGAGACCCTGAAAGTATTCTTGGGGCCTGGGGATGTGAGGTGTGAGTAAACTGGACTTCACTTAGTGGATGAAACAGACAAGAACCTCTTCTGTGCAACTGCTTCCCACCAGGAATTTATTAAAAAGAAACTGAAGACCAGTCTACATTTTAACGTGTTGTGAAAATGCCACATTGCCGAAATTTCTATATATAGGTTCCAAACTGCCTCAAATTCTAGAGGCTTCTCTCAGCCTCCGAAGTGCTGGGAATTCAGACATAATTCAGACCAGGCTGTCTTTATTTATTTGTTGTTTTGTTTTAGGAAATTAAGCTCTAGCTCTATATCTCAGGATTGTCTGAAACCTCAATTGCAGCCTGGACTGGCCTTGTAACTGCAGTCCTCAGCCTCAGAAATGTAATGGGGCCTGAGGAATCATGCCTTCTTTATTTTTTATATCTAAATTTTGGGGGTTTTTATTTTTCATTCCTGAAGATTGAAACCAGAGCTTCTTGCTGTAGCAGTAAAATATTTGTCCAGCCAGGAAGAATTTTATATTTAAGATTTGTCTTAGATTTGTTTTGTGATGAAAAAGTTGAGGAGCTTGGTTGTGATAAGAGCAACTATGATTTTATTTGGAGATTGAGATACAGACACATTTACTCTAATTTATCAAAAAACTAGCAGGAATGGGAAAAATTTAGATCATCCTGTGATTAGATGTAAACCCACTTGAAGTCACAGTTAAAGCCATCAGTGTGTGTGTGTGTGTGTGTTTGTGTGTGTGTATTTATTTACATTTCAAATATCAGCCATTTCCTGGTTTAACCCCAGGAAATCCCTATTCCATTTGACACTTGCTTTGTTTCTATGAGCCTGTTCCCTCACCCACATACTCCACCTCCCTACCCTGGCATTTGCCTACACTGGGGCATGGAGCTTTCACAGGACCAAAGACCTCTCCTCCCACTGATGTCTGACAATACCATCCTCTGCTCAATATGCAGCTAGAGTCATGGGTGCCCCTCTTTGTTTGGTGGCTTAGTCCCTGAGTGCTCTGGACTGTCTGCTCGGTTCATATTGTTGTTCTTCCTGTAAGGTTGCAAACCCCTTCAGCTCCTTCAGTTCTTCCTCTAACTGCTCCCCTGGGGACCCCATGATCAGTCTGATTGTTGGCTGTGAGCATCAGCCTCTGTTCTTGCCAAGCCCTGGCAGAGCCTCTCAGGAGACAGTCATATTATGCTCCTATCAGCAAGCACTTGTTGGTATCCACAATAGTGACTGTGCCTGGTTTCTGTATATGGGATGGATCCAAAGGTTGGACAGAATCTGGATGGTCATTCCTTAAGTCTCTGCCCTGATCTCCACATTTCCTACCAGGAATATTATGTTCCACATTCTAAGAAGGACTGAAACACCTACACTTTTGTCTTCCTTCTTCTTGAGCTTCATGTGGTCTGTGAATTACATTTTGGGTATTCTGAGCTTTTAGGATAATATCCACTTATCAGTGAGTGCATACCATGTTTTTTTTTTCCTTTGAGATCACACAGGATGATATATTTTAGATCTCTCCATTTAATGAAGGCATTGTCTCTGTACCATTACCATACATTTTTTATCACTATTTCTGCATAATAAAGCTTAAGGTCAGGGATGATTCCCCCTGAAGTTCTTTTATTGTTGAGAATAGTTTTGGGATATTCTGGAGTTTTGATATTCCGAATGGTTTTGCATATTGCTCTTTCTGTCTCTACGAAGAATTGAGTTTCAATTTTGATGGAGAGTGCATGGAATCTGTAGATTGCTTTTGGGAAGACAGCCATTTTTACTAAATTAATCTATGACCATGGGAAACCTTTCCATCTTCTGAGATTTTCAGTTTCTTTCTTCAGAGACTTGAAGTTCTTGTCATAGAAATCTTACACCTGCTTGGTTTGAGTCACACCAAGGAACTGTAATTTGTGACTTTTGAAAGGTGTTGTTTCCATAATTGCCTTTCAGCCTGTTTATCTTTTGAGTAGAAGAAAGGTACTGTTTTGTTTGAGTTAATTGTATATCTATCCACTTTGCTGAAGTTGTTTTTCAGGTTTATGGGTTCTCTGATGGAATTTTTGTGGTCACTTAAGTATACTATTTTATTATCTGCTAATAGTGATATTTTGATTTATTCCTTTCCAATTTTTATTCCTTTGACCAATTTTTGTTTTCTAGTTGCTCTGTCTAGAACTGTAGTACTATAGTGAATTGGTAGGGAAAGAGTAAGAAGCCTTGTCTAGTCCTGTCTTGTCTTATTTTAGTGGGATTGCATCAAGTTTCTCTCCATTTAATTTGATATTGGCTTCTGGTTTGCTTCTATTTTTAGGTATGTGCTTAAAATTCTTAATCTATCCAAGACTATTATCATGAAGGTTTGTTGATTTTTTTTCAAATGATTTCTCTTCATCTAATGAGAACTGTGTGTGAATTTGCTTCAATATATGTGTGTGTGTTTGTATGTGTGTGTCTGTGTGTGTGTGACAGATACATATATATGTATCTGATGAATCCGATTGTTTCATAACTTCTAGTTAGTTTCACAGTGTCTCTTTTTCATTTCTTTTTTCCAGGACCTCTCCGTTGCTCAGAGTGGGGTGTTGAAGTCTCTCACTATTATTATGTGGGGTACAATATGTACTTTGAGTTCTAGTAAAATTTCTTTATGAATTTGGTTGCCCTTGTATTTGGAGCATAGATATTCCGAATTGTGAGTTCATCTTTGATGAATTATCCTTTGATAAGCATGAAGTAACATTACTTACCTTAAAAAACAAAAAAAAAAAGTATTTTGTGAACCTCCTCTTTTCACAGTAGGCCCTCTTGACTACTGAGGCGTTTTTGTAACAGCTTTGAAGGAATTTTAAAAGGAAAAAAAATAGATGTAAACAATTTCACAGTTCCATTTACTCATACCTAAGTGATATGTATACAAAATTCTGTACATGAAACATATTTTCATTGATCCAGTGCTAATTTTATATTAAGTCAGTTTCTTTTCTAGGAGTCTTCTGTGCTTCCTTCTTTATATGGCACAATGCAAAACTGAATTCTTTAATGTAACCCTTATAACTTATTTTTAAATTTTATGTTATGGTTATTGTTTTTTTTTTCTCCTTTCACGTGTGTATGTGCACAACTAGTGTGTCTTGTACCTTAGGAAGCCAGATGAAAGCATTGAATCCCCTGAAACTGAAGTTATAGGTAGTGAGCCACCTTGTGGGTTTTGGTACTCCAATCTCAGAAATCTGGAAGGGAACCAGTGCTCTTAACTGCTGAATCATCTCTCCAATCCCTTCATTGTTTTGTTTTGTTTTGTTTTGTTTTGTTTTTTTATGAAACGAATTATCTAACTGTAAGTGGAAGACAACTTACTAAACAATGAGAGAATGATACTCAGATTCTAAAGAATCTGTTTTAAATTATATGTAACTGAATGCTAAGTGAGCTTTCTCAGAAGACAGTAACTTGTCTTTGAGATATGGTGTCATTATGTAGTTCAGGCTGGCCTGCATTTTCCTATTTAACCTATGCAGTCTTTACACTGGAAATCTCCTGCTTAAGCTTCTAATATTAGGATCATACACAAAAAAAACATCTTACATGGCTTACTAAACAATGCTCCTAATACCTATTTTTTGGACTTATTTATGTGTATTAGTGTTTTGCTTACAGTTATATATGTGCACCACATGTGTACCTGTTGCTCAGATATCAGTTGATTATTTCAGATACCTGGAACTGGAGTCAGATAGTTGTGAGCCACCATATGAGTGCTAGACACCAAACCTATGTCCTTTGCAAAGAACAGGAAGTACTCTTAACTGCTGAGCCATATCTCTACCCCCATGAAACAATATTATATTTTTAAAAAATAATATTTTGCTTCTTTCAAGTTACCCATTTTACCAGATTTTTTTTTCAACTGAAGGATTTGCTCTATTTGGAGGAGGCAGAATAATCATTTAATAATCTGATTTTATCTAGTACTATATATGGTGAGAATATTAAACATGTACACCATAATATAGCTTCATCCTAGTTACTGAAATCTAACTGTGCATGCTAGAAAGGTACTAAACATTTTCTCAAGCATTACAATTTTCATGAACTGCAGCAGTTACTGATCAAAAGTTCCTACCATAATTTTCTTCAAGTGTTTTTTTAAAGGATATGTTCTGAAGTATAATTAACAATTCACTTTAGAAATAATTTTATTTTGATTAAAAAACTTGGAGATCTTTGTTTTAAACATAGATTTTAACATTTTTATCTATTTTTATTTATATAGGTATTTTGCCTATAAGTATGTCTGTGAGTCATATACATATGTACCTGGTGCATGCAGAATTTAGAACAGGGCTCCAGAACTCCAGTTCCAGTATCACATCCCCTGGAACTGGAGTTGGAGATATTTGTGCACATTATGTAGGTGCTAGGAATCAGACGCAGGTTTGATTCTGACAGGGTCTCATTTGTAGCTCTGACTGTCATGGAACTCAGTATGTTGACCAGGTTAGCCTGGAACACACAAATATCTCTCTGCCTTTTCCTCTAGAATACTAGAATTAACATGGGAACCAATATGCCCGGCTGCCCTCTTATTTTAATTGAATATTTTAAACAATGGGTCTAACAGTTCCACAGTCAAGTTTGTTCTTTCAGTTGCATCATCTTTTTTAGATTTGGAAAAGAATTAGCCTTTATTAAAAGTGTTTCCCTATGAAGAATTAAGCATACTTTTGATCCTTTGTTTTGTGCATTTGTTCGTTTGAAAACTGTTCTTGAAGCTCAAAATTATTTTCCTTACAAAAATTAAAATTCAGATAAGATTAGATATTTCTTATCCAAAATACATTGACTGTTTTTTTTCTATGTTGTGGAACATTTCTGTAGACTTTACAGGTTGAACATCCTTCATCTGAACATACCAAACCCTAAGTATTCTAAAGTATGAAGCATGTTTGTGATATCTATCATTTAATTTTAAGTTTCCATAGCATTATTGAAAGAAATTTATCTATATCTATTTTACTTGTAGACATGGAATCACCTAATTTTTCTTCAAAATGACCCTTTATTTTTAATATAGATGACATTTATAAGACGCTTCACATAAAGAGAAAATGGATGGAAACTTATGTCAAAGAATCTTTCAAAGGCAGGAACCAGAAATTAGAAAGATTTTGCAAAATGAACGAACGAGAGAGGTAGAGTTGTTATATTTGTAGGGTCAAATGTGTATCATTTTAAAAATTATATGTGGCTGAAGTTTAAAAAAAATATATCATGTCTGATTCTTTAGTAAAAATGTGTGACTTTGATTTTGTCTAAACAGTTAACCCTATAACATCATGCCTTCAAGCAAACTAAATGTAATTCTTAGAAATCTATGAAAATTTTATTTTCTCCTTTAAGTCAATGTTAATGAGATTTAAATTTTAATTTACACTCATTGTGGAAATACAGAAGTCTTGCACATAGTCTTAGGAATGTAATTATGGATTATTATGTTTAACAATATTCAAAAGGAACAACTACAATTACATATGCAGACAATTTGAATATTTTAGGTGACATATGTTTTGCACTGTCTTTACTAAGGCAATGCATGAAAAATAAATTAGAACTTATATTTGGTAGAAAATAATGAAAAAAAAACACATTGAAATATAATTAAATTTTGTACATGTATATATATATGTGTGTGTGTGTGTGTGTGTATGTGTGCGTTACTTGTGTGTTGTGTGTGTTTATATTTCTTTAATTTTGAAAAGCTAAAACATAAATGAAAACCTCTCTGATAATATGATAGGGGAAAAATCTATAATGATTTCCCATTAGATATTTTATACTGCTATTTTTCTTTTTATAGTATGAAATGTTCAATTGAATTTGTTTTGGGTGTTCTTTTTCATATTGGTATGAAATGTACCTGCTTTTGTTACTGTGCTTTACAGGAAGAACATCAACAACAAATTTTGTGAGCAGTATATAACTACATTTCAGAAGTCTTATATGGATGTACAGAAATTCAATGAGGAAAAAGAAAAATCAGTGGTTGGTACCATAAAAAAACTTAATATTTAACCTAGTATTACTAAGTAGGAATGGAACAACTAGCCTTGGGTTGAGCATATGAAACTAAATTAAGTTCCACTATCTATCTATCCTTGCTTCTGTTCTAGTCTTACTGAGATATAAACTATTGATTGCATACTATATCAATGTAAACGACTAGGCATTTTATGGTATACAAGATCATAAATTTTCAAGAGGCAGACATTTGCAGAAAGATCAAGAGATGATTACCAGTGACTACAAAAAAAAAAGCACAATATATCAGAGTTGAAAGGAGAAAGCTTATTTATTGGTTTCACCTGGACTGTGTTGTTTATATTAAAAAACCAACTCAATTTGGTAAATCAGTTCTTACAGTCCTAAATTTAGTAAAGATTTAGTAACAACAGAGGATGGAAACAAACAATCTCAACAGCCCTGGAAGAATTTTCCTGTGGAAGAATATCAGCAAACAATTTTAGATCACGTCTCCATTACTCTACCAGTCACTGTAGTCATCACCTGGTTTCCAAGTAAGATCTGAGGCAACGATAATCATATTAACTATTTTTTTTTATTTGACTGTTTAATAGTTTGGAAAGTACTCAATTTGAAAGGAACAGCAAATTCATTCTTGCCTCAGAAGGTATTGAGGAAGCTGCCATTATGAGTCAGTTCCGGAAAGAGATAGGAACTAAAGATAAATAATAAATACTCCAATTGAAGGCAATTTTTAAACATTGGACTCTGGATGACATTTCAAGGGAAAGTGATCATCCCTATAAATAAGGAGTCTAAAGACAGAACAGCAGGGTACTTCAAGATTTGTAATTCTGCATATGGCAGCTGGTGAGAGGGAGCCAGTAAAGGAAGAGAACCACTGGTAGAAAGAAAACTACCATGAGTGAAGGAAAGTTTTAAAGAAGAAAAGATCCCTAAATGTGTCATATGCTGCATGTGGGCCCAATAAGAATGATTTACAGGGCTGGAATATGATTTAGTTGGTAATCTTTCTCCCGTGTAGGCATGGAGACCCCAGCTTATATTCCCTGCATTGGGATGAATGCCCACACCACCACCAACAACAACAAAATAAACAACAACACACTAGCAAAACTAAAAACAAACCACCACCACAACAACAAAAAAAAGTTGGTGTAGTGGTGAGCATTTAAAAAAAAAAAAACAATCTCAGATTTAGTTCAGAGATAAGAAGATCTCCAGATCTTTGTAGCCACCAGGTGTAGCATAAATGATGAGCTCTAGGTTT
This sequence comes from Mus musculus, assembly GCF_000001635.26. NCBI lineage: Eukaryota > Metazoa > Chordata > Mammalia > Rodentia > Muridae > Mus > Mus musculus. Next base: position 90,431,831 of record NC_000087.7, read on the forward strand.
AGTGAGATTCTGTCTCTGAAACAGTACTGTGAAATCAAAGATGACACCCAGTATTAACCCTTTGTCTCCAAATGTATGCAGTTGCACTTTTTTTAAAGATAAGCATTGCAAATTAGAGGTAATTTTACTTAATTATGATGATTTGAGTGCAAATGTGAGGTAAAAAATTGATCAGTGTGAATAAAGGGCAAAACAGGATTGTAGTAGCCCAAGATGAAAATTGTAAAGGGCTTGTCTTAATTTTTTTTAAATGCAAATTATCATGGTTGTGCGCAACCCTAAAGAATACAATGAGAACTTTATGTTACTACTTCTATATGTTGCTTGAGATTGGAATCTAGAGAAAACCAATCTAAGCTTCCAAGACTAGGATTTTACCGAGTTCATGTATACATGGTGCATGCCTATAAACATAAGAACTTGGGAGGCTAAGGCCAGTCTGTGCATTATGAAAAACTCTTTCACATTAAAAAAAATTCCTACCCCACAATTGGTAGCATAATTTTATTTCATGTTATTGTAAAAATATACACATATTTAGTCAAAATAGTTGTTAAAATTTTAAATCAGTTGGAAAACTATTCCTTTTAACTTTCATATAGAATTATTTTTGCTCACATAAATGTTTTAGTATTAGATATACATTTAGTGTTTTATTGTTCGACTACCATGCATGTTGCATGGCAGTATCAACAAAAATAAACAGAATTGTTATACTAATGTTTTCCTTTTACATTTGTAGAATAGTTGTCAAAAAGAACAACAAGCATTGAAACTGTCCAAATGTAGTCAGAACCAGACCCTGGAAGCAGGTAAAGAAATGCATGAGAAGTCCATGGAGGTATGTTGCACATGGTCCATAAAATGACCTTAGGAATCTAAATATGTTTTAATAATCATAAAGTTTAACTACTTATTATTTTGAATTATTTCTGACTGAAGTGACTGCTATTATCCATAAAATCCTAATGGCTTTGTAGGAATTATTAAAGTTATGAAATAATAAAATGGGAATTTGACCTCAGATGTACCTCATACATTAATAACACTATAATTATCCTGCTTTATTAAACATAACCCTAATACTAACCCTAATCCTAATCCTGACCTTAACCCTTACCTTATACATCATCTGCACAGAATCTTTCATATTTGTATCCTTGGGAGTTTATTTAATAAGAGGTACTTTTCTGTTTTAGGTTTTGATGAACTTGGGGACCAAGAACTAAGATATGCTTTTTGGTGTAGATGGTGAACTGAGAAAAAAAAATGTCTATGTTTAAAAGAGCCAACATGGAGAATAATCTGAAGTACTCGTTTACTTTCCCATCTTCAGAAAAATGAAGCATGAAAAATTTTCACTTGCTAGTTATATATATATATATAAAACAAAGAAAAAAATATCTACCTTTTTTTGTCTCCTATGAAACAGAGTTTTAAAGTTTCTTTAATCCTTTTTATTCTGATGATTCTGAGAAGGAAGTTAATCCCAGTGATGTGATTACAAAGTTAACTAGCAGTTATACCTTAAGAGTCAAAAGAGAACTTCTTTATTTTTTTTCCATTTTTTATTAGGTATTTAGCTCATTTACATTTCCAATGCTATACCAAAAGTCCCCCATAGCCACCCACCCCCTCTCCCCTAACCACCCACTCCCCTTTTATGGCCCTGGCGTTCCCCTGTACTGGGGCATATAAAGTTTGCGTGTCCAATGGGCCTCTCTTTCCAGTGATGGCCGACTAGGCCATCTTTTGATACATATGCAGCTAGAGTCAAGAGCTCCGGGGTACTGGTTAGTTCATAATGTTGTTCCACCTATAGGGTTGCAGATCCCTTTAGCTTCTTTGGTACTTTCTCTAGCTCCTTCATTGGGGGCCATGTGATCCATCCAATAGCCGACTGTGAGCATCCACTTCTATGTTTGCTAGGCCCAGGCATACTCTGACAAGAGACAGCTATATCAGGGTCCTTTCAACATTATCTTGCTAGTGTATGCAATGGTGTCAGCATTTGGAAGCTGATTATGGGATGGATCCCCGGATATGGTAGTGTCTACATGGTCCATCCTTTTATCTCAGCTCCAAACTTTGTCTCTGTAACTCCTTCCAAGGGTGTTTTGTTCCCACTTCTAAGGAGGGGCATAGTGTTCACACTTCAGTCTTCATTTTTCTTGAGTTTCATGTGTTTAGGAAATTGTATCTTATATCTTGGGTATCTTAGGTTTTGGACTAATATCCACTTATCAGTGAGTACATATTGTGTGAGTTCCTTTGTGAATGTGTTACCTCACTCAGGATGATGCCCTCCAGGTCCATCCATTTGGCCAGGAATTTCATAAATTCATTCTTTTTAATAGCTGAGTAGTACTCCATTGTGTAGATGTACCACATTTTCTGTATCCATTCCTCTGTTGAGGGGCATCTGTGTTCCTTCCAGCTTCTGGCTATTATAAATAAGGCTGCTATGAACATAGTGGAGCATGTGTCCTTCTTACCAGTTGGGGCATCTTCTGGATATATGCCCAGGAGAGGTATTGCTGGATCCTCCGGTAGTACTATATCCAGTTTTCTGAGGAACCGCCAGACTGATCTCCAGAGTGGTTGTACAAGCCTGCAATCCCACCAACAATGGAGGAGTGTTCCTCTTTCTCCACATCCACGCCAGCATCTGCTGTCACCTGAATTTTTGATCTTAGCCATTCTGACTGGTGTGAGGTGGAATCTCAGGGTTGTTTTGATTTGCATTTCCCTGATGATTAAGGATGTTGAGCATTTTTTCAGGTGCTTCTCTGCCATTCGGTATTCCTCAGGTGAGAATTCTTTGTTCAGTTCTGAGCCCCATTTTTTAATGGGGTTATTTGATTTTCTGAAGTCCACCTTCTTGAGTTCTTTATATATGTTGGATATTAGTCCCCTATCTGATTTAGGATAGGTAAAGATCCTTTCCCAATCTGTTGGTGGTCTTTTTGTCCTATTGACGGTGTCTTTTGCCTTGCAGAAACTTTGGAGTTTCATTAGGTCCCATTTGTCAATTCTCGATCTTACAGAGCAAGCCATTGCTGTTCTGTTCAGGAATCTTTCCCCTGTACCCATATCTTCAAGGCTTTTCCCCACTTTCTCCTCTATAAGTTTCAGTGTCTCTGGTTTTATGTGAAGTTCCTTGATCCACTTAGATTTGACCTTAGTACAAGGAGATAAGTATGGATCGATTCGCATTCTTCTACACGATAACAACCAGTTGTGCCAGCACCAATTGTTGAAAATGCTGTCTTTCTTCCACTGGATGGTTTTAGCTCCCTTGTCGAAGATCAAGTGACCATAGGTGTGTGGGTTCATTTCTGGGTCTTCAATTCTATTCCATTGGTCTACTTGTCTGTCTCTATACCAGTACCATGCAGTTTTTATCACAATTGCCCTGTAGTAAAGCTTTAGGTCAGGCATGGTGATTCCACCAGAGGTTCTTTTATCCTTGAGAAGAGTTTTTGCTATCCTAGGTTTTTTGTTATTCCAGATGAATTTGCAAATTGCTCCTTCTAATTCGTTGAAGAATTGGGTTGGAATTTTGATGGGGATTGCATTGAATCTGTAGATTGCTTTTGGCAAGATAGCCATTTTTACAATGTTGATCCTGCCAATCCATGAGCATGGGAGATCTTTCCATCTTCTGAGATCTTCTTTAATTTCTTTCTTCAGAGACTTGAAGTTTTTATCATACAGATCTTTTACTTCCTTAGTTAGAGTCACGCCGAGATATTTTATATTATTTGTGACTATTGAGAAGGGTTTTGTTTCCCTAATTTCTTTCTCAGCCTGTTTATTCTTTGTGTAGAGAAAGGCCATTGACTTGTTTGAGTTAATTTTATATCCAGCTACTTCACCAAAGCTGTTTATCAGGTTTAGGAGTTCTCTGGTGGAATTTTTAGGGTCACTTATTTATACTATCATATCATCTGCAAAAAGTGATATTTTGACTTCCTCTTTTCCAATTTGTATCCCCTTGATCTCCTTTTGTTGTCGAATTGCTCTGGCTAATACTTCAAGTACTATGTTGAAGAGGTAGGGAGAGAGTGGGCAGCCTTGTCTAGTCCCTGATTTTAGTGGGATTGCTTCCAGCTTCTCTCCATTTACTTTGATGTTGGCTACTGGTTTGCTGTAGATTGCTTTTATTATGTTTAGGTATGGGCCTTGAATTCCTGATCTTTCCAAAACTTTTATCATGAATTGGTGTTGGATCTTGTCAAATGCTTTTTCTGCATCTAACGAGATGATCATGTGGTTTTTGTCTTTGAGTTTGTTTATATAATGGATTACATTGATGGATTTTCGTATATTAAACCATCCCTGCATCCCTGGAATAAAACCTACTTGGTCAGGATGGATGATTTCTTTAATGTGTTCTTGGATTCGGTTAGCGAGAATTTTATTAAGGATTTTTGCATCGATATTCATAAGAGAAATTGGTCTGAAGTTCTCTATCTTTGTTGGATCTTTCTGTGGTTTAGGTATCAGAGTAATAGTGGCTTCATAAAATGAGTTGGGTAGAGTACCTTCTACTTCTATATTGTGAAATAGTTTGTGCAGAACTGGAATTAGATCTTCTTTGAAGGTCTGATAGAACTCTGCACTAAACCCGTCTGGTCCTGGGCTTTTTTTGGCTGGGAGACTATTAATAACTGCTTCTATTTCTTTAGGGGATATGGGACTGTTTAGAAGGTCAACTTGATCCTGATTCAACTTTGGTACCTGGTATCTGTCCAGAAATTTGTCCATTTCTCCAGGTTTTCCAGTTTTGTTGAGTATAGACTTTTGTAGAAGGATCTGATGGTGTTTGGATTTCTTCAGGATCTGTTGCTATGTCTCCCTTTTCATTTCTGATTTTGTTAATTAGGATTTTGTCCCTGTGCCCTTTAGTGTGTCTAGCTAAGGGTTTATCTATCTTGTTGATTTTCTCAAAGAACCAATTCCTCGTTTGGTTAATTCTTTGAATAGTTATTCTTGTTTCCACTTGGTTGATTTCACCCCTGAGTTTGATTATTTCCTGCCGTCTACTCCTCTTGGGTGAATTTGCTTCCTTTTTTTCTAGAGCTTTTATATGTTTTTTCAAGCTGCTAGTATGTGCTCTCTCCCGTTTCTTCTTGGAGGCACTCAGAGCTATGTGTTTCCCTCTAAAAAATGCTTTCATTGTGTCCCATAGGTTTGGGTATGTTGTGGCTTCATTTTCATTAAACTCTAAAAAGTCTTTAATTTCTTTCTTTATTCCTTCATTGACCAAGGTATCATTGAGAAGAATGTTGTTCAGTTTCCAAATGAATGTTGGCTTTCCATTATTTATTTTGTTATTGAAGATCAGTCTTAGATCATGGTGGTCTGATAAGATACATGGGACAATTTCAATATTTTTGTATCTGTTGAGGCCTGTTTTGTGACCAATTATATGGTCAATTTTGGAGAAGGTCCTGTGAGGTGCTGAAAAGAAGGTATATCCTTTTGTTTTAGGATAAAATGTTCTGTAGATATCTGTCAGGTCCATTTGTTTCATCACTTCTGTTAGTTTCTCTATGTCCCTGTTTACTTTCTGTTTCCTTGATCTGTCCATTGATGAAAGTGGTGTGTTCAAGTCTCCCACTATTATTGTGTGAGTTGCAATGTGTGCTTTGAGCTTTACTAAAGTGTCTTTAATGAATTTGGCTGCCCTTGCATTTGGAGTGTAGATATTCAGAATTGAGAGTTCCTCTTGGATGATTTTAACTTTGATGTGTATGAAGTATCCCTACTTGTCTTTTTTGATAACTTTGGGTTGGAAGTCGATTTTATCCGATATTAAAATGGCTACTCCAGCTTGTTTCTTCAGACCATTTGCTTGGAAAATTGTTTCCCAGCCTTCCACTCTGAGGTAGTGTCTGTCTTTTTCCCTGAGATGGGTTTCCTGTAAGCAGCAGAATGCTGGGTCCTGTTTGTGTAGCCAGTCTGTTAGTCTATGTCTTGTTACTGGAGAGTTGAGACCATTGATATTAAGAGATATTAAGAAAAAGTAATTGTTGGTTCCTTTTATTTTTGTTGTTAGAGTTGGCATTCTGTTCTTGTGGCTGCCTTCTTTTTGGTTTGTTGAGGAATTACTTTCTTGCTTGTTCTAGGGCGTGATTTCCGTCCTTGTATTGCTTCTTTTCTGTTATTATCCTTTGAAGGGCTGGATTTGTGGAAAAATAATTTGTGAATTTGATTTTGTCGTGGAATACTTTGGTTTCTCCATCTATGGTAATTGAGAGTTTGGTCTGGTATAGTAGCCTGGGCTGGAATTTGTGTTGTCTTAGTTTCTGTATAATATCTGTCCAGGCTGTTCTGGGTTTCATAGTCTCTGGTGAAAAGTCTGGTGTAATTCTGATAGGACTGCCTTTATATGTTACTTGACCTTTCTCCCTTACTGCTTTTAATATTCTATCTTTATTTAGTGCATTTGTTGTTCTGATTATTATGTGTCAGGAGGAATTTCTTTTCTGGTCCAGTCTATTTGGAGTTCTGTAGGCTTTTTGTATGTTCATGGGCATCTCTTTCTTTAGATTTGGGAAGTTTTCTTCAATAATTTTGTTGTAGATGTTTGCTGGTCCTTTGAGTTGAAAATCTTCATTCTCATCAATTCCTATTATCCGTAGGTTTGGTCTTCTCATTGTGTCCTGGATTTTCCTGGATGTTTTGAGTTAGGATCTTTTTGCATTTTGCATTTTCTTTGATTGTTGTGCTGATGTTCTCTATGGAATCTTCTACACCTGAGATTCTCTCTTCCATCTCTTGTATTCTGTTGCTGATGCTTGCATCCATGGTTCCAGATATCTTTCCTAGGGTTTCTATCTCCAGAGTTGCCTCAGTTGGGTTTTCTTTATTGTGTCTACTTCCCTTTTTAGGTCTAGTATGGTTTTGTTCATTTCCATCACCTGTTTGGATGTGTTTTCCTGTTTTTCTATAAGGACTTGTAACTCTTTAGCAGTGTTCTCCTGTATTTCTATAAGTGAGTTATTAAAGTTCTTCTTGATGTCCTCTACCATCATCATGAGATATGCTTTTAAATCTGGGTCTAGCTTCTAGCTTTTGTCGGGGTGCCCAGGACTAGGTGGCATGGGAGTGCTGCGTTCTGATGATGGTGAGTGGTCTTGATTTCTGTTAGTAGGATTCTTACGTTTGCCTTTCGCCATCTGGTATTCTCTGGACCTGTGTAGGATACACTTGGCAGGGTCCCAGAACTAAGATGTCTGTTGCCAATACTCGGCCAAAGGGCTCCCGTGCCGGGCAGATCCCAATCCTCAGAATTCTTAAGATGGCCTGGCTGGTGTTGTGCTTATCTGGCGGTAGTCAGCCAACTGTTCGCCCTAGCTACCCCGGTGCTGCTTGGACCAAAAGGGGCTTGTGCCCCTACTCAGACCGGGTTTTTGCTTCCCTGACTAATGCAGTGTCAAGTCCCGCAAGATTGGATTGGAGCAGATACTTAGTTCCACTCACCAGAGGTCTTAAGATCGCTTGGCGGGTGTTGTGGGTAGCTGGCAGTATTCAGACGACTGTGTGCCCTCTCCAGCACCTTAAAATGCTGGCTATGACTCCTGCCCTCCACTCTTCTCATGTATGGCATTTCACCTCTTCTTCTCCCAGCCTGATGGAACTCCTTTGTACTACTTCCTCTCTGTTTTAAGCTCTGGAACCTTAAAAGTCCTACCTCTGTCTGCCCTAGCCAGCCATTACCTGGTTGAATCTTTATTTACCAATCAAAACCAACTCAGAGCAGAATCTCTCAGTGTTGTACACGCAGAAAATTATAATAAAAGCAGCATTAGGTCAAACCCACTACAATTCAGTTCATAATTTTTATAAAGGCCATTGACTTTATTAATCTAAAATTTGTTATAAATAGTGACTGATTTATTTTTTTGCCAAAAAAGGAACCAAATTAGTTACTTAATATCAAGTGACCAGCTGTGAATTCACATGAAAGAACACAGTAATTTGAAAGATGAATGGAAAGTAATCAACTGAGCAAAGAAGACAAAACTGAATCCAAATTTGATGGTGAGGAATGTCCAGAGCCAATCCAGCCAGTGTTGCAAAACTTTAAAGATTCAGAAATTGGCCACAGCAGATACTTCTGGAAAAGAAACAGCAAAATAAAAATGAATAAAAGAGATAGGTGGATTTTTTTTTCAGAAAGTAGAATCTAAATTCAAAAGTTTCATCTCACCAATGAAATGACAATTAATACTTCGAGAATTTTAGAATTCATTCTAATTGGAGAATACAGGGATAGTTGGTAATTTTTATTTCCGTTCTACATACAATATAGAAATATTATATCTATATTAGGCTTAGAGTCAGGAAAACTTGGGAAACAATGTAGATAATTAATATTTATCTCTAGAAGTCAGACAGGTAAAAAACAAAGTCAAAATAACACAAATGGCAAATCTAAGAAAAGCAACACTGTAAATTCAGCATGTGCTCAGAAATACAAATATGATATTTAAAAAATTCCACCCTTTTTTATGAACAATGAATATAATTACCAGATTTTCACCTTTAAGACAATCACATGGATAATACAAGTTAGAAGGAAACTGCACACCTCAAGCATAACAAAATTCATTATATATATTTATACACACACACACACATTAACATGCAGTCTGAGCCAGAAATGCAATCTCTTACTGTTTGAATCAGTTGCAAAGATATTTTCATCTCATAGATTCTCTCTTAAAGAAGAGAAAAATCCATTACATCATTTACATTTTTCTGGATGCTCAACCTGAGTCCATCTTGAGATGTGTTTTTTATTTTTATTTTTCTTCCTTAGAGATTGAGCTAAAGTGCAGATTCAAAAATCATAGGAATTGTAATTCTGAGTCACTGGAGTAATCTTATGCAGAAAGTTTGAGTAAAATAATCTATAACTTAGAAGAGTGAAAAAGTCACAAACTTTGTAGAAAATTTAAATGTGCACTATGGAAGACATGGTGGTTGGTAGTTCTATTCTCAGGGGTAGAAATGATACTACTAGATGGCAGTTTATTGCTAAGGACAGTACAGTACAGAAGTCAACAAAACCATGTATAGTTCAACATATACCAAAGAAATTCACTGAAACATAAGAAAATATTCTGAAATAATAATACAAAAACTATAAAATCTTGAAGAAAATGAAAAAAATATAGGTATATATTACCTACATATTTAAATGAAGGGGATAAAAGAAAACCAATATAAGAACTCATGTTCTTGAAATGTGGAAATGGTATCATGGCAGGGAAATTACCATAAAAATCCAGGACTAGATGGATTTAACAATGAGTTCTACCAGACTACAGAATTTCTTTTGTAAATTAACTACATTTTTGTTTCTCTATATATACTTTCATTTCTGTGGTTGCATACGTCACATCATGAACGTGCAGGTCATGGGACAACTTTCAGAAGCTGTTTCTCTCCTTTCAAAAGTGGTTTCCAGGTTTGCAAACTTAGTAGAAAAAAGATTCATACTACATTGAAAAAAAAATCACCATAAACAAACTGGCTCTACATCAGAGATATGCCATCATAATCACAATTTACCACACATGAAACGATATAATAGAACACATATGCATATCTAAGGGCAAAAATTATGTGAATGTTTCTATATATTCAAATAGGACCACTTTACTTTGTACTTGAAAGGGTCTCTTTAGGTTCTATCACAGTGCTGTTGGGAATTTCGTCTAATATCTTCATTGGGTCCCGAGAGCCTCCCACAACCATGCTGTCTGGGATTTAGTAGTGGTTCTTCTTATTCCCCACGTCACACTACTAGATATTTGTATTCATTTTCTTGGCCCTCAGGGCTTCTTTCCTGTCTCCCTCATACCAGATACTGCCTCCTTTTCTTCCCTCCACCTCCCCTGTTAAACACATGTCCCTCCATACCTCTGCCTCCAATGATTATGTTGTTCCATGTTCTAAGTGAGATTGGAGATTGAAGCATCCACATTTGTGCTTTCCCTGTTCTTAAGCTTCACAAGGTCTGTGAATACTTCATGGATATTCTGAACTTTTTGGGTAATATCCACTTATCAGTGAGTACATACCATATATTCATACATATCTCATTTGGTGTCTGGGTTACTTCACTCAGGATGATATTTTCTAATTCCATGCATTTTCCTGGAAAAAAAAAGAAAAAAAAAACTGATATCCTCATTTTGAATAGCTGAGTTGTCTTTTTTTGTTTGTTTTTGTTTTTGTTTTTCTTTTTATTGTTTGTTTGTTTGTTTCCTTTTTTTTTTTTCTTTCGGGATAGGATCTCCCTGTATGGCCCTGGCTGACCTGGAAATCACTCTGTAGAACAGGCTGCCCTTGAACTCAGAAATCTGCCTGCCTCTTGAGTAGTCTTTCACTGGGTAAATGTACCACATTTTCTGTATATATTTTTCATTGAAGGACATCTGGGTTGTTTCCAGCATTCAGCTATTATAATTTTTTTCTTTGTTTAATAGTAAAACCACTTGTTTTTATTTCTTAAAATTACAACCTGCTCCTTTGGTGAAATTTATGGTCAGTTCTTTTTTTTTTTCATTTTTAGTTATTCAGCTCATTTACATTTCCAAAGCTATACCAAAAGTCCCCCATATGAAGCCCCCCCTCACTCCCTTACCCACACACATACCCTTTTTGGCCCTGGCGTTCCCCTGTACTGGGGCATATAAAGTTTGCAAGTCCAATGGGCCTCTCTTTGCAGTGATGGACAACTAGGTCATCTTTTAATACATATGCAGCTAGAGACAAGAGCTGCCAGGTACTGCTTAATTCACATTGTTGATCCACCTATAGGGTTGCAGTTCCCTTTAGTTCCTTGGGTGTTTTCTATAGTTCTTCCATTGGGGGCCCTGTGGTTCGTTCAATATCTGACTGTGGGCATCCACTTCTGTGTTTGCTAGGCCCTGGCATAGTCTCACAAGAGACAGCTATATCCGGGTCCTTTCAGCACAATCTTGCTAGTGTATGCAATGGTGTCAGCATTTGGAAGCTGATCATGGGATGGATCTCTGGATATGGCAATCACTAGATGGTCCATCCTTTCATCACACTTCCAAATTTTGTCTCTGTAACTCCTTCCATGGGTGTTTTATTTCCTATTCTAAGAAGGGGCAAAGTGTCCACACTTTGGTCTTCTTTCTCTTGAGTTTAATGTGTTTAGCAATTTGTATCTTATATCTTGGTTTTCCTAAGTTTCTGGGCTAATATCCACTTATCAGTTAGTACATATTGTGAGAATGCCTTTGTGCTTGGGTTACCTCACTCAAGATGATACCCTTCAGGTCCATCCATTTAGCTAAGAATTTCATAAATTCAATTTCTATAAAAGCTATGTAGTACACCATTGTGTAAATGTACCACATTTTCTGTAACCATTCCTCTGTTGAGGGGCATCTGGGTTCTTTCCAACTTCTGGCTATTATAAATAGGGCTGCTATGAACATAGTGGAGAATGTGTCCTTCCTACCGGTTGGGGCATCTTCTGGATATATGCCCAAAAGAGGTATTGCAGGATCCTCCGGTAGTACTATGTCCAATTTTTTGAGGAACTGCCAGACTGATTTCCAGAGTGGTTGTACAAGCTTGCAATCCCACCAACAATGGAGGAATGTTCATCTTTCTCCACATCCTTGCCAGCATCTGCTGTCACCTGAATTTTTCATCTTAGCCATTCTGACTGGTGTGAAGGTGAATCTCAGTGTTGTTTTGATTTGCATTTCCTGATGATTAAGGATTTTGAAAATTTTTTCAGGTGCTTCTCTGCCATTCAGTATTTCTCAGGTGAGAAGTCTTTGTTCAGTTCTGAGTCCCATTTTTTAGTGGGGTTATTTGATTATATGGAGTCTACCTTCTTGAGTTATTTATATATATTGGATATTAGTCCCCTTAACGATTTGGGATAAGTAAAGATCCTTTCCCAATCTGTTTGTGGTCTTTTTGTCTTATTGACAGCGTCTTTTGCCTTGCAGAAGCTTTGTAATTTTATGAGGTCCCATTTATCGATTCTCGATCTTACAGCACAAGCCATTGCTGTTCTATTCAGGAATTTTTCCCCTGTACCCATATCTTCAAGGCTTTTTCCTACTTTCTCCTCTATAAGTTTCAGTGTCTCTGGTTTTATGTGGAGTTCCTTAATCCACTTAGATTTGACCTTAGTACAAGGAGATAGAAATGGATCAATTCACATTCTTCTACATGGTAACCGCCAGTTGTGCCTGCACCATTTGTTGAAAATGCTGTCTTTTTTCCACTGGATGGTTTTAGCTTGCTTGTCAAAGATCACGTGACCATAGGTGTGTAGATTTTTCTTTGGGTCTTCAATTCTGTTCCATTGGTCTACTTGTCTGTCACTATACCAGTACCATGCAGTTTTTATCACAATTGTTCTGTAGTACAGCTTTAGGTTGGTCATGGTGATTACACTAGATGTTCTTTTATCCTTGAGAAGAGTTTTTACTATCCTAGGTTTTTTGTTATTCCAGATGAATCTGCTGATTGCTCTTTCTAATTCGTTGAAGAATTGAGTTGGAATTTTGATGGGGATTGCATTGAATCTGTAGATTGCTTTTGGCAAGGTAGCCATTTTTACTATATTGATCCTGCCGATCCATGAGCATGGGAGATCTTTCCATCTTCTGAGTTCTTCCTTAATTTCTTTCTTCAGAGGCATGATGTTCTTGTCATACAGATCTTTCACTTCCTTAGTTACAGTCACGCCTAGGTATATTATATTATTTGTGGCTATTGAGAAGAGTGTTGATTCCCTAATTTCTTTTTTTTTAAATTTTTTATTAAGTATTTAGCTCATTTACATTTCCAATGCTATACCAAAAGTACTCCATACCCACCCACCCCCACTCCCCTACCCGCCCACTCCCCCTTTTTGGCCCTGGCGTTCCCCTTTACTGGGGCATATAAATTTTGGTGTCCAATGGGCCTCTCTTTCCAGTGATGGCCGACTAGGCCATCTTTTGATACATATGCAGCTAGAGTCAAGAGCTCCAGGGTACTGGTTAGTTCATAATGTTGATCCACCTATAGGGTTGCAGATTCATTTAGCTCCTTGGGTACTTTCTCTAGCTCCTACATTGGGAGCCCTGTGATCCATCCATTAGCTGACTGTGAGCATATACTTCTGTGTTTGCTAGTCCCCGGCATAGTCTCACAAGAGACAGCTACATCTGGGTCCATTCAATAAAATCTTGCTAGTGTATGCAATGGTTTCAGCGTTTAGATGCTGATTATGGGGTGGATCCCTGGATATGGCAGTCTCTACATGGTCCATCCTTTCATCTTAGCTCCATACTTTGTCTCTGTAACTCCTTCCATGGGTGTTTTGTTCCCACTTCTAAGGAGGGGCATAGTGTCCACACTTCAGTCTTCATTTTTCTTGAGTTTCATGTGTTTAGAAAATTGTATCTTATATCTTGGGTATCCTAGGTTTTGGGCTAATATCCACTAATCAGTGAGTACATATTGTGTGATTTCCTTTGTGAATGTGTTACCTCACTCAGGATGATGCCCTCCAGGTCCATCCGTTTCGCTTTGAATTTCATAAATTCATTCTTTTTAATAGCTGAGTAGTACTCCATTGTGTAGATGTACCACATTTTCTGTATCCATTCCTCTGTTGAGGGGCATCTGGGTTCTTTCCAGCTTCTGGCTATTATAATTAAGGCTGCTATGAACATATATATATATATATATTGGATATTAGTCCCCTCTCTGATTTAGGATAGGTAAAGACCCTTTCCCAATCTGTTGGTGGTCTTTTTGTCTTATTCACGGTGTCTTTTGCCTTGCTGAAACTTTGGAGTTTCGTTAGGTCCCATTTGTCAATTCTCGATCTTACAGCACAAGCCATTGCTGTTCTATTCAGGACTTTTTCCTCTGTGCCCATATCTTCAAGACTTTTCCCCCCTTTCTCCTCTATATGTTTCAGTGTCTCTGGTTTTAAGTGAAGTTCCTTGATCCACTTAGATTTGACCTTAGTACAAGGAGATAAGTATGGATCGATTCTTATTCTTCTACATGATAACAACCTGATGTGCCAGCACCAATTGTTGAAAATGCTGTCTTTCTTCCACTGGATGGTTTTAGCTTTCTTGTGGAAGATCATGTGACCATAGGTGTGTGGGTTCATTTCTGGGTCTTCAATTCTATTCCATTGGTCTACTTGTCTGTCTCTATTCCAGTACCATGCAGTTTTTATCACAATTGCCCTGTAGTAAAACTTTAGGTCAGGCATGGTGATTCCACCAGAGGTTCTTTTATCCTTGAGAAGAGTTTTTGCTATTCTAGGTTTTTTGTTATTCCAGATGAATTTGCAAATTGCTCCTTCTAATTCATTGAAGAATTGAGTTGGAATTTTGATGGGATTGCATTGATTTCCCTAATTTCTTTCTCAGCCTGTTTGTCCTTGTGTAGAGAATGGCCATTGACTTGAGTTAATTTTTTATCCAGCTACTTCACTGAAGCTGTTTATCAGGCTTAGGAGTTCTCTGGTGGAATTTTTAGTATCATGTATACATATTATCATATCATCTGCAAAAAGTGATATTTTGACTTCTCCCTTTCCAATTTGTATCCCCTTCATCTCCTTTTGTTGTCTAATTGCTCTGGCTAGGATTTCAAGTACAATGTTGAATAGGTAGGGAGAGAGTGGACAGCCTTGTCTAGTCCCTGATGTTAGTGAGATTGCTTCAAGCTTTTCACCATTTACTTTGATGGTGGCTACTGGTTTGCTGTAGATTGTTTTTATCATGTTTAGGTATGGGACTTGAATTCCTGATCTTTCCAAGACTTTTATCATGAATAGGTGTTGGATTTTGTCAAATGCGTTCACAGCTTCTAACGAGATGATCATGTGGTTTTTGTATTTGAGTTTGTTATATACTGGATTACGTTGATGGATTTACGTATATTGAACCATCCCTGCATCCCTGGGATGAAATCTACTTGGTCAGGATGGATGATTGTTTTGATGTGTTCTTGGATATGGTTAGCAAGAACTTTATTGAGGATTTTTGCATCAATATTCATAAGTGACATTGGTCTGAAGTTCTCTATCTTTGTGGGGTCTTTTTGTGGTTTAGGTAACAGAGTAATTGTGGCTTCATAGAATGAGTTGGGTAGAGTACCTTCTGTTTCTATTTTGTGGAATAGTTTGTGCAGAACTGGGAGTAGATCTTCTTTTAAGGTCTGATAGAACTCTGCACTAAACCCATCTCGTACTGGGCTTTTTTTTTTTTTTGGTTGGGAGACTATTAATGACAGCTTTTATTTCTTTGGGGGATATCTGGCTGTTTAGATCATTAACCTGATCTTGATTCAACTTTGGTACCTGGTATCTTTCTAGACACTTCTCCATTTCATCCAGATTCTCCAGTTTTGTTGACTATAGCCTTTTGTAGAAGGATCTGATGGTTTTATGGATTTCTTCAGGATTTTGTTCTTATGTCTCCCTTTTCATTTCAGATTTTATTAATTACAATGTTTTCCCTGTGCCCTCAAGTGAGTCTGGCTAAAGGTTTGTCTATCTTGTTGATTTTCTCAAAGAACCAGCTCCTCGATTGGTTGATTCTCTGAATAGTTCTTCTTGTTTCCACTTGGTTGATTTTGCCCCTGAGTTTGATTATTTCCTGCCATCTACTCCTCTTGGGTGAATTTGCTTCCTTTTTGTTCTAGAGCTTTTAGGTGTGTTGTCAAGCTGCTAATGTATGCTCTCTCTAGTTTCCTTTTGGAGGCACTCAGAGCTATGAGTTTTCCTCTTTGAAATGCTTTCATTGTGTCCCATAAGTTTGGGTATGAGGTGGCTTCATTTTCATTGAACTCTAAGAAGTCCATAATTTTCTTTCTTTATTCCTTCCTTGACCAAGATATCATTGAGAAGAGTGTTGTTCAGTTTCCACGTGAATGTTGGCTTTCTATTATTTATTTTGTTATTGAAGATCAGCCTTAGTGCATGGTGATCTGATAGGATGCATGGGACAATTTCAATATGTTTGTAACTGTTGAGGCCTGTTTTGTGATCTATTATGTGGTCAATTTTGGAGAAGGTACCAGGAGGTGCTGAGAAGAAGGTATATCCTATTGTTTTAGGATAAAATGTTCTGTAGATATCTGTCAGATCCATTTGTTTCATAACTTCTGTTAGTTTCTCTATGTCCCTGTTTACTTTCTGTTTCCTTGATCTGTCCATTGGTGAAAGTAGTGTGTTGAAGTCTCCCACTATTATTGTGTGAGGTGCAATGTGTGCTTTGACCTTAACTAAAGTTTCTTTAATGAATGTGGCTGCCCTTGTATTTGTAGCATAGATATTCAGAATTGATAGTTCCTCTTTGATGATTTTACCTTTGATGAGAATGAAGTGCCCCTCCTTGTCTTTTTTGATGACTTTGGGTTGTAAGTCAATCTTATCAGATATTAGGATGGCTACTCCAGCTTGTTTCTTCCACTGCCAGCCTATTACTTCTTCCTGGCCCTGGCATTGCCCTATACTATGGCATACAGCCTTCACTGTACCAAGGGCTTCTCCTCCCATTGATGACCTACAAGGCCATCCTTTGCTACATATATAGCTAGAGTCACAAGTTCCACTATGTGTTTTCTTTGATTGGTGATATAGTTCCATGGAGAGCTGAGGTTACTGGTAAGATCATATTAAGGTTCTTCCTATGGGGCTCCAGTTCCTTTCAGCTCCCTGGGTATTTTTCTGGCTATTTCATTGGGGTCTGTGTGCTTTGTTCAATGGATGACTGTGAGCATCCAGTTCTGTATTTGCCAGGCACTGGTCTGGGGCATCTTTTGTCATAAGAGAAATGACTATGTCCACCTTTCAAAGAAACTGAAAGGCAGAAAGGTTGATGGTATTTCCACTAAATGGGTACTTTAGATCATTTTGGGGAACAGAGAAGGTCTGTAGGAACCTTAGTCATAGGAGGCAGGTCTGACACACTCTTCAGTGAAAAAAAAAAGACTGAGCTAACTTGGGAAGAGAGGAAGTACTGGGCACTTAGGAATAAGAGAAAATGATGAGGCCTGGTTGTACAATGGTATGCATTAGAAAATCGTTGAGGAGAGGGTTATTGCTATGCAACATCCTGTTGCACATGAATGTCCCTCTTACCTTGTTCAGTAAAGGAAGTTCCTCCACTGCTGTTGAACTTTCAACTCTTTCTTAGTTGATAAAAGTTCCACATCGTGTTTTTAGTCTGGGGGAGTTCAAACAACAACCCAAGCGTTTTAAACCAGCCTAAATGTCTGTCCATGGCTAGGTTAACTCCTTCATTTTATCATAATATGTACATATGTGGACAACAACTATTCAATTTGATTGCAGAGCATAGCATAGCATATGATCCAATCAATAATTCTATACATAGTGCCTGGGATGACAAAACAGAGAGCAACAATATATTTCCCTCGCCATCCTTATAAAAGGTGAAAAGCTTAAATCTTTCTTATTTAGAGAATAAACATTTGATATACTTCAAACTCATAAGAGAATGCTTGAGGATTCAACAGAGCATATCTAATTTCACATTTAGTATAAAGGAAATTTTGACCTTCCTTTGGTCAAATACAGGAGTTAATGTTCAACCTTGCAGATGTCACCAAGATCTAAGGCCATATTTGGGGGAAGGAAAAGACTGAGGCTCAATGAGCCTCACCCAGGTTAGTTCTCTTGGCTACTTCAAAAAGTAAGGAGTGCGAGAGGCATCTTAAGAATAGAAGAGTTCTGAGAACCTCTTCTCAGAATGAAACATTCTAAGACCACATTCAACAGAGGGGAAATCATGAAAATCTTGGATCCTAAAGTAGAGGTCCCAAGTCTTATTTTCCAGGTAAGAAATATCCAGTTCAGTTATGGACATCATGGGAAGTTCCTAGACTCCACTGGGAACTGTAAGACTATTCAGACTCTTCCTCACTAGCTTCCAAGAAATTTCCCCATATACATACCCTGTGTAACAACATTGAGTGTCCAGGCAATGGTCACAACAATCTCCCAACGTGATAAGTAGTTATGTAAGAATTGATGTTTCCACAAGGCTGTTTTCAGCTGCACACATCTGTGAATAAAAGATAGTAATGGGGCATTTTGATGACCAATTTTGAGGCACAAGATATGGGAGACAATTTCAGTTTTTTTTTTTGTTTTTTTTTTTTAATTTTCTGCCCTATCATCTAAAAGGGGAGAAATGTGAGATGACATTGTTCACATATGTGTTGTGTGGATATCTTGGACAAATGGGATATGTTTAAAGCAAACTTAGTTGATCGGGGTATTTGTGAGGCAAATCCAGTAGAGAATCTATGGTGGTTCTTTAATTGCACTGGTGGATCTGAAGTGTCCTAGTACAGAGGGTGGAGGTCTGAAACTCCCCTTCTACACAGAAGCTACTTCTGAGAGTCCTTTTATTAGAATTTGATTTCCCAAGGCCCCTTTTGCTGAAACTGAATGTTTAAAATCCACTTGGTAAATGGAAGTAGACAATAGACCCATACTCCTACTGAGAAGACAGGGAATGTTAGATGCCCTTTTATGTAGAATAAGTGGTATAATTCTCTCATGGTCTAAAAGCCTTTTAAGGAAATAAAGGCTCAAAGCTACATGGTAGGAATATTCAATGTAAGGTATAATAATACATGTTTTGGGCCACACTTTGCTAATAGGTTCTAGGGCAGTGTTAGTTCTAGGAGAGTTCTGACATTCTATTCAGTGTAGTGAGAAAAAGTAAGTTAACATTGGAAAATATGAGCCCCATGTTGGAAAGGAAATCTCTGAAGCCCTACTGCAAGAGGAGTACAGAAACTACTTGAGGCCGACTGTGATGTTGCCATATAAACTTCGGTCCAAGGTAAAGGTATCTGGTACCTTATACAGTGGAGTATGTTTCCAGCAATGATTACCAATTTTCAATTAATTTTCAGAGATTTATTTTATTTTTATTTTTTTATTTTCATAGTTTGTGTTCATTCAGGAGAGACAAGGAAGCAACATATTCCTTCTTACAAAGACTTTCGATGACTGTTGCTGGCTAGGATACTTCTTTAACTTTGTTCATTATCCAGATCTAAGCAGAATTTATGAAGTTATTTCATTTCTATTGAATTGTGTGGAAACAGATGGCACAGGTTCTTTGTTCCAGTTTGAAATTGGACTATGGGACTTCACACCAAAGTGAACTAGGGAACCTGTTTACAGAAGGAGTCACTTTTGGAAATTTGCCTGATAAGTTAGGGATAAAACTACTTTGACCATATATAGGAATATCATTTTTGAGAAGGAGAATATGTTGGGAGGATAAAGAAGATAAGAAAGATCCCAGAAACCCTCAGGAAAATGTTAATCTTTGGAATTGGAAGAAGATGTCGAAAACAGCTTATCAAGTGCAAACGAACTCACAATTCAGAATACAAATGTGTTCTGAGAAATTAAGGTGTGCTTGCCAACAATCAGAGCATTTTTCTTACAAATTGTTTGGTAATCTCTTACTCTATGTTCTCTGTAAAGCAGCATGCCAGGCATAGCCAACAAAGAGGGAGCTGCTCCATTTCAAGTGACAGGCTTAAAAATAGAAGTTAGGTTATAGCTCATATTTTTACTGTCATGTCTCAGGACATCATTTCAGAGTTGTTTGACATCCCTTCTTTATTTGAGCATGCCTGGCCACACAGGAAACATGGGAAATTTTAGGAACTCGTAGAAGAATAGTCCTGAGGATTCTATTAAGAAAAGTAAATTTTCTGAGATATGCATGGTCAAGAGATGTTGATTTAAAGTTTCCACAAGCAAAAATAAACATCAACTTTAGTTTTCATATTAGTAGCTTTTCAGTAGGCTCCCTAAGCAACAGAATTTGTATTAAGACCTGTTCAAACTGAGGGGTGTGTCTATATTTCCCCAATTCAAAGATAAAATGTAAGTTTCTTCCTTGTCAGAATATTTATGTCAAAGATTCTTCATTGAAAATTTTTTGAACCTAGAATTTACCTTGAACTGAAGGGAAAATCTCGGAAACATTAGTAAATATATTTAAAGTTCAGTCCATAATATCAGCAAGTTGTGTGGGATTCCTCGACCTAAAAGTATGTCCAAAACTCCTTTGGACATAGTGGTATAATCAGAGACTCCCTTTGATTCAAGGTAAGATCTGATGACTCCTTAATCAAAGACAGATGGAGTAAGTATTACTTGGGGAGAAATGAGGTGGTGTTATCCTTGTAACAGGACAGATGATCAGAGTATGAAAATCTCCATAATAGTTTGTACAAAAAAATTGCATACCTTAACTCATAAGGTCCTGCTTTGCCACACGTTCTTCACATTCTGGAGTATCCATATCTTTAACAGAATTAGCAAGACACCAAATATAGATACCATGATTCATGAAAAGCTTGAGCTACACTCTTCAGCATGATTGCCTCCTAAGAATTATGTTCAACCACCAGAACTGTGTTAGAATGATCATTTCACACCATGTCATGTGACTGAAGTCAAGGAAGAGGCATAGGGTTCCAGGATTGGCCTCCTTGACTTGATTTACCTGAAATGTGACCAGAGGGAAAAAAATGCTCCTTGTCAGAGGTAAAATATCTGTTCCTGAACAGAAATGATTTTTATGAGAGCCCATTGACTCAAAGGGGTGATTTTTAAGACCTCAATCATCACAGGAAGGGAAACACCATAACTGTGGAACCAAGTAAGTCCCTCAATCCTGTTGGACAGTAGGGGAGTATCACTTTTTACCTTCTGTAGAGGAGGTTGGACCAGGCACTCCTTAACTCCACATCTTCAGAGAACTCTAGAAAATTCTTATCCCTGAGGACTCTACTGCACACTTGACAGCACTCTTAGGTTTCTTCTGACAAGACTGCTCAAAGTCCCTGGATCTGTTTCCTATTTATACTTACAATAGGCCACACAAGTATGGGTGTTGAGGACAATTACCTTTATGATGAGCAACATAAAGAGAGATGTCCTTGTATCTAGGCTGAATTTTTTATTCATTGGCCATGGGACTTGAATCCAGACTTCTCTGAATTTATTGGTGGTGAAAGGTGTATCCCCTAAACAATAATTTCTGAGAGAGAATCTCTGGTCTATAGTAGTTGAATGGTAGACCTGAGTCAGCCATGAACAAAGAATGAAACTCCTGTGAATTCTTGGTAACAAGGGTTCCGTTTTTAGCACACCAGAGCTGTATTTGAATGTATGAGACACACTCCTTACTCTCAAATGTCAGTTCTATACTTTCTTCATCAGAGGGCCATGTCTCAGACCCCTCCAGTGCAGAGAAAGAACAAAGTGTTTTTATTGAAGGTCAGCAGACCCCTTTGTCATACCCTTAATGTCAGGGACTACTATGTTTACAGGAAGTAAGGCTAAGGCCTTCTTCAAAAGATAATCCAACTGGGTGTCAGCCCTCTTGAAATCATGGGATACTTTACTTTTAAGGGTGCGTGACTTGATGGAGTTCCTATTTCTGCTGGAAATATAAATTATACCAGTTCTAGTGGGGTACATCTGAAGCCCCCTGATGTGAATTCATCAAAGCTATTGCACGCTGATAGTAAAAGAGCCATATTTGTGGCCATATTAAGATATTGTTGAAATCTGAAGTCTTGCTTCTCATGTCATATATCTCCGGATATCTTCATTCATTGAGGACCAGATGACACCTTTGTTCTGAAGTGATAATTCTGAGGGCAATTAAAGAATGTCTGAAAATTTTGGTTCTCATGAGTCAATGCAGCCTACAACACTGGTGAGTTTCTAACATATTTGATGTAGAATGGGTACATCTGAACAACCGTTAGCTTATTGAAGGAAGTTGTGAGGCATATATATTCTATTTCATGTATATGTTTATACTGTCACTGCCTTCAAACACACCAGAAGGTGGCATCAGGTCCCACTACAGATGGCTGTGAGTCACCATGTGTTTTCTGGGATTTGAACTCAGGACCTATGCAAAAGCATTCTGTACTCTTACCTGCTGAGCTATCTCTGCAGCTCCAGCACATTGGTTCTAGACAGTTTAGTTTAAGGTCACTTAGGGAATTGGATAAAATCTGAGAATACCTGTTTCAGCATTTGCAGATCAGAAGTCACTTTGGTATACAGTAATTTGGAAGATCTGTGGTTCTTAAGTTGTAAGTCTAAAAATTACTAGAGAAAAATATCTGTATTTGGATTACTGGTTTAGAGCAATTGCACCTCACATGTCCTTGAGCCATGGAGAGTTCATTACACCCCACTTCAAGCATAGGGGAATACATCGTAGGGTTCTCTGAAAGAAAAACAATTTGGAGGACCCTTTTAAAGAAGGAAAATATCGATTTATCCACAAATAACCTATTAAAAACACCATCCATTAGAGTTAGAAAGTCTCATACCACATTTGGGAAAGCAGAAATATCAAACACTCTTGTATCTTTTCAAGATAAAAGGTCAATTTTGGGAGGAAAGAAAGCCTGAATATTTCATTATCGAGGCTTCCTGGGAACCCAGAATATGAATATCATGCAGGCCATGCAACAGCATAATCAATCGCCAGTATGCTAGGAGGAACTTCCCAGCTATTTCTCCTGGTAAATCATCTGCCTACTTCTGTACATGGCAAGGCTTACTCATTTCTACTGGACAACATATAAGTATATGTCCTGGGTTTATGAAATTGCTGGCTACTCTTAGACTCTGGCCAATGAAGCACATGGGTCCAGATCCTTGGACTGAGGTAATGAGGTCAGAGGATCAGAATAAGGAACACTCTGTCCACCTTATATCAAGGGAATCAATTTGCCATGGATTACATCAGATCTAATTGGTCTAGGTCCTTAATGATCAGAAGAAGCACATACTATTCTACATGAGCTGTATATTATATACCAAACTCTTATGGCTACAAATTGTTAGATAATCTTAATCAGAAGGGAGGTTTGTTTGTACTTTTAGTCCAAGGGACATATGTGATGCTTCAATGTGCATCTGAAGCAGCTAGGAGTAGAAATTGTAAGATGTAGAGATGGTTGATGAGAAGTAAAAGTTCTAAACTCATGTTGCTCATAAGAGGCAAAGAAAGGGAAAAACAGGGCACCCTGTGGGTCAAAAAAAGTACTGAAAATGCCAGGGTAAAAGAGAGAAGTGCACTGGTCACCCTCTTGAGAAGGACTGCCTTACAGGATCCATTTGGCAAGCTGTAAAGTTCTGGTGTGTCCTTGGGTCAAAGGAGTAATTCGGGAGTGAGGATTAAGTCATAAGCTTCCTAGAGCATTTATGATATCTCTTTTTTCATAGAAAGCATCTGTGAAGCACATTTTTTTTAGATTGGGCATTTGAGAGCCTGCCTCTTTCAGGCTAAAGCATTCTGAGCCTTACTGAAAGAGGACACATAGCCAATGTCCCTTTGGTGAGAACTGGAAAGTCTGAGTTCACAATGCTCAGACTGATATGGTCTGACTTTCCCTTTTAGGGGAGAAGAAAGAACTACAGCTCCCCTTTTGCTCTGTGATCCTTTTGAAATTGATTTTGATATGATGTATATATTTGTGGCCTCCTAGGACAGAAGGGTCACAAAGGGACACCCAAATTCACATTGTAATGATTGTTTTCTCCCTGGGCAAGAGAGAGCAAGTATCATGTCCTGTGTTTGAGATATTACGTGTAATTACTTTGCATAACAGGGAATGAAGTGGCACCTCCATTTGGAATTCATGGATGTATGAATCCCACTAGGAAAATAGCCAATGCTGTGGGCTCCCATTTTTGTATTAATGGAAGTTATGTGTTTCTCTCTCTTTGGCAGTAGAAACATGTTTTGAGCACTACTTAGTAAAAATAGGGTGGTTGATATCCTCTTGGGGTGATGACAAGAATTTGACACCTCTATGGGGACTTTCTCCATCTGGAGATAACTCAATGCCTTCTTGTTCTGCAGGAGAAGTTTACAGGGCTATTTGGGTATTAGAGACACTACTCTCTCTCCTCCTATTAGAAGTAGCATTTCAGAGAATCTCATGAGGAGACATGTAAAGTCTGAGGCTCTCTTCATGAGGAATAGAGTGGTTTATGTGCACTTTTCTCTAGGCATGGATCATGGTTTGCCACTCTCATGTTCTGAATGGGAAGCTTGACTGTCCCATTGTTCAGAACGGTCCTTTTCTGATAAGATAAAATAGATTTGGATGGTCTGTATTCACCTTGGTATGGTGGAGGACTTCTGAGGCCCTCCTCATGAGATAGTGAGCATCCAAAGGCTCCTTTAGCAGTATCAGAAGTAGTGAGGGTTATGGTAGTCACAGTTTTAAGATTTGCAACTTTTTTTCTTAGATGTGCAAGATCTTACCAGCATTTTGGAATAGTGGCAGTGTTTCCAGCTAGCATCTTTTTAGAGGACAGGTTTCAGGCCTGCTTGATCTACAAAGGAAAACATTAGTCTTATTTTTTGCAGTATAGAATTTTTGGGACAACCCCTTGGATGAGGAGAATAACTGAGATCTTTCTTATAAGGAATGCTAGATGTGAAACTCAATTGTGAAGATTAAAAGGGGGAGATGCTTCTTGGAGGAGTAGAGGTAGGACTGGATTCCTTTCAGCATACTTGGAAGATGTGAGGCTACCTTTGGCAGAAGAGATGCATTTTAAAACATCAAGTTCTGAGAGGCAGTATCTGATATCTCCTTCTGAAAATGAGACATGTTTCAATGTCCTTTGGTTAGAATTGGAAGTACTCGGGCTCTTCCTCTGATAAGAGTAACTATCTGGCCATCTTCATGAGAAGGGGTTGGAATTAAGTCCCTGTCTGTACAAAGTGACAGTCTGGGAAATTCTGTTGAAAAGGAAGTACCCACAGTGTCTTTTCTAGATGGCATAGGTTCTAGAGTCCCCTTAGCTAGTTGAGAAAGTTCTAGATATTCCTGGGCTAATGTTGGTGTTCCAAGGATCCCTTGATCAGATACTAAAGAGCTCAGCACATCTACATTGTGTTTCATAAGACACAGAGACCCTGGCAAAGATAGCAAAGATTCTAGAGACCCTGCCACAGATTCTGAACTCTTAGAAACAGATTGGTTACATGGCAGAGATTCTTCCAACTCTGGACTAAGTGTTGAAGAAACTGGTAATCTGGGAGAATTTTATGTGGCTGACAAAGATTCTATGATCTCTTGGGTGACAGATGCTATTTCCTCAGGGTTTTGCATACTTGGCATTGTTTCTAGTTTTTCCTTTGCAGAATTAGAAAGTCCCAGATCTTAGGATCAGATGGTGAATATCCTAAAGCCCCATTTTTCTAACAAGGTCCTAGAGATTCTTGGGATAACAAGGAAGTTTCTGAAGGCCGTTGGGCAGATGTTGATGTTCCTACTACACCATGACAAGACAGGGAATGTCTCTGAGTCAATACGACAGGTTGTGACACTCTCAAATATAATTGGACAGATAAAGGTGATCCTAGATGCACTATGGTAGATGCTGAAAATTCCAAAGCTCCTGGTGTAATATTTGCTATTCCTGGCTTGTGTTTTGTACAGGTGCAACCTTTAATATTCTCCTCTAAAGGACAGGCAAGGGCCTCCAGCTTTTTGAACAGATAACAAAGGTCCTGGATTCATGTGAACAGATAGGGACATTGTCAAAGGCTGTAGGGTAGATGATAGAGATCCTAGGGTTCCCTGTCCAGATAAAGAAATTGCCATGGATCCTTTGGAAGAACCTGACATATCTGAAGCAGTTGGATCTGTTTTTTGTACCCTTTGTGGAGTATTCAAATACTCATTTGGTCCCTGATATGAAGTCAAAGGCCCCTCTGTAGGTTTAGAGAGATCTAAAGGTTCTTCTGTGTAAGGAAAGGAATCAAAAGGATTAGGGAAAAAAGTAATGAAATAAGTTGGGCAAAAATTGCAAGTGCCAGAAGTGAGTCATTGGATATCACATATCCTGAGATAGCTGTTGATTTTTTTTGTGCACCTGATGCAAATGAGGAATATTCTAGAGTCCCCTAGGAAGATGGCAAAGGTTCTACAGAGCCTTGTGCAGTTGCCAAAATACTCAGAGATTCTTGGTCAGATCTCAAAATCCTTGCAATATTTTGAGTAGGGTGGGTATATCACTGACACACTGAGGAATATGGTGAGTCTGCTACTGTGTAGTGTGTAGATGTGGACTGACTTCCTATACCTTTTTTATGTAAAGAAGGATTTGAGAGCTTTTGGGAAGTTGTAGATTGTTGTATATACCTTTGTGGACATGTGGACAGATATAAGGTCCTCTTTGCAGAGAGAAAGGGACTCAAACTTTCATGAGAATAATCAGAAGATGCTAGAGTCACTTGTTAAGTGGAAAAAAGACCCAGAGGATTATTAGAACATTCAGAACATTGTGATGTACTCATCATTGCCTATGCTGAGATAGAAAGTTTCAGAGGTCCCTGGGCAGATTACAAAGGTTCTGGATTCCCTTGGCCAAATGGGAAAGTCTCTGCATCTCCTTGGTACAATGTTATTGTCTACCAAGTTTTGGAGGTCATGGTGGCAAAGTTCCTAGAGCTGATGAAGTAGACTGAGAAGATGTTACATCTTCTCTCACTCTTTGAAAATGTCCTAAAATACTCTGTGATTCTTTATATTGTGACAATATCCCTGTGAAACCTGTTGAATTTTCTAGATTTCTTTGGTTGAAGAAAAATAACTTTATATGCATAAAGTTCCCTCTTTGGCCCTGGAAATTTTTGGGGGCTTTTGAAAAGATGGAAAAGCTTCTAGAACCACTGTAGGAGGTACAAGATGCTCCTGAGAACCCAGTAGAGGTGGGCAATGTCCTACATCTGATGGTTAAGGACAAAAGTATTCTTGAGATTTCTGGAAAGGTAGGAAATGTCCAGTTTCCCTTGGGAAAGCTGGGGATTTTTGTGCAAAATTTTGGACAGTTGGCGAAAATTCATAACTGTCTGCAAAGAAGTTGGAGCATTCAAACTATCTTGAGCTTATGAAACATTTTGTGCAGTCCACTGTTTAGATGTGGGCAGTTAAGGAGACCCTTAGGCAGAACAGAAATGTCCAAAAACCTCTTGGGAAGATGAAGAACCTACAGTTCCTTGTGAAGATGAAGAAATTTCCAGAGGCCTTTAATCAATTGACATAGATTCTGGTAGCACTTGAGTATTTTGCATAGACCCCAATAGTCTTGGGGTGGGAGGCAAAGTTCCCACAGTCTACTTTACAGATATGTACTTTCCTACTGTGGCTTGTGCAGATAAACAATGCCCCCTCAGTGCCCTGAGAATACAAGGAAGACCCTAGAATCATGTCTTTAGTTTTAGTCACTTTCAGACTTCTTTCTTGCGATAGACAAGAATCCCACAGTTCCTTGCTCAGATCTCAAAGATGATGGTGGCACATGTAGTGATATAGTAAGATTCAGATGCAGTCCAGCACATCTGGAGCTGTCTGAAGTCCCTCAGAAAGATGGAGAATATTCATTTGTTTCTGATTCTGCTGGAGAAAAAGCTGAATGCAGTAGAGCCCCTTCAGCAGGTCCTGAGTGATGTGTCATTGCCTGGGCTAAGATGGAATGTGTCAGGCCCCCTGGATTGATTGCGAATATACTTGATTCCCTGGACCAGATGGGAATATTTCTACACCTCCTTGAGTAAAAAAATGAATGTCTGCCAGGTTCTTGAGGTGATGATGGCAAACTTCCTAGAGTAAGAAAAACAGATTTAGAAGATCTGACATCCTCTTTCACTCTAGGCAAAGGGCCCATGGTAGTCTCTTTGTGTTTACATTGTCCCAATCCCAATATACCTGTTGAATCAGTCGAAGGTTCTGGATACCTTTGGATGGATGACACAGAACTTTGCACATGCAAATTTCCAATTGCAACTGTGCAATTTTTCTTTTACCCTTAAGAAGTTAGCAAATGTTCTACATTTAGAGTGATAGTGGATATCCCTGACCACCTGGTGCAGATAGGTAGTGTTCTGGATAACTTGGGAAATACAAAAACTTCTCCTGATTTTCCTGGCTAGAGAGAACATATTCATTAGTCTGTGGCTAACATGATCAGCATTGTAAGTTGAGCAGATGGAGAAAATGTGAGAGCCCTCTAGTAATTAGATGGATGTTTGAACGACTTTGGTAGAGAAGACAGAGTACCTATAGGTTCTTGTTTGGGTGTGTACAGAGACCCTTAGGCAGATAGAGAAGTTCCAAGAACCCTTTGTGCAGATGAAAAAGATCCTAACCTTCCTTCTGCAGGTCAAAAATTCCCAGAAGTACTTGAACAGACTGGAAATGTCCTTGTTCCTGCTTGTCACTTTCTTTGTAACCTAGAGTCTCCGGGCTACATGGGAAAATTTCTTCAACTCCCTGGGCAGCTATGGGATGTCCCTACATGGATTCTGAATTCAGGTAAGATTGTCCAGGCACCTGAGTAGATGCTGAGTGTAATGAAGAAATTTGTGCAGATTCATTCAGCTCAAGAGTTGCTTATGGATATAGGGAAGTTGTGACAAGTGTCCGCAAAGATATGGAGGGGCTCGACTTGCTTGTGTTGGTGAGAAATGGCCATGGGGCTTTGGGACATGTCGCAATGTTTCTGTTGCCCTTAGCATACATGAAGACATTCCCCAAGAACCTGAGAATGAAGACAAATGTTTATGAGTACACTGGGCAGAATCTGATATTCCCAGAATCTTTTGGGACGATGATGACTGATCAAAAGACTGTTGAGTATATGGTGAAAGGCCTATAGAAGCCTCAACATATATGCCAAGTTTGGTAGATAGCAAATGTGCTAGATCCTTGGGACTACAAAATAAGACTCCTGAGATCATTGGTCATGTTGTGAATGTCCTGTATGACTTGAAGGATGTGGCAAAAGGCCTGTAGTCCCTTGAACAGATGGTGAGTTTTCCTGAGATTCTACCATGTGTGTTGAGTTCCCTAGCTTCTTTTGGAAAGATTCCGAATGTTCTAAAAAACCCTGGGAAAGATGGCAAAGCACCGATAGTTTCTTGGACAGGTATCAAGTGTTCTAGAGTTGTTTTCTTACATCTCACAGTTATTGAATTGCCTGATATAGTTTGCTAGTTTGTGGAAGTTTCTGAGAACATCATAGAGAAGTTGAGGATTTCACATTCACTTGGGAATATGACAATGTTGTTGAGATTTTTTGGTTTTTGGGGTTTGTGTGTGTGTGTGTGTGTGTGTGTGTGTGTGTGTGTGTGTGTGTGTGTGTGTGTGTGTGTTTGTTTTTATGTCCTGGTGGATGAAGAAGATCTTTTTTCAGATGGAAATTTTTCTGACTTTCTATTTTCAAATTTGGGAGTTAGCATAACCCCTGTAGGAGGCAAAGGATCTGTAGTTCCTTGGAAACATGGCAAGGTATACAGATATTCTACTATGTATGATGAGTGCCCTAGCTTCTTCTGGAAAGATGCTGAACGCTCTAATTTCCCTGTGGTATAACTAAAAGAACCCTAAGTCCCCTGCACAGTACAGATTGTTCTAGAGGTCTTTGTTTACAACTGACAATTGTTAGAGTTCCTGTTGTAGTGTGAGGAGATGATGGTGGTGCAGATGATGAAGGTTTCACATTCCCTTTGGAAGATAACAATGTTTCCTTAGTTCCCTGGGTAGAGGGAGAAGATATCATAGCCTCTGTATCAGATGGTGGATGTCATCGGGTATCTTGCATAGATAGAGAAAATGTATAAGCCTTCTGAAAAGAACTGAAATTTTTCACAGGTCCTGGTTCAGACGGTGAAATTTTAGAGTCCTAGTTTCAGATTTGGGTAGTCCCATAGTCCTTCTAAGAGATAAAGAATGTTTCTCAGCCCCTTTATTAGATGGAAATATTTGAGCCATCCTATGAGCACCTTGAGTAGATCCTAAAGGCCCTGTTTTACGTCTTGATGGTTCTACAGTCCCCTGTGGTATATAGACTGTCTCAGAATGTCTTTTTCTGATTTGTATTTTGTCCCTTCCTTTTGGGATGATATAAAAGACTCTAGGGTCCCTTGTGCCAGTGATGACATTTGAAGAGTTCTTTGCAAATGGAAATACCTAGTGTAGATGGTGAAGAATGCAGAGTCTGTTTAGAAGGTGTGTAAGTGGGCAGTGGTCCTTGGATATTTACCAAAGTTTCTAAGGCCTGGGAAGAAAATGAGTAAATTTTCTGAGCATTTGGTGCAGTAAGTGAGTCTTTTCCACCATCCTAGGTAGATAGCAAAGAACCTTGATGCCCTTGGCATGATGATGATGATGATGATGATGATACCAAAGCCTCAGTAGCAATAGCAGGTAAGGAAATTGCTACAGGATCCTAGCCAGAGAGCATGTTTTTTGGAAAAACAGAGACATTTTTCAAATGTCCTGGAGATTTCTGAGGATATAAATATGTCCACATATCCACATCCACAGATGGCAAATGTCCTTTATAAACCTTAGAAGATGAGGAAGTTGCCATATCACCTGGTCAAGAAAGAGAATGAGAGTTCCCTGTTTAGATGTGGTGAGTTCTGGAGTCTGTTGTGCAGTTAAGGATATTCCCACACTCCCTTGAACAGAAGACAAAAGTGCTACACTTCATTCTGAGGATGAGGGTGTTCCCTGTTGCGATTGGGTGAGTGACATTACATTTAGGGGAGAATCTGAGTCATACTGAGATAAATCTAGAACTCCATGAATGTGGGGAAAATTTGATGGCATATCATGATATAATGGTGAAAGGCTCACAGGTTCTGAAGCCACCTGTTTGGGTCCAGGAGCTACAATGGCTGAAGGGGAAATTGGCAGGGATCCTGGTCTAAGTGGCAAAGTTCCTACCATCTCTTGGGCAGGTTGGCAGGTTCTGAGTTTACTTTGGAGAGATAACAATGGTAATAAATTCTCTTGAGTACTTGGTGAAGTAGCAGCTGTATTCTGAGTAGTTGTGGAACAATCCACAGGCCTTTGCAAGGACATCAAAATTCCTGAAAACTCAGGTGAGCCTGAAGAAGATTCTAGAGGTCCATGAGTTGAGATTCCATGTCCTGAAACTCATTGTGCTGATGAGGAAAGATCCAGATCTCCTGGAAGGTGGAGTGAATGTCCTGAATAACTTTTTGAAGATGGAATATTTTTCTAAACACCTTGGCCAGATGACAAAGTTCCGTAGTTCCATGGGCACCCAGATATCCTGGGAAAAATCCTGAAAAACCAAAACACCTTTGCATAGGTGACAAAGTTTCTAGATGACCATGGTTAAATAATGATGGTCTCACATATTCTAGAGCAGATGGTAAATATCCTACAACAATAATGTTTTAGTCAGAAGCGTTTTTAGATACTTTAGAAGATATGAAAATTTTCTGGTGTGTTTGGGCTAAAGACAAGTTCTAGATGATTTTTTTAGATGTGGACTTTCCCTCAGGCCCTTGATTTCACAAAGGAGATTGTGTAGTCCTGAAGTCTGATTTGCAAAAGGACAAATTACCTTAAGCATGGTCAAAATGTTCTGCATCATTTGAGAAAGATGAAGAAATTTCCTGGGCCAGATAGTAAACACATAAGAGCCTTTTGGTTAGATAATCTTGAGCCTTTTTGGGGAAATATGGATTGTCCAACATGCCCTTTGGTAGACTGAAGATGTGAGACTCACCTGAGGAGAAATTGTAGCTTTTGATGTTTCTTTGGCATCGGGGGATGTTTCAAGTCTCCCCCCCCCCTTTTTTTTTTTTTTTTTTTTAGAAAATGTTCTGTAGTCTCCTTTGTTAGAAAGATCAAATCTTAACCTGTTTTTTTTTCTTCTTCTATAAACTGGATGACTGTGTATTATTTTGGTAGAGGGAAAATGTCTACTACTTCCTACCAGAGAAGGCATGGAAAAGAAACACTCTTGGGTAGATGGAGATAATTGTAAAGCACCTTGTTCAAATATCACAAATCCTATGACCTTCTGCACAGATGGGGAAGGTCTTAATATGTCTTTTGTAAGTGTGCAAGTCTTAACCTTGGCTTTAAAATGAGGGGAAGGCCCTAGAGATACCTGTGTAGATATGGTTTCTTCTAGAGCATCATGGACAAGTGTAAAAGGTCTAAGAGCCTCATAGGCAGGTAGTGAAATTTCTCTACCTCCCTGTCTACTAATGAAAGTGGCTTCTCCTTAGAGCATCATGGATAGGTGTATAAGGTATAAAATCCCCATGGGCAGGTAGTCGAATTTCTTGACCTCCTTGTGTACTAGTGGAAGTTCCAAGAATCTTTTCTTCAGATGGAAAAGTGGATAACAACTTCTGTATAGAATTTTCAGGTGTCATAGACAGCTTGATGGGCAAAACAGCTTCCATGGGGCCTTTTGAATATGAATTAGAACCCAGAGGATTTTTGGCATTTGAAAATTTCTAGAGACTTATGCTGGCATGAAGAAGGACCAACAGGCTTTTGTGTAGGGGGGTAAGAATCTATAGTATATTGTTTAGTTGGGGAAGAAGGCTGATCCTCCTGAGGTGATAGGGAAGTTCTAATAGTCTCCTGTAAAGCTTGGGGCAGCTCAAATTTTCTGAATTTGGAGGGATGCTGAGGACCCTCTTCTTTAGAGTTCAGAGTGTTAACTGGTATGGTGTCCACTCTAAGTCGCCCTTTGAAAGATTGAGAAGGTCTCAGACTGCCTGTGGAAGATGCTGATGGTTCTAGTTCACTTCCTGTATGTGCCGAAGCGAAAGGCCTTTTGGAAGACTCAGGAATTTCTACCACGTCTTGAGTATGTATGGAACTCACAAGATCCTATTCTTGGAATGGCAAATATCCTTGAGCTCCTGGTGTAGGTGTGGACATTTTTCTCTTTCCTTGGGCATTTATTAGAGGTGTGAGGCTCACTTGGGACATTGTGATTGCATGTATTTCCCTTTGGACTGAAATAGATGATGTGAGCACATTTCTTATTGGTAGAGGACTTTGAAAGCCCTCTTGGTTTCATGGAGAATGACTGAAATTCCCTTGGTCAGGAGGGTCAGGTCTCAAAATAACTCTAGTAGGAACAGATTGCATAGGACACTTTGGGGGGAAAGAGAAACATCTTTGGATGTCTTTCTGAGAAGACTTTGCTCTCTGCCCTGTGTTGGCAGCTGGCAAACATTTTCAACTCTGCTAGGGAAAGGATGTGGGACATGATACTTTTGGTACAAATCACTGACATTACCCTTGGGGGAAAAGGTTTAGAGCCCCCTTTATGTGACTTACACTCCTGTTGTAGGTCCTCTTGACCAGAGGGTTCTTCTCCAAAATGCTTTGGAAGAAAATTGGAAAGAAGAGAGTCATGTAGTGTACTGGATAACCTTTTGGAAAGCCTTCTGGAAGAGCAGGCATTATGATTTTACTGTCAGCACAAGTGAGTAGTCTTTGAGATGCCTGTGCAGATGTTCAATGTCCCATAGAGTCTTGGAAAAAATTGGATAGTTCCATTACCTCTTGGCTGGATAAGGAAAGACCCTGAGCATTTTGGGGAGAATTAGGAGATCCCAGATATCCTTGGCTAGATCGGGAAGGGTGTAAGGAACCTTGAATGTTTGGAGAAATTTCCTGTCCATGTTGGCCAGCAGAAGAGTAGGCAGAAGATGCCCCAGGCACTGTGTGATATCCTTTGAACTTTTTAATGGCATCTCCAGTACCGTGTTTGGAAGATATTACAGGCATTCAGGCATCCAACTGGTGAAAATCCATAGGTTCTTCACCCAGTGGACATAGGCTGGCTTCTTTTCACCTGTCTATGCATGGGCACAGCAGATGAGGCCACTCATTTTCTCGTGGAAGGCTGTAAAACAGATTGTCTGGTATCCCTGGTTAGAGGATTACTCGTGAACTCAGGAAACCTCAGAGGAAGTGTAACTGTCCATTTTATGTTCTCTTTTAGATCCTTCAGAGGGTCCAGGGTCCTGTTATTGGATGAATGCTTTATAAGAGCTTTGGGTTTCTGTAACTTTTCTGTAACATGAGATCAGGTTTTTTTTTTTTTTTTTTTTTGAATCTCTCGTCTTCATAGGGTTTTGGGCACCTGAACTTGTGCCGATTCTGTATATGGAGCCCTGGAGTCACAAAATCCCTTGAGTCTCTGCTGGCCAACTGCTTCCCCTGTTAGTTTAAGGTGTAAAATCCTGTTGGGGGACAGTGAATGGAGTCCAAGGCTATGGAGGCTGTGAAATCAGTTGCGGTAGGGTATCACTATTCTTTGGGCTACACTTAAGGGTGTTCCAGGCACTGGAGGATGTGAAACCTCTGGTATGTGGTCATATTGTCAAGTCTGGGCTGAGGCTCACTGCTATTTCTCCACATGTCTTGCTATTTGATTATTAAGGAAATTGTTCAAGAAACA
Source organism: Mus musculus (assembly GCF_000001635.26). NCBI lineage: Eukaryota > Metazoa > Chordata > Mammalia > Rodentia > Muridae > Mus > Mus musculus. Next base: position 90,466,236 of record NC_000087.7, read on the forward strand.
TTAAATAGATGACTGCCCCTTAAAGGGACAGTGAATGTACTTGGCAAAAGTGACTTGTAACAAGAAACGCTTATGCAGCATCCCTCCTGAGAATTGTGGACATATAAGAAGGCACATCACAAAGAATATAAGTTACAGTGGCCTCAGAAATCAAGTAAAGTTTGGGAAAGGCTGTCCTCAAGCCTTCTCAGGCCATTCCCGAGCCTAGATGATTGCTGTTCTCTTGCCTGCACAGGCCAATCTGGAGCGTGCAGTTTGGCTGTCCTCCTGTTTGCACTGGCCAGTCCTGAGCTACCTCATATTAGCAGGGCAATCATCCAAAGTTTCTGAATGAGGAGGGACCCAGAGGATCCTCATCTTTAGGGTTCAGAGTGCTACCTGGTTTGGTGCCCACTCTAAGGGTTCATGACAAGGAATTGTTGAAGGCAAAGCATGGTTGGAAATTAAGGACAAGGTGTTCTTAGGAGACTATGCTCTGAAGTCCATCTTACTCCAGGATAGATCCCTCTAACCTAAGGTCATCAGTGAGTGTTGCAGTGATGTTTGTTTCTGTCTCATAACTGAATGGGAAAGGCTTATCCATACCCTTGCTCCTCAGAGGCTATGGGGCTAAACAAACACTGGCATATTTGCTAGGGAAAGAACAGGTGTTAATATTTGAAAAGAACATAGAATGCATGGAATAGATATCACAGATATTATTTCGAATTTTAAAAACTACCTCTCCTAGATAAATCTGTGATAACTGGATGCTGAAAGACATCTCTAAATTACTAAATAATACTTACTACAATATCATTATTGTGCAATTAATATGCTATTGTTCAGAGAATAAGGGCAAAACTTTAGTAATCTCTTTATAGTACAAATGAAAGTTTTATTTCAAATACTTATATCTGTGTTTGACTAGATTCAGAACACAGACAAAGTTGGACTCCTGAAAATAGCACTTGTGGCCTTAAACAATTGCTTTGTCTGTCACAGTTAGTGAGTTGGGTTCCTATTACTTTTTCATATTTGGATTGCTTGTTGAAGGTCATATAATTCTCCTGAAGGACAACAGGCAAATGGCTCACATCAGTGGCAACACATGGACCATTCACTTTCAGTCCAATGATGCAGCCGGTATATAGTTGCACAGAATGATTTATTAAACCCTTAGTTAAACTGATTCTTTGAGAGGTCATGTTTTATAGAAATTGATACACTAAGAAAGTGTAAAATTGAGGCTATAAGTGAAGATCCTTCTTTACTGACACAGAAACTTCGTTTGCCTGTTGCATACCTTGCCAGTTTTCTAAGAGCAGTTTTTGATCTTGCTGGATGAAAGGTGTTTATTTGGCTCCTCTCTTTGATTTTTCTGAAGGATTTCGGTTTCCCTTTGGCTACACAGCAATAAAGGCTTGCATCATTCAGAAACACAGGGGCACTTTCTAATATCTAATTATTTCCTTGTGTCATTGCCTCAATGCTATGCCATAAGTTCTTTCTTCTTGGAATTCCTGAATGCTTTAGCACCCCCTTTCTTTGTTTAACTCTAATTTATCTCAGTAGTTTATATTTAAAAGCTATTTACTGTCAGAATATCCACTCTTTTCCTACAATAGGGGGTAACTTGTATTCTGGCTAATTCTGTATTCACTGTGCTTTTCTGAATTTCCAGTTGGTCTTTTTACTTCTTTGAAAACATTAAATTTAAGTACCAGAATAATCCTGCTAGGCATGAAGAACTTGCTGCATGGTAAAATGTGTAGGAAATTATAAGTATCGATTCAGATAATATATAACTTTTGAGAATTAGCTTCACATTTCTAATGTCCACACAAAATAGCTTTCTTGATTTAAGTTACAGTTGCTATGTTTCACTCAGATAATCTATAAAGGCAAAATGAGTAGTGGTTTATAAATGAAGAAACATCTGCTTTAAGCTTGATAATATTGAAAAGAAATTACAATTTTTCACTTTGAAATTAAATCTCTGAAGATGATAACTTAACTTGTGTTTGGAAAAGATTTCTGTGAATTTTTAAAAATATCATTATTAATATCAGCAGTATAAAGTTGTTCAAACAAAATGACTTTTATTCATTGTAAATTTAATAACAAAAATAAATGAATAGTAGGTTTGTAGCATTTGGCACAGTAATTAATATTCTTTAATAAAGCTTTTAAATTCTGTTCATTTTCTTTGTCAGAGTACAAAGGAATAAGATTCCTTAGAGCATTTTCACAAATATGCTTTTATTGGTTTAACTTATTGCATTGTGTAATAGAAAAATCCACTGTTGTCTTGGTGATTTCCAAATTTATTCTGTCTTTCTCTGTCTCTGTCTCCATCTCTGTCTCCATCTCCATGTCCATCTCTCTCTCTCTCTCTCTCTCTCTCTCTCTCTCTCTCTCTCTCTTTCTCTCTCTCTCTCTCTCTCTCTCTCTCTGTGTGTGTATGTGTGTGTGTGAGTGTTTGTGTGTGTGTAGAATGGCTGAGACAGAATGGGGGTGGATCTCAATGGCATGTATGTATAACGTTTTTTCATGTATGAAGCTGTACATATATATCATATGTACACACACACACACACACACACATATATGTATATGTATGTGTGTATATGTGTATAATGTATATATATGTATATGTATTGATTTATATGTGTATGTATATACATATACACAAACACATACACATACACATAAACACACACACATAAACACACACACACACTCACACACACACACACACACACACACACACACACATATATATATATATATATGATGTAATTTTAGTCAAAGGAAAAGTAGCTTGCCACAGAAAAACCTCACTTAGGTCCCCGATCCATTGGCCTAACTTGGGTTCTGGGTACAGGTGGGCAAGGATTATCCAAGAAGAGGGGCTGAGAAACTGACACGACCAAACAGAGGGTTGATCTGAATGTAATTTGTCTCAAAGCGAGCACTAGTCTTATAAGTGACTTTTACACAAAATAGAGGAATGCCTACAAAGGACTGGGAGGGACCAATTGGGATAGAATTCAATGTTAACAACTGTGATTAAAAGCAGCACCCCCCAAGGTTTGCTTAATCTTAGAAGCCATAGGCAAGGGTCTCATGCCCTTGCAATGGTTCCTCTTCTAGCCTATCATATAGTACCCCTCCACCCTAGGCCATTGTAAATTCCTGTGCATGGTTGAAACTCAACTATCTATAGTTCTAAGTATCTATTCTTGATCCTTATAACATAACATTCCTTATTTCGAGATAATGGTAAATTCTTGCATATGGTAGTAGTTTGTCCTGAGATTTCTAACTCTAAGTAGCAGTTAGTAATGCCTGATTTCTTTCACTGTCTCTCTTACAATACTAGAGGTTAATCTGAATGTACCCAAATAGGCAGCATCCTTACTGATTTCAAAGACCATGGGTGCTCAAGGACTGCCTAGGAGAGGAATTTATATGTGTGGAATCTAACTTAGCAATATGTCAAAACCAATCCTTAGAGGCACTTACAATAAATCAATATTAAGAGAAAGCACACAGATCTACCGACTAAAGCAAGGGCACTGGAGCATTCATTATACATGTTGCCATGAATACAGGAGACTACGTTTTCATGAATTTTTCGCCTCAGGACCATGTATAGGCTTTTGGCCTGTCAGGCTGGTCACTACTCGTGTGTTTGTAGCAGTTGCTGAAATCAAGGCATTTGGAGGAAAATGGATGGAAGGAGAGTGTTTTGTTAGGTGAGTTAACACAGATTTGGAATGAGGGTATTAACATAGGTTTGCTCTCATATGGGTTTGAGATCATTTTTATATATTTTCATGCATATGTGTGGTTGAGTGATATTATTATCTAGGAGAAAGATAGAAAACAAAGTAGAATACATATCATAAAAAATATAAAATGGTGTGTAGCAATTGCTGTATTATTGCCGTGATAAACCATTATTACCAAGACAACTAGTAGAAGGAAAGCTTTTTTTGTCTTATCATTCCAGAGAGATAAGATTTCTTAATGATGCCACAACTCAGCCCTGAGGCAGAGCTGGGGCTCCAGATCTCCTCCCACATACAAAGATACCTTGACTACCAGGAGATCTGTCATAGCCCAGCTCACAGATGAGATACCCCTTGCAGCAATACCTGGACTACCTGGGACCTCCAGGGTCCCTGTGCAGGCAAAACCTATTTGTCTTGCCCTGCTACAGACACATCTTCCTTTTGGACCACTTCTTAGCCTGTGCCAGAGCCACTTTTCCAGATCCCATCCCACAACCCTAGACAGCCTGATTCCTGGTAGCTCCATCACAACCAGTACACAAGCCCATACAAGGAACAGGATCCAGTCAGAAACAATAAGCCAAGTTAAAATCTGAGATAAACAGATATCAAGAGGCAAGTGAAAAATTGGAAAAGACCCAAAAAACACTGAAAGCTTTAAAAAATCAACAAAACCCTAAAAAAGAAAACTACATACATTTAAATTCTAAAACTAAGAACATAAAACACTAACAAAATATCCCAAAATTAAAAAAAAAGACAAACACATTTCTAGAACTCTAAAAAGAGCCCCCCCAAAAAACTAAAACCTTTAACAAACCCATAAGCCAAAAAGAAACAAACAACAGCAACAAAACAAAACAGATAGAAGGTTTAAAAAAATATCCTAAAATTCTTTAAAAGCCCTAAAAAATCCTAGTACCCCAAAATACCTTAAAATCCATATGAATTCAAGAAACATCCAACCCCCCCAAAAATAAACCCCAAAAAACCCTAAAACCCCCCAAAATCCAAAATTATTTTTAAAATCATAAAAAAACTAAAACCCTACATAAAGGCCCCAAGTCATTCAATCCCCCCTAAAATTGTAAAAACTCTAAAATACTTATAACACCATAAAGATACCTAAAACCTTAAAAATAGGAAACCCTCAAAAACCTTAACATCTTTAAACAAACCCTAAAAAAGCCCTAAAAAGCTTTCTAAAATAACCTAAAGTGCTTTATATTTCATATATTTTATCTATCTACCTATCTACCTCTCTACCTCTCAGCCTATCTTATCTATCTCATCTATCTCTTCTATCTCATCTATCTATCTATCTATCTATCTATCTATCTATCTATCTATCTATCCATCCATCCATCCATCCATCCATCCATCCACCCATCCATCCATCCATCCATCCATCCATCCATCTATCCATCCATCCATCCATCCACCCATCTATCTGGGAGTATCTTGCATGGATGACAAAGATGCTATGATCTCTTTGGTGACAGGTATTATATCTGAATGGTTTTGCATCCATGGCCATGTTTATAATTTGTCCTCGGCAAAAAGTCCAAGATCTTTAGAATCAGATGGTGAATAACCTAAAGCCTCTTTTTCCAAACAGGGTTTTTGGGTCTCTTGTGATAAAAAGGAAGTGTCTGAAGGTCATTGTGCAGGTGTTGATAGTCCTACTATACCATGGGAATACAGAGAAAGTCTCTGAGGAAAAAAATCCAGGTTGTATCACTCAAATCTAATTGGACAGATAAAGGAAACCCTAGACTCACTATGGTAGATAGTGAAATTTTCAAAGCTCCTGGTGAAACATTCGCTATTCCTGGCTTGCTTTTTGTACATGACAAGCTTCCAGATTTTCCTGTAGAAGACAGGCATGGGCCTACAACTTCTAGAATAGATAAAAAAGGTCCTGATTCACTTGAGCAGATAAGGGCATTTTCAAAGATTCTAGGGCAGATGGTACAGGTCATAGTGTTCCCTGTCCAGATAAAGAAATTACCATGAAGCCTTTGGAAGAATGAGTAGATCCTGAAGCATCTGAAGCATATGGATCTGTTTGTTGGACCATTTGTGGAGTAATCAAATAATAATTTGGTCCGTAGCATGAAGTTTAAGACCCCTCTGTAGGTTTAGAGTGATTATGTGTAAATGAATGGATTCAAAATGCTTAACTAAAAAAGTGAGGAACTAAGATGGACAGAAATTGCAAGTTACACTGCTGAGTCACTGCATATCACATGTCCTGGGGTAGCTGTTGAAAATGATTGTCCACCTGATGCAAATGATGTATATCCTAGAGTCCCCTGGGGAGATGGCAAAGGTTCTATAGAGCCTTATGCAGTTCCTGAAATACTCAGAGGTCCTTGGATAGATCTAAAAGTCCTTGCTTTATTTGGAGCAGGGTCAGTATATCCCTGACACAGCTGGGAAGTTGGTGAGTCTTTTACTGTATAGTATGTAGATGTGGACTGAGTTCCTATAACTTGTTTATGTAAAGAAGGATTTAAAAGCCTTTGGAACATGTAGAATCTTGGGTAGACCTTTGTGGACATGTGGAGAGACATAAGGTCCCCTGTGCAGAGAGGCAGGGACTCACACCTCCAAGAGGAGAATCTGAGGATGCTGGAGTCCCTTGTTCTGAGGAGGAAAGACGTAGAGAATTAGAAGAACATTCATATCATTGGTATGTATTCATCACTGCCTATGCTGAGATAGAAAGTTTCAGAGGCCCCTGGGTAAATTTCAGAGGTGCTAGATACCCTTAGCCAAATGGGAAAGTCTCTGCACATCCTTGGGTAGAATATGAATGTCTAAAAGTTTTTGGAGGTGATGGTGGCAAAGTTCATAGAGTCACTGAAGTTGAATGAGAAGGTTCTATATCCTCTATCACTCCAGGCAAATGCCCTAAACTACTCTGTGAGTCTTTTTTTTTGTGTGTGTGTGTCAATATCCATGTGAAACCTGTTGAATTTTCCAGATTTATTTGGTTGAAGAAAAAATAACTTTGTATGCGCAAAGTTCCCTCTTCTGTCCTGAAAATTTTCTTGGGCTTTTGAAAAGATGGAAAAGCTTCTAAAACCACATAGGTACAATATGCTCCTGAACACCTAGTAGAGGTGTGAAATGTCCTCCATATGATGGTGAAGGACAAATGGATACTTGACATTTCTGACTAGGTAGGGAAATTCCAGTGTTTTTTGGGAAAGCTGGGGATCTTTATGCAAAATGTTAGTAAGTTGGAAAAAATCCCATATCTGTTTGCAAAGAAGTTGGAGCATTCAAACTATTTTGAGCAGATAAAACATTTTGTGCAGTCCCTTGTTTAGATGTGGACAGTTTGAGAGACCTTTGGGTAGAACAGAAATGTCCAAAGGCCTCTTGGGAAGATGAAGAACTTAGAGTTCCCTGTGAAGCTAAAGAAACTCACAGAGGCCTCTGATCAGATGACACAGATTCTGGTAGCACCTGAGTATATTTGGTAGACCCCAAAGGTCCTGGAGTGGGAGGCAAAGTTCCCACCGTCTGCACAGTGTGCCCAGACAAAGAACTTTGCACAGGCAAATTTCCAATTGCAACTGTTCAGATATGTACTTCCCTACTATGGCTTGTGCAGATAAAGAATGCCCCTCTGTGGCCTGAGCAGATGTGGAATACCCTATAGTACTTTCTTTAGATTTAGTCACTTTCAGACACCTTTCTTCTGATAGACAAGAATCCCACAGTTCCTTACTCAGATCTCAAAGATGATGGTGTCATCTGTAGCTATGTAGTAAGATTCAGATGCAGTCCAGCACATCTGTAAGTGTCTGAAGTCCCTCAGAAAGATGGAGCATATTCATTTGTTTCTGATACAGCTGGGCAAGGAGCTGAATGCAGTAGAGCCCTGTCAGTAGGCCTTGAGTGATGTGTCATTGCCTGGGCTGAGATGGAAAGTGCCAGAGGCCCCAGGGCTGATTGCAAATGTGCTAGAATTCCTGGACCAGATGGAAATATTTCTGCACCACCTTTAGGAAAAGATGAATGTCTACCAGGTTCTTGAGGTGATGGTGGCAAAGTTCATAGAATAGGCAAAGCAGATGGAGAAGATTCTATATCCTTCATTACTTGAGGCAATGGGCCCACAGTAGTCTCTGTGTCTTTACATTGTCCCATTCCCAATATCCTTGTGGATTCTGCCAAAGGTTCTACATACCTTTGGATGGATGACAAAGAAATTTGCATAGTCAAAGTTTTCTTTGCAGCTGTGGAACATTCCTTAGACTTTAGAGAGGTCAGAAAATATCCTTGAAACTCTGGACTAGAAAGAGGGTGATCCTGAGTACCTAGTACAGATGATGAGTATGTTACATCTCGTGATGAATGATGAAATGGATTTTTGAGATTTCTGGCGAGGTAGGAACAGACCAATGAACCTTGAAAAAGCTGGAGATTTTTGTCCAAAATGTTAGAAAGAGGAGAAAATCTCATAGCTTCCTGGCAATATGTTGGATGATGCACAGTCTTTGGAGAAGATGTCACAGTTTCTACACACCCTAATTTAGATGTGGACAGTTTTAGAGACCCTTGGTCAGAAAGGGATATTCCAAAAGCCTCTATGGAAGACGAAGAGCCTAGAGTTCCCGTTGAAGTTAAATAAATTCCCAGAGGCCTCTGATCAGATGACAATGACTCTGAGACTACAAGAGTCACTTGTGTAGACCCCAAAGGTCCTGTAGTGGTAGGCAAAGTTTCCAAGTCTGCTTTGCAGACATGGAGGTTCATACTGTGGCTTGTGCAGATAAATAATGCCCCATAGTATCCTGAGCATAAGCATACAACCCTATAGATGTTTCTTTAAATTTAGTCCCTTGTTCAGATAAGCAAGGTTCCACAATTCCTTGTTCAAATCTTGAAGATGATTGTGTTACCGGTAGTGATGTAGTAAGATCCAGATGCAATCCAGATCTTTTGGAACTTTCTGAAGTCCCTTGGGTAAATGGAGAATATTCATTTCTTTCTGAAACTGCTGGGGAAGAAGCTGAATGCAGTACAACCCCATTGGCAGATCCTGAGTTATGTGTCATTGTCTGGGCTGAGATATAAAGTGTCAAAGGCCCCTGGATTCATTGCAAAGGTACTAGATTCCCTGGACCAGTTGAGAGCATTTCTATACCTCCTTTAGGAAAAGATGAATGTCTCACAGGTTCTCGAGGTGATGGTGACTAATTTCCTAGAGTAGGAAAAGCAGATTTAGAAGATCTGGCATCCTTCCTCACTTGAGGCAAAGGGTCCAAAAAAGTCTCTGTGTGTTTACATTGTCTTAATTCCAATATACCTATGGAATCTGACAAAGGTAATGGATTCCTTTGAATGGATGACAAAGAACTTTGAAAATGCAAAGTTTCCATTGCAATTGTTAAGTTTTTCTTGTGCCCTTGAGAAGTAAGCAAAAGTATTACAGCTACTCGAGTAGGTATTATATGCCCCTGACCATCTGGTGCAGATAGGTAGTGTTCTGGATAACCTGGCAAATATAAAAATTTCTTCTGATTTTTCTGGCTAGAAAGGAGAGGTTCATTAGTGTGGGGAACATGATGAACATTGTATGTTGAGCACATGGAAAAATTTTGAGAGCCCTCTAGTGTGTAGATTGATGTTTGAAAGACTTTGTTAGAGATGCAGAGTACCTACAGGTTCTTGTTTGGGTGTGAACAGAGACTCTTGGACAGATAGGGAAGTTCCCAGAACCCTTTGTACAGATGGTCAAGATCCTACCATTACCTCTGCAGGTAAGGAAATTCCCAGAAGTACTTGGTAAGATGGAAAAATTCCTATTTCCTGCTTGTCACTTTCTTTATAACCTGGGCTAGACAACAAAAGTTGTTCAACTCCCTGGGCAGCTATGGGCTGTCCCAAAGTAGATTCTTGATTGAGGTAAGCTTGTCCATTCACCTGAGTAGATGGTGAGAACAATGGAGAGATTTATGCTACAAGAGTTGCTTGTGAATACAAGTTGTCACAGTTTCTTTTCATAGATGGTGGAGGGGATTGACATGCTTGTATTGGTGAGGAATGTCCAATAGGCTTTGGGACTTGTAGCAATGTTCCTGTCATCCATAGGACACATGAATACATTCCCAAAGAACCTGAGACAAAAGAAAAATGTTAATGAATACACTTGGCACACTCTGATGTTCCCAGAATCTTTTGGGAAGATGATGACTGCTGGATAGACTGTTGAGTATATAGTGAAAGGCCTAGACATGCCTCAACAGATATGAAAATTTGGTAGACTTCAAAGGTGCTAGATCCCTTGGGACTTCTAAAGAATTCTCCTGAGATCATTGGTCAGGTTGTGAATATCCTGTATGACTTGAGGGATGTGGCAAAGGGACTGTAGTACTTTTGAATATTGGTGAGGAATCCTGAGATTCTACCATGTTGACTAGTTCCCTCGCTTCTGTTGGAAAGATGCTGAATGTTCTAGAAACCCCGGGAATCGTCAGCAAAAAATCCAAAGTTTCCTGGACAGGTATAGAATATTCTGGAACTGCTTGTTTACATCTCACAGTTGTTGGAGTACCTGATGTAATTAGTGGAAATTTCTGAGCACATGGTACAGAAGACAAAGGTTTCACAGTCACTTGGGAAAATAACAATGTTTTTTTTTTGTTGTTTGTTTGTTTTGTTTTGTTTTTGTTTTTTGTTTGTTTGTTTTTCTTTCTTTTTTTTTTAAGTTTTCCTGGTGGATGAAGAATTTTTTTCAGATGGAGATGTTTCTGACTTCCTAGGTTCAGATTTGGGAGGTCACATAACCTATGTAGAAGGCAGAGGATTTGTAGTCCCATGGAAAGATGGCAAGGTATCTAGAGATTCTACCATGTGTGACAAGTACCATAGCTTCTTTTGGAAAGGTGCTGAATGCTCTTAGAATTCCTGAGATAGAAGTAAAAATCCCTCCTTCACCTGGACAGGCACAGAATCTTCTAGAGGCCCTTGGTTACATCTGACATTTGTTAAAGTTCCCGTCATTGTGCATGGAGGTTTCTGAGCATGTGTTGCAGTTGATGAAGGTTTCACATTCCCTTTGGAAGATAACAATGTTTTCTTAGTCCCCTGGTTAGATGGAGAAGATGTAAGAACCTCTGTATCAAATGGTAGATGTCACAGGGTATCTTACAAAAATAGAGAACGTGTAGAAGCCTTCCCCAAAAAAAAAAAAAAAAAAAACTGAAAATTTTCTCAGGTCCTGGTTCAGATGGTGAATTTTTTAGGGCCTAGTTTCAGATTTGGGTAGTCCCATAGCCCCTCTATAAGACAAAGAATGTTTCTCAGTTCCTTGAGTAGATGGAAATATTTGAGCCTTCCTATGAGCATGTTGAGTAGATCCTAAAGCCCTTGTATTACTTTGTGATGGTTCTACAGTCCCCCGTGGTGATATAGACTGTCACAAAATGTCTTATTCTGATTTGTATTTTGTACCTTTCCTTGTGGGATGATATAAAGACTCTAGTGTTCCTTGTGCCAGTGATGACATTTCAACATTTCTTTGCAAATGGAAATACCCTAGTGTAGATATTGAAGAATGCAGAGTCTGTTTATAAGGTATGTAAGTGGGCAACATGCTCTTGGGTAGACAAGAATGTTTCCACAGTCCCTTGGTCATTTGTTGAACATTTCAAGGTATTTTGGATAGAGATGTTGTGGGACTCACCTGAGGAATAGTTGTAGCTTTTGATGTTTTTTTTTTTTTGTTTTTTTTTCAGCAGGACATGATGCAAGTATTACCTTTTAACAGAATTTCTGAAGTGTCCTATTTCAGAAGGATCAACAATTAACCTGTTTTTTTTTGTTTGTTTGTTTGTTTTTTGTTTTTTGTTTTTTTTTTAATTCCTAGAAACTGGATGCCTGTGGATCACTTTGGTAGAGGGCAAATGTCTACTGCTTTCAACCAGACAAGACAAGGAAAATAAACACTCTAGGGTAGATGGAAATAATTATAAAGCACCCTGTTCAGATATGATAGACATATGACCTTTTACACAGATGGTGAAGGTCTAAATTTCCTTGTGTATATGTACAAGTCTTGACAATAGCTTCAGAATTAGGAGAAGGCCCTAGAGATACCTGCGTAGATGTGGCCTCTCTTAGAGCTTCATGGACATGTGTAAAAGGTCTAAGAGCCTCATGGGCATTTAGTGAAATTTTTAGACCTCCTTGTGTAACAGTGGAAGTTCCAAGAAAATTTTCTTCAGCTAGAGAATTGGATAACAACTTTTGTGTAGATATTTCAGGTGTCATAGACTACTTGATGGGCAAACAGGTTCCAAGGGCCCTTTGGAAGATGAAGTAAAATCCAGAGCTTTTTCAGGCATTTGGAATATATTATGGAGACTTATGCAGGCATGGAGAAGGACCAACAGCCCTTGTGCAGGTGGATAAGAATGTGTATTTGGAGAAGAGGGCTGATCCTCTTGAGAGATAGAGAAGTTCTCATAGTCTCCTGTGAAGTTTGGAGAGGTCATATGAATTCTTGTGCACAGGTAGAATACATGGAATTCCCTTCTTAGGCTGTACAGGATGCTACAGACTCTTGTGCGTGCAAATCACATCCGATAGCACCATGTTCACATAGGATTGGATCCAGACCCTTCTTTACAGATGGAATCTGTCCTAGAACATCTTTTGAAGATGTATCATATCCATGAGCCATTTCTAAAGATGGGACTGTGGCTAGAACTCTCTTCTGTAGATTTATCCTGTCCTACAGTCCCTTTATGTGATAGAGAAGTATGCAGAGACTCCTGTACAGGTTTTGGAAATCCTAGAAACTTGGACATATATGAGGAATTCTTCACAGCCTCTAGTGTGCCCAGTGGCAGCTGAGAGGGTGATATCCTCTTAGTTGTGTATTCTACGACAAATATTGAAATTGTTTAGCTCACTGGAAGTGTTTTGGAATAATCTCTCAGGTGTTTGGGGCCTGCTGACAAATCACGAGGGCTCTTTTGGCTGATAAGAGATATCTGAATAATTCTTGATCAGATCAGGACTTTCTGAAGACCCATTGTTTGGACAGAGCATCTTTCAGTCTTCTACTAGAATGACAATGTTTGTGTCACATTTCATAGCAGGAGAATGATTTAATCTTCCTTTCTGTGGTAGAGAAAACTTAAGAACTGTCTTTGAATCTGTTCCATAGAGGGGGATAATCTTCTTGGCCCCCTGACAGAATGAGAATTTATCATAACCCCTGGGGAAGTTGCCTATGGTTCTAGTTCACTTTGTGCAGAAGTAAAGTAGAGTCCCTTTGGAGGACTTAAGTGATTCTACCACATCTTGAGTATGTGTGGAACACTCAAGTGCAATTCCATGAATGGCAAAGTACTTGAGCTCCTTGTGGAATTTTTTTTCTCTCTGCTTGGGCAGGTATGAGCTGTGTGAGGCTCACTTAGGAAGTTGTGCATTTAATTCCCTTTTACTGTAAGAGATGACATGAGCCCATTTTATAATGATAAATGACTTTGAAATCCCTCTTGGTTTAATGGGGAAGTTTTGAAACCCCCTTGTTCAGCAGGGTCCACTCTCAAACTCATTTTACTAAAAGCAGATTGCATATGGCACTTTTGGGGAGAAAGGGAACATCTTTGGCTGTCATTTTGAGAGGACTTAGCCCTCTGCCCCGCCTTGGCATCTGTCAAACATGTTGAATTCTCCTGGGAAGAGGAGGTGGGACTTGATGCATTAGGGACTAATAAGACATCACTGACATTACCGTTAGGCGAAGAAGGTTTGGAGCCCTCTTTGTCTGATGGGGCCTGTTGCTTGACAAGAGAGTTCTTCTCCAAAATGCTTTGGAGGAGAATTGGAAAGAATACAGTTATGTAGGGTAGGGAACAAACTTTTGAACTCCTTCTGGAAGAGGAGGCATTTATGAATTTCTTTTAAGCACACGTGGGAAGTCTATGGGATGCCTGGGCAGATGTGCAATGTCCCATAGAGTCTTGGAAACTTTGCGTTAGTTCTCAAAACTTTTTGGTGCATAAGGACCTGCCCTGAGAATTTGAAGATCCCAGATCTCCTTGGTTAGATTGGGAAGGGTGTAGGGAACCTTGAATGTGTGGGGAAATTACCTGTCCATGTTGTCCAGCAGACGATGGCCCAGGCACTGTGTTATCTTCTTTGAATTTGTGACTGGTATCTCCAGCCCTGTGTTTGGAAGATGCTGCAGGCACTCTGGCACCCGACTGGTCAAAATCCCTAGGTTCTTCAAACCCAGTGGACATAGGCTGACTTCTTTTCACCTGTCTATGCATGGACACAGCAGATGAGGCAACTCATTTTCTGGTGGAAGGTGGTAAAACAGATTGTCTGGTACCCTGCTCAGTGGGTTACTCATGAACTCAGGAAACATCAGAGAAAGTGTAACTGTCCTTTTTTTTTTTTTTTTTTTTTTTTTTTTTTTTTTTTTTTTTTTTTTTTGTTCTCTTTTAGCTCCTTCAGAGGGCCCAGGGTCGTGTTAATGGCTGAACGCTTTATAAGAGCTTTGGGTTTCTGTAGCTCTTCTGCAACTTGAGCATCAGATTTTTTTGAATGTGTGGTCTTCATAGGGCTTTAGGCACCTGAACTTGTGCCGTTTCTGTATAAGGAGCCCTGGAGGCACAAAGTCCCTCGGGTCTCTGCTGGTCAAATGCTTCCCCTGTTGGCTTAAGGTGTTAAATACAGCTGGGGGTCAGTGAAGTGGGCCCCAGGCTATTCCCCGATTGGGGTAGGGTATCACTATTCTTTGGGCGACACTGAAGGCAGTACCATGCTCTGGAAGCAGGGAAACCTGTGGTCTGTGGTCATAGGGTCAAGTCTGTGCTGAGGCTCGCTGCCATCTCTCCACATGTCTTGCCATTTAATCATTAAGAAAATTGTTCAAGAAACATGAAATGGGCGACTGACCCTTAACGGGGCAAGGAATGGACTTGCCAATGGTGACTTGCAGAAAGAAACAATGAAGCAGCATCCTTTAAGAGTGATGCTCTCTCCTGAAAATTTTGGACATATCGTAAGGCAAATCGCACAGAATATAAGTAACAGTGGTCTCAGGAATCAAGCAAATTTTGAGAATGGCTGTCCTCATGCCTTCTCGGGCCTGTCCCGAGCCTAGATAATGGCTATCCTCTTGCCTGCACAGGCCAATCTGGAACCTGTAGATTGGTTGTCCTTGTTCTTGCACTGGCCAATCCTAGGCTGCCTCACTTTGCAGTTCTGCTTCAGGTAGCACGGCAATCGCCCAAAGTTTCTGAATGAGGAGGGACCCCGAGGACTCTCTTCTTTAGGGTTCAGAATGCTACCTGGTCTGGTGCCCACTCTAAGGGGTCATGACAAGGAATTGTTGAAGTCAGAGCATGATATGAAAAAATGGACATGTTCTTAGGAGGCTGTGATCTCAAGTCCATTTTACACCAGGATAGATCCCTATAACCTGAGGTAGTCAGTGAGATTTTCAGTGACGTCAGTTTCCATCTCATAAATGAATGGGTAAGTTTTATCCATACAATTCCTCCTCAGAGGCTATGGGGATAGACAAACACTGGCATACTTGCTAGGGAAAGAACAGGTGATAGTATTTGAATAGAGCAAAGAATGCATGGAATTGATATCACAGATATTATTCTGTATTTTAAAAACGACCTCTCCTAGATAAATTTGTGACAACTGTGAGTCTAACTGGATGCTGAAAGACATCTCTGAATGACTAATACTTACTGAAATATTACTGTGCAATTAACATGTTATTGTTCAGAGAATAAGGGCAAAACAGTAATCTATTTATAGTACAGATGCAAGTTTTATTTCCAATATTTTAACTGTTTTTGACTAGATTCAGAACACAGACAAAGTTGGACTCCTGAATGTAGCACTAGTGGCCTTAAAGAATTGTTTTGTCTGTCACAGTTAGCAAGTTGGGTTCTTATTCATTTTCATATTTGGATTGCTTGTTGAAGGTCATATAAATCTCCTGAAGCACAACAGGATAATGGCTCACATCAGTGGCAACACATGGAAAATTCAGTTTGAGTCCAATGATGCAGCTAGAATATAGTTGCACAGGATTGTTTATTAAACACTTAGTCAAGCTGATTCTTTGAAAGGTCATGTTTTATAGAAATTGGTACACTGAGAAAGTGTAAAATTGAGGCTATAAGTGAAGATCCTACTTTACTGACACAGAAACTTGTTTTGCCTGTTTTGTACACTTTGCCAGTTTTCTAAGAGCAGTTTTTGATCTTGCTAGATGAAAGGTGTTTATTTGGCTCCTCTCTTTGATTTTTGTGAAAGATTTCTGTTTCCCTTTGGCTATGCAGCAATAAAGGCTTGCATCATTCAGAAACTCAGGGACACTTTCTATCAACCAGTTATTTCCTTGTGCCATTGCCTCAGTGCTATGCCATAAGTTCTTTCTTCTTGGAATTCTTGAATGCTTTACCACCCCCTCTCTTTTTTTTTTTAACTCCAACTTATCTCAGGAGTTTATATTTAAAAGCTATTTGCTGTCAGAATATCCACTCTTCTCCTACAATCTGGGGTAACTTGTATTCCTGGCTAATTCTGTATTAAATATTCTTATCTGAATTTCTAGTTGGTCTTTTGCTATCTCTGAAAACATTGAATTTAAGTAACAGAACAATCCTGCTAGGCATGAAGAACTTGCTGCATGGTAAAATGGGTAGGAAATTATATGTATCGATTCAGATAATATACACCTTTTTCTTAATGTCAGAACAAAATAGCTTTCTGGATTTAAGTTACTGTTACTATGTTTCTTTCAGATAATCTATAAAGGCAAAATGAGTAGTGGTTTATAAATGGAGAAATGCTTGTTTTAAGCATGGTGATATTGAAAAGAAAGTTCAATTTTTCACTTTGAAATTAAATCTATGAAGGTGATTACTTGACTTATGTTTTGAAAAGTTTTCGGTGAATTTTTCTAAATATTGGATATGTTTTTAAACATATCATTATTAATAACAGCATTATAATGTTGTTCAAATAAAATGACTTTTATTCATTGTAAATGTAATAATGAAAATAACTGAATAGGTTTGTAGCATTTAACACAGTAATTAATATTCTTTAATAAAGCTTTTAAAATCTATTCCTTTTCTTAAGTTTATTCTCTTACATGAACAAACAACTGAATGACCAGGAAAGACATAAGACCAAGTCTTTTTGTAAACTAAATTAATATCTTTTGACATTTGGCATGTTAAAAGCTTGACACTGGAAGTCAGTCAAACAAAATGTTGGTTTGGATATTTAATAGGGCCTTGGTGTACTTTCTTTTTCATGACTGGAGCTGTATTGATGACACCATTGTGCTTTTATGCTATTTCTCCTAGCAGAGTTTTGTGGGAACAGTAAGACACTCTTGTTTGTCCTGTCTTAATGTTTTCTTACAATTTATCTTCTTATGACTCCTCCTCATCCCTTCTCTTTTTCTCTCAGTCTCTGTCTTTCTGTTTTTCTGTCTCTGTCTATCTTTCTCTGTCTCTCTGTCTCTGTCTCTGTCTCTCTCTCTCTCTTTCTCTCTCTCTCTCTCTCTCTCTCTCTGTGTGTGTGTGTGTGTGTGTGTGTGTGTGTGTGTGTGTGTGTGTGAGTGTTTGTGTGTGTGTAGGGTGGATGAGGGAGAATGGAGGTGGATCTTAATGGCATGTATGTATAATGTTTTTTCATGTATGAAGCTTTACATATATGTAAGTGTATATGTTCATGTGTGTGCATGTGCATGTACAGACCACATGTTAAAGCTGTGTAATTTGATGACTTTCACTCTGTTTACTGAGCAGGGTTTGGGTTGTCTAGCAAGGCAGCTTGACCCAGGATTTCCAGTCTTCCTCTGCTCAGAGTATAGGTGAGCAGACACACTCACTCAACACTGGGTACTGGGTTATCTGAACTCTTTTCCTCACATTTGTGTGGCAAGCACAATATCCCCTTAACTATTTCCCAGCTCCTATTATTTTTAAAAAAATGTTATTAGGAATTGGCTTTTACTTCCTTTATTTCTTTCTCAGCAAGTTCATTGATGGCATATATAAATATGTTGATTTTTTAATGTGACTTTGTATCACTCCAATTTGCTGGAACTGTTTGTATATAAGTTTTCTGTTGAAAATATTAAGGACAGGATTGCATTTTCTACAAATAGGGATCAATTGACTACTTCCTCTCCCATATGTATCCATGGTGGTATGTAAACATGGGCAGCACTGTGTAAATTAGTACACTGGTTTTCAAAACTAGACTTATGAGATAGTCTAGCTGTCACACACCAAGACAAATACTTAAAGATCCCACGTCCTACATCTGATATATGTTCAATGCATGTTTATTGCAATATTCACAATAGCTAGGAAATGGAATCGTTTCTTTTCCATTATGAACTTAATAGATGAAATGTGGTATATAGGGCCGGTGAGATGGCTCAGTGGTTGAGCGCTCTGACTGCTTTTCTGAAGGTCCAGATTTCAAATCCCAGTAACTACTAGGTGGCTCACAACCATCCATAATGAGATCTAATGCCTTCTCCTGGGGTACCTGAATAGAGCTGGAGTGTATATATATATATATGATATAATTTTAGTCAACTGAAAGGTAGCTTGCCACAGACAAACCTCACTTGGGTCCTTGCTCCATGGGCATATCTTGGATTCTGAGTAAAGGTGGGCAAGGATTTAACAAGAAGAGAGGCTGAGAAACAGACAGGACACAAAGGAGTGTGGATCTGAATGTAATTTGTCTCAAAGGGAGCAATAGTCTTATAAGTGACTTTTACACAAAATAGAGGAATGCCTACAAAGGACTGGCAGGGACCAATTGGGATAAAATTCAATGTTAAAAACTGGGATCAAAAGTAGCCTTCCCTAAGGTTTGCTTAATCTTAGAAGTCATAGGCAATGGTTTTGTGCCCTTGCAATAGTTCCTCTTCTAGTCTATCATATAGTACCCCGGGCCCCTAGGCCATTGCAAATTCCTGTGTATGTTTGAAGCTCAACTATCTATAGTTCTAATTATCTATTCTGGTTTCTTCTTATAACACAACCTTTCTTATTCCTAGATAATAGTAAATTCTTGCATATGGTAGTAGTTTGCCCTGAGAATTCTAACTCTGTGGAACAGATAGTAATGCCTGATTTCTTTCATTATCTCTCTTACAGTACTAGAGGTAAATCTGAATGTCACTGAATAGGCAGCATCCTAGGTGAATTCAAAGACCATAGTTTGCTCAAGGAATGCCTAGGACAGGAATTCCTAGATGAGGTATCTAACTTAGCAATATGTCAAAATCAATCCTTAGAGGCACTTACAAAAAAGCAATATTAAGGGAAAGCACACAGATCCATTTACCGACTAAAGCAAGGACATTGGAACATTCATTATACAGGTTACCATGAATACAGGAGACTAAGTTTCCGTGAAGTTTTCGCCTCGGGACCATGTCTAGGCTTTTCGGCCTGTCAGGTGGGTCACTACTGGTGTGTTTGTAGCAGTAGCTGAAATCAAGGCATTTGGAGGAAAATGGATGGAAGGAGAGTGTTTTGTTAGGTGAGTTAACACAGATTTGGAATAAGGTAATTAACATAGTTTTGCTCTCCTACGGGTTTGAGGCCATTTTTATATAATTTCGTGCATGTGTGAGGTTGAGTGATAGTATTCTCTTGCAGAAAGATAGAAAACCTAATATATTACTTATCATAATGAACATAAAGGGGAGTTAGCAATTGCTGTATTATTGCTGTGATCAACCACTATTACCAAGTCAACTAGTAGAAGGAAAGCTTTTTTTGTCTTATCATTCCAGAGGGATAAGACTTTATCATGATGCCACAACTCTTCCCTGCAGCAGAGCTGGTGTTCCAGAACTCCTCCCACATACAGAGATATCTTGACTACTAAGAGGTCTGTCATAGCCAAGCTCACAGATGAGATACCGCTTGCCACAATACTGTGCCTACCTGGGACCTCAAGGGGCCCAGTGAAAGCAATCCATATCTGTCTTGCCCTGGTAGAGATACATTTTCCTTCTGGCCGAAAACTGGGCCTGGGCCAGAGCCACTGCTCCAGATCCAGTCCCACAACCATCGACAACTTTGATTCCCGGAAGCTCCACCACAACCAGTTCACAATCAGCTCGTTGGAGGAACAGGATCGGGTCAGAAACAATAAGGCCAGTAAAAATCTGAGATAAACAAATGGTGAGAGGCAAATATAAAAATTGTAAAAGACCCAAAAAACACTGAAAGTTTAAAAAAATCAAGAAAACCAAAAAAAAGAAAAGAAATATATATATATATATGACCCTAAAGCCCTAACAAAATATACCAAATTTCTAAAAAATAAAATAAAATAAACAATGACAAACAAACAAACAAAACAAAAGCCTTAAAAAAAAGAAATTAAAAAAAAATCCTAAACTCCTTTAAAAGCCCTAAAAGACCCTAATACCCTAAAATACTTTAAAATTCAAAAGAAATCAAGAAACATCCATCCCTCTCCAAATATAGACCTCAAGAAAACCCTAAAATCCCAAAAAATCCAGAAATATTTTTAAATCATAAAAAACTAAAACCCTACATAAAATCCCTGTCATTCAAGCCCCCATCCTAAAAACTCTAAAATACTTAAAACTCCCTACAAGACTCCTAAAATCTTAAAAAAGAAAACCCTAAAACACTTTAGAATCTTTAAACAAACACTAAAAGATACCTAAAAAGCTTTTAAAATAACCTAAAATACTTTATATTTATCTATCTACCTATCTACCTTTCTACCTATCATCTACCTACCTACCTACTTAACTACCTACCTACCTATCTTATCTATGTATCTTATCTATCTATATCTATCTATCTATCTGTCTATCTATCTATCTATCTATCTATCTATCTATCTATCTATCTATCTATCTATCTACCTATCTACCTACCTACCTATCTATCTATCTATATACTTTTTACGGTTTTTCAAGACAGTGTTTCTCTGTGTAATTCTGCCTGTCCTGGAAATCACTTTTTAGACAAGGCTGGCCTTGAAATCAGAAATCTGCCTGCCTCTGCCTGCCATATGCTGGGATTAAAGCCATTGGACATCACAGAAAGGAGACCCGAAAATACTTAAACAAACAAACAAAACAAAAAATAAAACAAAAATACAAAACAAAACAAAACAAACAAACAAACAAACAAACAGGAACTCTAAAAAGACCATTAAAAATTCTAAAAACACTTTAAAAATGCCTTAAAATTCCCCAAAATCTCAAAAACCCTAAAAAGACCTTAAAAATTGTAAAAGCAAAAAAACAAAAAACAACAAAAAAAAAAACAGAAGAACAAAACAAACAACAACAACAACAACAACATGTCTTTAAAAAGTTGCCTGAAACACTGAAGAAACCCTAAAATTATTTTTTATATGAAAGAACCTTAAAAAAAAATCCTAAAAGCCATAATTAAAACTTTACACACCCTAAAGAAAAATCTAAACTTCTAAAGAGAATTCAAGAAGTCTTACTAAAAAAACAAATGAAACAAAGAAACAAAATATAAAACAAACTAATGAAAAAAAAACCCTAAAACTCTAAAATAACCTTAAAAAAAATAGAACCCCAAAAAAGACACTAAAAACCGCAATGCCCAAAAACCCTGTGTACTGTGGCATGAGAATAGGCACACACGAATATATTAAATAAACAAATGAATTTGAATAAATAAATACAAATATTTTGACTTTAGGCCATGTTTCTGCTATAAGCATTAAAGTTGGCAAAATCAGAGCTGGCAAGAAGGCTCAGCAAGTCAAATTTCTTTTTTTGCTCCCTGGCATCTGGATTTCAAGGACTGAATCCATATGGGAGAAAGGGAGAATTTCACTGAGTTATTCTTATACACAATAAACAAGCAAAAATAATCAATCTGTAATAATTAAGGCCAAATGTTGGCTATTGCATTAACTGTGGTGGAATTAGAACTGGTTATGTTATAAATGTTGCTGAATTCCAAATTGGTTGATGAATGAGTTTTACTGGGATTCCTTACAGGAATATGTGTGAGGGATTACTTACAGGAGCAGAAATGACTCAGGGACAGCTGTACCACCAAAGCCCACCCCACTATGGTCCACAAAAACGGGAACCTGGAGAATAGAGCAGACAGCTCAACAGGTTGGAGAGAATCCTTTCAATGTAGCTCAGTGGATCTAAACCTCTTCCAGGCAAGGTAGCTCCAGCTCCCTCTTGTTTCTGCTTCTTTCAGACAACTAGTCTCAACTTCACCAAGACTCTGTAAGACCCCCAAAGCTGGGCCTCCACTCAAGTCCCAGGATGAGCTGCCCAGCACCCCAAAGACTCAAGAGAAAACCACACCTAATGCAAACTGCAAGAGGTTTTATTATCAGGTAGCTGAGGAGGAACTCCTTCTGCCGTGCAGGGCAGGGGAGTTTGACCCTGAGCAGTAACATTACGGGACTTTAACAGCTAGCTGAGGAATTGGAAGAAGTTGGGAGGAGAGTTGGCTATAGGTGGGGGTGTAGTGGGGGAGTAGTCTGCACCTCCTCTCTATATCCATATCCTTGTAGGTCTTCCTACAATTATCGCATCTCTGGCTGTAAGGCACAGAAACAAAAAGCCTTTTGCTGGCAATAGAATACAAAGAGCTTCCTTCTGATGTTTATTTAGAGATCAAGGGAAAAAAAAAAAGGTTGGGAAATGTCCAGGGGCTCTTCCTTCCAGGGATAAATGCTATAAGACAGGGTCTCACATACCCTACTCCTTCTAGTAAATAGTTCTAATATTAGAACTAGGAAAATTAAACCTCTGGCCCAGCTGTCAAATAAAGCCAACATGAGGTCACATCTTCAGAATTTGTTACATTGAGAGCCCCAGAAGCCCTTTAATGAGACTAAAGAGTTTCTCACCAGAGGTGGGATGGAGGGAGGAGGTTCAGTTCCTGAGCCAAGCCCAGTTAGTGCAAGCAGGGCTGGGCCAGTGGGCCTCGGTGGGGCCAATAGGAGGAGCCAGACACAGGCTGGAGGAGCAGCAGCAGAGCTTGTCACAAGAACCAGTTAGGGTCCTTTTCGTCTGGGTTTATGGTTGTTAGAAAGGTGGTATCAGGCCAGGATAGGATGCTCTATTTGAAATTGATGTGGTCCCATTGTGGTTCCTGGTACCTATGTATTGTTTGTTTGTTTGTGTGTGTGTGTGTGTGTGTCTGTGTGTGTGTCTGTGTGTCTGTGTGTCTGTTTTTTATTTTTTTTCAGGAATTCCCAGGAATCATTTTTGATCAGTTATAGGGCCTTCAAGTGAGCTGGCAGGGGTTGGGAAAAAGGAACACCAGGGTCAAACATTCTCCCTGCTTCATTAGGTCTCCCATGGAGGAGTTCAAAGGGTGTAAGTATAAATTTCCCTGGGAACTAGGAGAAGGTTAGGAGTCTTGTTTAATCTTTTCTGCTGGTCTCTAAAGCCAATCTAGTTAAGGTTTACTTTAATGTTCTATTTATCTGCTCTACCTGTCCTGAAATCTGGGGTCTATAAGCAATTGTCTTATCTGAGCAACGAAGGAGGGGATGTTGTCTGATGAAATTACCTTAGGGATGTCAAATATTGGGAAAATTTCCTCTAATATCTTCTTTACCATGACATTGGTGGTCTCCTTCTTAGTGTGGAAGGCTTCCATTCACCCTGAAAAAGTGTCTAAAAAAACTAATAAATATTTATTACTGTACTTGGCTGGATTAACGTCAGTAAAATTTATTGCCCAGTATGCCCCTAGCAGGTCACCTCTTAGCTGCTTTCCCGGGGCGAAGCCTGAATTTTAACTGCTAGCAACAGAGTATTCCCAGAAGACTGACAAGGGAATAAAACACCCAGTTCTAAGAGCCTTTTGAGGTGAGGTCTGATGCCCTTGAAGGCCTCTTTGTTCATGGGGTATTATCATACCCCAATAGGAGTCGCACCAGCTTTGAGCATCACAACGATGGGGGCACCCTTTTTGTCATTTTTATACCTGCAGTCTCTGGCCAGGCTTGAGGATATCTCTCTAACCAGTTCCCTTCTAGAACTTTTCTCTAACAGGTTTGAGGCTCACTTTATCTATATTAGTTTTCTGATTTTCAAGCTAAAATTATAGAGATAGTGGAATCCAAGAGACTGAAGTTCCTTCTGAAAAGAAACTTATGTGTGCTTTTATTTTGATAGTAAGTCTCTCCCCAACAATGGGGTGGAGCATTCAGGAATGATGAGAAAGTAATGAGTTACTTGGCTTCTTCTTAAATCAACTTTATTATCAGTGGTCCAAGAGTATGGATTCTGACAAGTAGCCACTATTACTACAGTTTTCTTGTTCTTCAATTTCCCCAGTGGCTCTTTCAGAACTAAAAATTCTGCTCTGGTATCAACAAGGAAATATGTTGTGGTCGCCTCCACAGTTAGGATTACCCTAGGCTCGGGGAGGGGGGCCTGAGGCCCATCTGCCCTAGGCATTGTCATCTGGGTTAAGGACCTTGGGAGGACTGATATCTATTTTTTTGGGGGGGGCAGTCTTTTGCCCAGTGTCCATTTTTTTTTATTGGTCCTTATCTAGAGGTGGTTGCGAAGGTCCTCTGGAGTTTTGACATCTTTTTGGTGCTATGTTACCCAGGTACACTGTCTGCCTACATCCTCCTCCCTTTCTATAATATTCCTTATCACCTGGAATTATATCCAAAACCCTAGTTAAATTTCTTACAGCCTTCTATCTCGTATAATTTATCTTTTTTCAGACTCTCTCTTTACTCTTTCTCTTTTTTCTTCTCCAGTCTCTCTCTTATAGTACACTTTCTCTGTCTCCTTAACCAGATCTTTCAAAGATAATATTTGCAGACTCTATAGACACTGTAACCTTTTAATGTCAGAAGCAGACTGGCCAATGAAAGCCATGGCCATCGCTGCCTGCTGGCCCTCTGATGTAGGGTCAAAGTGAGTGTAAGGCCTGTATGGTTCTAAGAGGTGCTCAAAAAAACACTGCTGGGTGCTACTTTTCCTCTTGTAGGATCCCTCTTACCTTGGCCAAATTAGTGGGGCACCTGCCAGCTCCTTTCAGCCCTGTTACTAGAGCCCAGAGGAAAACTGTCAACTGCCCCCTACTGTGAGGACTTTTAGGGTCCCAGTCAGGACTTGTCAGAGGCAAGCCTGCATCTATTTCATTCAGAAGATGTGACAGCCATTCATTGACCCCTAGCATGTTCTTTCTTGCCTCCAGCAGTATCTTTTTTTTCTCCTCTGTGGTGAAAAGAATGCTCAAATTCTGTTGACAGTTATCCCTAGTGGGCTGATGAGAGAACATGAGAGATTACATTAGATGAGTATGGCTAGAGGGGTTTCCAGAAAAGGGGGCATGATATGCCTTCAAATTATAGGATCAGTAGAGGAAAATGGCCAGTACTAAAGGGACTGCAGTTGTCTGGGTTCTGATGGAGGAGGGCCATAAGTATATAAAGGCAGCACTGTGCAGTCTGTTTCCTCTAGGTTCCGAACTCAACAGCCTCAGGTTCCAGCTGCTGGTCCCACCCCCACATCTCCAGCGGCACCTCAGACATATTGAGAGGTCTGGGAGGGGACGAGTTGGGGATATGGTGGTAGGGTGTTATGCCATTGTGGAGGTTCTTCTATCTCTGGATATATCTTTGTGGGAGCCAGGGTTGCAGTTCAGACTCCACTATTTTTATCTCGTTTTTTTTTTTTTTTTCTCTGAGTGGCAGAGAGTTAGGTCTCAGGAGTCTGGCTTTTTCCACTGAACTCAAGGTTTCAACAAGGATGGGGGGGTCCTTGGCTAAATTTTTTTAGATGAGATTCTATGGCACTTGATTTGGTTGAGACCCTGTTCCCCTCTGCCTAAACAACATTTTAAAGGGCAGAAATCACAATCAAATCAAGAGTGTCCTATGGTGTTAAACCAACACCAAAAATGTGCCATTCCCTAGAGCAGAAAGTTCTTCAAAATCTCTTTCTGACATCTACAGACAGGTTGTGAATCCTAGTCTTAATTTCAGTCCAAATCACAAGACTCATACGAGGGGAGTGCTAATAGTCTGTCTCATTGTCAGAGTCACATTCAGGGAGACAAACAAGATATACACACAATAAATTACGATAACTGCAACCAGTACCCAATCAGACAGCCGAGTAAGCACACTCTTAACTTTGCACCCAGTAACAGAAACAGATGACTGAGTGAGCACACTCTCACTTGGCACCCAGTAACAGAAATGGATTGCTGAGTGAGCACCTTTCAATTGGCACACAGTAACAGAAACAGATGGTTGAGTGAGCACCACTCAATTAGCACCTAGTAACAGAAACAGACGGGTGAGTGAGCACAGTCTCAATTGGCTCCCCGATGGGAAATACCCAGGCATCCCTGGAGCTCCCTCAGACCTTCTGGGATGTCTCCCAGGTTGGCAGGCAGTTACTCCTGACACATCTGTCAGTAACCCTCCCCTCCATCCCAGACAGGGAATTTGTTGCTCTCATGTGCACAGGCTACTGTAAACTAAGAATACAAAATTCAAAAAAAGCCTGCAGACAAAGACATAGACAATGACATAGACAAAGGCAGGATCTTACCTATCAGCGGGGATTTCTGAGAACTGGGGTAGGCCACAAATCTCAGCAAATGAGCACCCACATGTAAGACCACCAAAAGCTGGGCCTCCACTCAAGTCCTAGGATGAGCTGGCCAGCACCCCAAAGACTCAAGAGAAAACCCCCCCTGATGCCAAATTCAAGAGTTTTTACTAAATCTAGCTGAGGACAAACTCCTTCTGCCTTGCAGGGCAGGGGAGTTTGACCCTGAGCAGTAAGAACAGGGGGTTTTAACAGCTAGATGAAGAATTGGGAGGAGTTGGGAGGAGAGTTCGGAGGAGATGGGGAGAGTTGGGAGGAGTTGGGAGTAAACTTGGCTATGGGTGGGGAGTAGTCTGCATATCCTCTCTATCTCCATATCCCTATAGGTCTTCCTACAATTATCACATCTCTGGCTGTAAGGCACCGAAACAAAAAGGCTTTTTGCTGGCTATAGAGAACAAAGAGCTTCTTTCTGAATGTATTTTAGAGATTAGGGAAAACAAAGTTGGGGATTGTCCAGGGTTTTACCTTCCAGGGAGAAATGCTCTAAGCCTTGGCCTCATATTTCTCTTTTGTACCTCATCTTTCTGCATATGAGAGGGACTCTCAGCTTTTATTCCTTTCTCTGGCAGGGAGAAGCCTACTGACTTTTGTCAGTTTGAGGGACTCCTTGAAGCTCTTTGAAGGTGTTTGCCTTCCTGCTTAAAGAGCTTCCTGGATTTCTTTTGAGTTGTTTATCTCTCTGCTTAAGGAGCTTCCTATAGGGTGGAAGGTTTCAATCCTCTGAGGATACTATTATACAAATGTATATTAAGGGCTTTTGGAGTTATAGTAGTAATAAATTCAATGTTTCTTGTATGTACAGTTAATAATTTTATGTCACAAAATAATATTATACTAATAATTATTTAAACTGTGTCTTATACTGCTAATATGGTTTCACATATACATGGGAGTTTGGTAGCCTCAGGACTCTGTCCAGGTAGCTGGATCATGTTAATGAATTTTACACTCAGATTGCCATTCATTTTATTTTTAGTTGCCAATTTCAAGGGCACACCATTTACTTTGCGACTACCAGTACTTTAGATTTTTTTTTTTATTTTCATGACAGGGTTTCTGTGTATACCCCCAGCTGTCTTGAAACACACTTTGCACAGCAGCCTGGCCTCGAACTCAAAAATCTGCCTGCCTCTGCCTCCAAAGTGCTGGGATTAAAGTCGAGTGCCACCACCACCTGGCTAGTACTTTAGATTTCTAAATGGTCCCCTCTGGTAAGTTGGAACAGGAAGAAAATTGTACAGCTAGTCCCCAAAACACACAATCCTGATTAGGTGAGAAAAAGTATAATCGAGGCTGTGTACCCAACATATCCAGTATAGCCCACAAAGGGCATGGTACCTGATACCTGCATTGACATTTTTTTCGGTCCTGTCAGAGATTAGAGAAACTAGACAAGGAATAGATGTTTTGTTCAAAGTGGTTTGGGAATCCACACCATTGAATTTCCCAAGTGACTGCATTAAAGAATGTTTGGCCCAGGCATGTGGGGCTTCCAGCTGAAGTTTAAATCACCCTTCCATTAGGTAGGTCAGTTTTCCCCAACAACTTAAGTATTAGTTCAATTTTGGTTTTGGTTTTGTCCAGGATCTTATTATGTAGCTCAGAGTAACCTGGAACACACTGTGTAAACCAGGCTAGCCTCAAAATCACAGAGGATTCTGACTCTGGAGTGCTTAGGTTTAAACACAAGTGCTATTACCACTCCTAGTCCCAATAATTGAAGTTTTAGTGAGTCAAGATTTGTAGCAGGACCGGGGAACCTTGTCTCATACAAAGGATTACAGGAATCCAGTTCTTTTTTTTTTATCTATTCAGGCCATAGTTCTTCCATGTTAGTTTTTTCACATGCATGGCCAAAATACACCCTTAGCTACTGGACTAGTGTCTACCAGGATGCCGCACATGCACACTGTAGTGAAGTCTGCTTGGCAGTCCAAGAGCCCTGGAAGCACTCATAAGTCAAAGAGTTTCAAAAGGAACTCAACTCCTGGAGCTTTGGCATTCTCATAACCCACATATTCATACCCTATCCCCTTGTTAGTCTGGTGTACAGATCCATGTGCTCTCTTTTAGTAATATCTTATCATAAGTGCCCTTTAAGATTGATTTCTGACATAGCTAAGCCTTTGCCAGTGTTCCAATGTCCTAGAAAGTCCTTGAGCTGACCATGGGTTTGGAATTCAATGTTGCCTATTCAGTGACATTCAGAATTGCCTTTGGTATTACACTATCACTTAGAATAAAAGCCAAATCACTCCCACATACAGGAATTTACAATGGTTTAGGCAGTAGATCTGGCTGTGGTTTTAGGGTAATGAGATGGTTAGCTAGAGCCAAACTCCCTAATTAGAAATATGACTTGGGTGTGAAAGCCATTGCCCTAGGAGTGTAAGACCTCACACCTGGCTTCTAAGACTTTAGGTGACCTTAGATAGGGCTGACTTTGTCTCCGTTGTTTTATTGACCAGTTCCTGCCTGTCTTTGTGTTTACATTCCTCTGTTTTGTGTAAGAGCCATTAAGCACCCAGTAACCTCATTTGTACTTTGCCAATGTGTCACCTAACTTCCCTATTTTCTTGTGTATAAAAAGTTTGATGCTCAATTTGACAAATGACATTCAGATAGTACACAATCTCACGTGTTCATCTTTCTGTCATTCGCAGACTCTTTGCCCATCTCGGACTAGTGACTCTTTCCATGCAGAAAGAGGGACCCAGAGGGTCTGTGGCAACAGGACCAAAAACAGATTTCTTGCTATGGGAGCAGTGAGAAATGGGCTAATTTTTATTTCCTCATGAAAAGAATGGAAGATCTGGATGTCACTTAATGCATGATAGAAACTCTCTTGACATTTAACACAGACCCTGTGATCGTGCCCTTTCCAATCTGCTAGCCAGTATTCTGTCAGGGGTTTCTTAAGTTAGTGATATTGAAATTAGAATGTTTCCAGGTCCCTAGTTGACAGTCTGATGCAGAAGGCTCCTTTTGAAGGAGCACCATTTTTGCACTTGTAGTGCCAGGTTGTTCATAAGATGTGTTTCCAGTAGGAAATGTAAAAATGGGCTTTAGGGGTACATCTGGCCAGAGTTGAAGGATGTTCACATATATAGTTATCATTTAGCCTGTATGCCCACTCTGAATGCTGCCACTGACTCAATGAAGTTGATCAGCCATAATCTAGGTTTGCAGAGACATATAAAATTATTGACACTGGTTGTCCTAGGTTAGAGAATAGTAACTTTTGGATCATTTGTCCCTGTCCTAAGGGATGGCTCTGGTCTTCTTGTCATTCCACTGTTGGGGAAAACTGCATATCAAAAAATAATGTCTCCCATGTTGGTAGATGGAGTATGTGATTTTTTTTATACTTGAAAATGGATGTGACAAATGAAGCTGGGTCCAAGTAAATCCTTATCCCAACTGAGTCAGACAAATACAGTAGATAACAGAATTAGCAGGGCCCACAAAGCAGGGGAAGATCACTCCAAGCAAGTAGTAAAAAAAAAAAAAATCTGTTCATGCTGTAGGCAGCCAGCACCTAAAAGATGGTGCTGGTCTCCGGTACACCATCGCAGTAAACAACACCACTGAGCAGGTGCTAGACCAAATCTGGCACCAACCCCTCCTGAGTGGGTGCATGCAAATTAAGATGTCTGCAGACTGACCAACCCTAGCAGGACGCATAGCCTTCCTTTACCAGGAAGAGGTAGGCGAAACATCACCCC
The DNA here is from genome assembly GCF_000001635.26 of Mus musculus. NCBI lineage: Eukaryota > Metazoa > Chordata > Mammalia > Rodentia > Muridae > Mus > Mus musculus. Next base: position 90,496,442 of record NC_000087.7, read on the forward strand.
AGCAATTGTGTTCCTCTTTTCTTGCCTTTGGGAGGGCCTCAGCAAACCTAGCGCTTTCTGAGCTTCCTAAAACTTGGAAGTTTTATTTGCTTCTGAGTTGTAGGATCCTCCATCCTCCTTATAGGAAAAAATGTATGAGAATTTTGCTTCCTATAAAAACCCAGCAATGTTATATGTGTAGTTTTTTTTTGTTGTTTTGTTTTAATCTCATGTCTGTCCCCAGCTGCAGATAGTTTTTGTTTGAAATTCTAGTGATTCTTGAGAGTGTATAAAAGAAAGAGCTCCTGAGAGGACCTAGGGCAGATGCTGCTCCTGCTGCACCTGCTTTTGTTATCACAGGATTAAATGAGCAATGCTCTTGTCAATGGAGCAAGTTTGTGGATTTATTTGTGTCAAAGGGCACTGATGGACATACATTGCTGCAAGGAGAAAAACAAGTGCATAATTTAGCATTCTTAGTGATTAGGTAAGGTTAGGTTATCTGAATTTATCTGAAGGCCAAGCCAAATGAAATGTTGTTTTGATTCCTTTTTGGGAATACAAAAATCCATGTCTCAAACTAATATTTATAGATTTTGTCAGTTGCTTTTAATGTGTTAGTGTTATGAAATATTACATGGCAAGGGAATACATTTGCTGGGCCCATGCATGTTGTGACCTTCAGAAATTACACCACGGAACAGACCTGGTATAAAGGGAATGATTGGGAGAGGGTAGAGGAATGAGGAAATGGGGGAGGTATAGAGGCTTAGAGACAGAAACAAAACCATTAGTCAGAAAAATATGGGGCAAAGAACAGATAGAGGGGAAGCTGAAAACAAAGAGAGAGACAGAGCTATAGAAACAAGAACAATGGGAACAGAGAGGTTGGGCCTAGAACAGAGAGAGGGGGCTAATCAGTCCTTTTATCCTGCCTTGAAGTTAGCAGTTTAGTTTCTTTCAAGAAGAAATATACTTTCAATGAATTTTGTAAGTTAACAGGAAATATTTTCATCTCTGAGAGCAATGTTAATTTTAAAGTGTTTATAGTACATTTTTGTGGGACTACTTTCTTAAGAACAATATAAGCCAGGTATGTTGTCACATACCTGTAAAAATACCTACATGGAATGCTGAGATCACCTAGAACCTAAACATTCTAGAACTTCTTGGACAATACACAACATACTATGTGCCTATTTCAAAAATGAAATGAAGTGAAATAAAATCAACCCAATGTACCTTCTTTATTTGTATCTCTTACCTTTGGAAACTAATAAGATAATGAATCAAAAAATAAATAAATTTCAATTATCTGTATGGATGAAAACAATTTTAAATGTTAAGAAGGTTAAAAAAATCACTACAGTGATGGGGAGGAAAGAGCCTGGGTGGGAAATGGGACAAGAACGTGAACATGATCAGGTATTGTGTGTGTGGGGAACATAACTGAAGTGCTGAGGAAAAGCAAAAAGAATGGAAACAGGCAACTTTTTGAGGTAAGAGGTGAGAAAACCCTCGGTTATATCAGAGACCTGGGAGGTGAGAGACCCTAAGGACTCAAAGGGAGGGACCTTAGAAGAAATGCCCTACAGTGGGGAGAGGGAACTTGTAGAGTCCTCCTCCAGTGGAGGGACAGGACATCAAGTGGAAAGATTGAGTTACCATCCCACAGTAAAAAGCTCTAACCCAGAATTGTTCCTGTCTGAAAGAACTGCAAGGAAAAAACATGGAGAAAAGCCTAAAGAAAAGGAGATCCAGTGACAAGACCAAATTGTGATAAAGCTCAAGGAGAGGCATCAAGGCCTGACACTATTACTGATGCTATTCTGTGCTCACAAAAAATGGGCTTATCATGACTGCTCTCTGAAAGACCAAGCCAGCAGGTGAAAGAGTCAGATGCTCAAATTTATATGCAACCAATAGACAGAAGCTGGGAACCCCTGTGGATGAATTGGGGAAAAGCTGGAAGAAGCTGAGGAAGAGGTCTACCCGGTAGGAGGACCAACAATCTCAAATAACCTGGACCTCCCAGGATGTCTCAGACACTGAGCCAGCAACCAGGCTTCATACACCAGATGATATAAAGCCACCAACACATATACAGAAAAGGACTGCCAGGTCTGGACTCAGTCAGATGAGGTCCATCTAATCCTCAAGGGACTTCAGGCCCCAGGGAGCAGGGAGGTCTGGTGGAGAGGGGACAGGATGGTGGGGACATACTCTTGGAGATGGGGATTGTAGGCTTGGGGCCCTGGGAGCATGGGGGCATGTAGGCAGGAGATATGGGGTGTGGAACAGTAAGAGGGGGAACTAGGAGAAGAATAAAATCTCGACTTTAAAAAAAAGTATAAGAATAAATTTTAAATAATTCAACTATATTAGCGTGTGGAATTTCAGTCCACAGGACTATATACCATTCACATATTCATTTAGATTTCCTTTGGAAGTTAATATAAAGATGCACTTACACTTAAACAAGAAAATGATTAAAGATATTTAAAAATAAAGAAGTTCTATTTTGACTCTAAAGGTATAACTGCTAGTTAACTTTGTAATCACATCACTGGGATTAACTTCCTTCTCAGAATCATCAGAATAACAAGGATTAAAGAAGCTTTAAAACTCTGTTTCATAGGAAACAAAAAAGTTAGAGATTTTTTTATTTGTTTTATATATATATATATATAACCAGCAAGTGAAATTTTTTGATGCTTCATTTTTCTGAAGATGGGAAAGTAGAAGAGTACTTCAGATTATTCTCCATGATGGCTCTTTTAAACATAGACATTTTTTTTTCTCAGTTCACCATCTACACCAAAAAGCATATCTTAGTTCTTGGTCCCCAAGTTCATCAAAACCTAAAACAGAAAAGTACCTCTTATTAAATAAATTCCCAAGGATACAAATATGAAAGATTCTGTGCAGATGATGTATAGGGTAAAGGTTAAGGTCAGGATTAGGATTAGGGTTAGTGTTAGGGTTATGTTTAATAAAGCAGGATAATTATAGTGTTATTAAAGTATGAGGTACATCTGAGGTCAAATTCCCATTTTATCATTTCATATCTTTAATAATTCATACAAAGCCATTAGGATTTTATGGATAATAGCAGTCATTTCAGTCAGAAATAATTCAAAATAATAAGTAGTTAAAACTTTATGATTATTAAAACATATTTAGATTCCTAAGGTCATTTTATGGACCATGTGCAACATACCTCCATGGACTTCTCATGCATCTTTAACTGCTTCCAGGGTCTGGTTCTGACTACATTTGGACAGTTTCAATGCTTGTTGTTCTTTTTGACAACTATTCTACAAATGTAAAAGGAAAACATTAGTATAACAATTCTGTTTATTTTTGTTGTTACTGCCATGCAACATGCATGGTAGTCTAACAATAAAACACTAAATGTATATCTAATACTAAAACATTTATGTGAGCAAAAATAATTCTATATGAAAGTTAAAAGGAATAGTTTTCCAACTGATTTAAAATTTTAACAACTATTTTGACTAAATATATGTATATTTTTACAATAACATGAAATAAAATTATGCTACCAATTGTGGGGTAGGAATTTTTTTTAATGTGAAAGAGTTTTTCATAATGCACAGACTGGCCTTAGCCTCTCAAGTTCTTATGTTTATAGGCATGCACCATGTATACATGAACTCGGTAAAATCCTAGTCTTGGAAGCTTAGATTGGTTTTCTCTAGGTTCCAATCTCAAGCAACATATAGAAGTAGTAACATAAAGTTCTCATTGTATTCTTTAGGGTTGCACACAACCATGATAATTTGCATTTAAAAAAAAATTAAGACAAGCCCTTTACACCTTTTCACCTTGGGCTACTACAATCCTGTTTTGCCCTTTATTCACTGTGATCAATTTTTTACCTCACATTTGCACTCAAATCATCATAATTAAGTAAAATTACCTCTAATTTGCAATGCTTATCTTTAAAAAAAGTGCACCTGCATACATTTGGAGACAAAGGGTTAATATTGGGTGTCATCTTTGATTTCACAGTACTGTTTCAGAGACAGAATCTCACTAAACCTAGAGCTCATCATTTATGCTACACCTGGTGGCTACAAAGATCTGGAGATCTTCTTTTCTCTGAACTAAATCTGAGATTGGTTGTTTTAAAATGCTCACAACCACACCAACTTTTTTTTGTTGTGGTGGTGGTGGTTTGTTTTTAGTGTTGCTAGTTTGTTGTTGTTTATTTTGTTGGTGGTGGTGGTGGTGTCGGCATTCATCCCAATGCAGGGAATATAAGCTGGGGTCTCCATGCCTACACGGGAGAAAGATTACCAACTAAACCATCTTCCAGCCCTGTAAATCAATCTTATTGGGCCCACATGCAGCATATGACACATTTAGGGATCTTTTCTTCTTTAAAACTTTCCTTCACTCATGGTAGTTTTCTTTCTACCAGTGGTTCTCTTCCTTTACTGGCTCCCTCTCACCAGCTGCCATATGCAGAATTACAAATCTTGAAGTACCCTGCTGTTCTGTCTTTAGACTCCTTATTTACAGGGATGATCACTTTCCCTTGAAATGTCATCCAGAGTCCAATGTTTAAAAACTGTCTTCAATTGGAGTATTTATTATTTATCTTTAGTTCCTATCTCTTTCCAGAACTGACTCATAATGGCAGGTTCCTCAATGCCTTCTGAGGCAAGAATGAATTTGCTGTTCCTTTCAAATTGAATACTTTCCAAACTATTAACCAGTAAATAAAATAAAATAGTTAATATGATTATCGTTGCCTCAGATCTTACTTGGAAACCATATGATGACTACAGTGATTGGTAGAGTAATGGAGACGTGATCTAAAATTGTTTGCTGATATGATATTCTTCCACAGGAAAATTCTTCCAGGGCTGTTGAGATTGTTTGTTTCCATCCTCTGTTGTTACTAAATCTTTACTAAATTTAGGACTGTAAGAACTGATTTACCAAATTGAGTTGGTTTTTTAATATAAACAACAGAGTCCAGGTGAAACCAATAAATAAGCTTTCTCTCTTCTTTGAACTCTGATATATTGTGTTTTTTTTTTTTTTTTTTTGTAGTCACTGGTAATCATCTCTTGATCTTTCTGCAAATGTCTGCCTCTTGAAAATTTATGATCTGGTATACCATAAAATGCCTAGTCGTTTTCATTGATAGAGTATGCAATCAATAGTTTATATCTCAGTAAGACTAGAACAGAAGCAAGGATAGATAGATAATGGAACTTAATTTAGTTTCATATGCTGAACTCAAGGCTAGTTGTTCCATTCCTACTTAGTAATACTAGGTTAAATATTAAGTTTTTTTATGGTACCAACCACTGATTTTTCTTTTTCTTCATTGAATTTCTGTACATCCATATCAGACTTCTGAAATGTAGTTATATACTGCTCACAAAATTTGTTGTTGATGTTCTTCCTGTAAAGCACAGTAACAAAAGCAGGCACATTTCATACCAATATGAAAAAGAACACTCAAAACAAATTCAATTGAACATTTCATACTATAAAAAGAAAAATAGCAGTATAAAATATCTAATGGGAAATCATTATAGATTTTTCCTCTAACATATTATCAGAGAGGTTTTCATTTACGTTTTAGCTTTTCAAAATTAAAGAAATATAAACACACACAACACACACCTAACACACACACACACACACACACACACATACACACACACATATATATACATGTACAAAATTTAATTATATTTCAATGTGTTTTTTTTTCATTATTTTCTACCAAATATAAGTTCTAATTTATTTTTCATACATTGCCTTAGTAAAGACAGTGCAAAACATGTCAACTAAAATATACAAATTGTCTGCATATGTAATTGTAGTTGTTCCTTTTGAATATTGTTAAACATAATAATCCATAAATTACATTCCTAAGACTATGTGCAAGACTTCTGTATTTCCACAATGAATGTAAATTAAAATTTAAATCTCATTAACATTGACTTAAAGCAGAAAATAAAATTTTCATAGATTTCTATGAATTAGATTTAGTTTGCTTGAAGGCATGATGTTATAGGGTTAACTGTTTAGACAAAATCAAAGCCAAACATTTTTACTAAAGAATCAGACATGATATAATTTTTTTTAAACTTCAGCCACATATAATTTTTAAAATGATACACATTTGACCCTACAAATATAACAACTCTACCTCTCTCGTTCGTTCGTTTTGCAAAATCTTTCTAATTTCTGGTTGCTGCCTTTGAAAGATTCTTTGACATAAGTTTCCATCCATTTTCTCTTTATGTGAAGCGTCTTATAAATGTCATCTATATTAAAAATAAAGGGTCATTTTGAAGAAAAAATAGATGATTCCATGTATTCAAGTAAAAATAGATATAGATAAATTTCATTCAATAATGCTATGGAAACTTAAAATTAAATGATAGATATCACAAACATGCTTCATACTTTAGAATACTTAGGGTTTGGTATGTTCAGATGAAGGATGTTCAACCTGTAAAGTCTACAGAAATGTTCCACAACATAGAAAAAAACAGTCCATGTATTTTGGATAAGAAATATCTAATCTTATCTGAATTTTAATTTCTGTAAGGAAAATAATTTTGAGCTTCAAGAACAGTTTTCAAAAGAACAAATGCACAAAACAAAGGATCAAAAGTATACTTAATTCTTCATAGGGAAACACTTTTAATAAAGGCTAATTCTTTTCCAAATCTAAAAAAAGATGATGCAACTGAAAGAACAAACTTGACTGTGGAACTGTTAGACCCATTGTTTAAAATATTCAATTAAAATAAGAGGGCAGCCGGGCATATTGGTTCCCATGTTAATCCTAGTATTCTGGAGGAAAAGGCAGAGAGATATTTGTGTGTTCCAGGTTAACCTGGTCAACATACTGAGTTCCAGGACAGTCAGAGCTACAAATGAGACCCTGTCAGAATCAAACCTGCATTTGATTCCTAGCACCTACATAATGTGCACAAATATCTCCAACTCCAGTTCCAGGGGATGTGATGCCCTGTTCTAAATTCTGCATGCACCAGGTACATATGTATATGACTCACAGACATACTTATAGGCAAAATACCTATATAAATAAAAATAGATAAAAATGTTAAAATCTATGTTTAAAACAATGATCTCCAAGTTTTTTTTTTAATCAAAATAAAATTATTTCTAAAGTGAATTGGTAATTATATTTCAGAACATATCCTTTAAAAAAACAATTGAAGAAAATTATGGTAGGAACTTTTGATCAGTAACTGCTGCAGTTCATGAAAATTGTAATGCTTCAGAAAATGTTTAGTACCTTTCTAGCATGCACAGTTAGCTTTCAGTAACTAGGATGAAGCTATATTTCGGTATACATGTTTAATATTCTCACCATACATAGTGCTAGACAAAATCAGATTATTAAATGATTATTCTGCCTCCTCTAAATAGAGCAAATCCTTCAGTTGAAAAAAAAATAATTTGGTAAAATGGGTAACTTGAAAGAAGCAAAATATTATTTTTTAAAAATATAATATTGTTTCATGGGGGTAGAGATATGGCTCAGCAGTTAAGAGTACTTCCTGTTCTTTGCAAAGGACATAGGTTTGGTGTCTAGCACTCATATGGTGGCTCACAACTATCTGACTCCAGTTCCAGGTATCTGAAATAATCAACTGATATCTGAACAACAGGTACACATGTGGTGCACATATATAACTGTAAGCAAAACACTAATACACATAAATAAGTCCAAAAATAGGTATTAGGAGCATTGTTTAGTAAGCCATGTAAGATGTTTTTTTTGTGTATGATCCTAGTATTGGAAGCTTAAGCAGGAGATTTCCAGTGTAAAGACTGCATAGGTTAAATAGGAAAATGCAGGCCAGCCTGAACTACATAATGACACCATATCTCAAAGACAAGTTACTGTCTTCTGAGAAAGCTCACTTAGCATTCAGTTACATATAATTTAAAACAGATACTTTAGAATCTGAGTATCATTCTCTCATTGTTTAGTAAGTTGTCTTCCACTTACAGTTAGATAATTCATTTCATAAAAAGAAAAAAAAACGAGCCTGGGCGGGCCGCAGACAACCGGCCACCATCCGGACCAGAGGACAGGTGTCCGCCTGGCTTGGGAAGCGACCTCAGCCTCAGCAGCAGCGGTCGCCATCTGGGTTCCGGGACTCCGCGGGACCTAGGAAATTAGTCTGAACAGGTTAGAGGGTACGCCAGAGAACCGGACAGCTTCTGGGACGGGCGGAAGCACAGAGCCGCTGAGGCAGCAGCCTGGGCGGGCCGCAGATAACCGGCCACCATCCGGACCAGAGGACAGGTGTCCGTCTGGCTTGGGAAGCGACCTCAGCCTCAGCAGCAGCGGTCGCCATCTTGGTTCCGGGACTCAGCAGAATTTAGGAAATTAGTCTGAACAGGTTAGAGGGTGCGCCAGAGAACCGGACAGCTTCTGGGACGGGCGGAAGCACAGAGCCGCTGAGGCAGCAGCCTGGGCGGGCCGCAGATAACCGGCCACCATCCGGACCAGAGGACAGGTGTCCGCCTGGCTCGGGAGACGGCCTCGGCCTCAGGAGCAGCGGTCACCATCTTGGTTCCAGGACTCCCTGGAACTTAGGATTTTAGTCTGCACAGGTGAGAGTCTGCACCACAGAAGCTGACAGCTTCTGGGAACTGCCAAAGCAACACAGCTTCTGAGAGAGGCCCTGTTTTGGGCCTTCTTCTTCGACCAGGAGGAGGTCCAAAAACAAGATATCTGCGCACCTTCCCTGTAAGAGAGCTTGCCAGCAGAGAGTGCTCTGAGCACTGAAACTCAGAGGAGAGAATCTGTCTCCCAGTTCTGCTGAGAGACGGTAACAGAATCACCAGAAGAACAATCTCTAAACAGAGTCAACTATAACTACTAACTCCAGAGATTACCAGATGGCGAAAGGTAAACGTAGGAATCCTACTAACAGGAACCAAGACCACTCACCATCATCAGAACCCAGTACTCCCACTTCGCCCAGTCCAGGGCACCCCAACACACCCGAAAACCTAGACCTAGATTTAAAAGCATATCTCATGATGATGGTAGAGGACATCAAGAAGGACTTTAATAAATCACTTAAAGAAATACAGGAGAACACTGCTAAAGAGTTACAAGTCCTTAAAGAAAAACAGGAAAACACAATCAAACAGGTAGAAGTCCTTACAGAAAAAGAGGAAAAAACATACAAACAGGTGATGGAAATGAACAAAACCATACTAGACCTAAAAAGGGAAGTAGAAACAATAAAGAAAACTCAAAGTGAGGCAACACTGGAGATAGAAACCCTAGGAAAGAAATCTGGAACCATAGATTTGAGCATCAGCAACAGAATACAAGAGATGGAAGAGAGAATCTCAGGTGCAGAAGATTCCATAGAGAACATCGGCACAACAATCAAAGAAAATGGAAAATGCAAAAAGATCCTAACTCAAAATATCCAGGAAATCCAGGACACAATGAGAAGACCAAACCTACGGATAATAGGAGTGGATGAGAATGAAGATTTTCAACTCAAAGGACCAGCAAACATCTTCAACAAAATTATTGAAGAAAACTTCCCAAATATAAAGAAAGAGATACCTATGAACATACAAGAAGCCTACAGAACTCCAAATAGACTGGACCAGAAAAGAAATTCCTCCCGACACATAATAATCAGAACAACAAATGCACTAAATAAAGATAGAATACTAAAAGCGGTAAGGGAAAAAGGTCAAGTAACATACAAAGGCAAGCCTATCAGAATTACACCAGATTTTTCACCAGAGACTATGAAAGCCAGAAGAGCCTGGACAGATGTTATACAGACACTAAAAGAACACAAATTCCAGCCCAGGCTACTATACCCAGCCAAACTCTCAATTACCATAGATGGAGAAACCAAAGTATTCCACGACAAAACCAAATTCTCACATTATCTCTCCACCAATCCAGCCCTTCAAAGGGTAATAACAGAAAAAAACCAATACAAGAACGGGAACAATGCCCTAGAAAAAACAAGAAGGTAATCCCCCAACAAACCTAAAAGAAGACAGCCACAAGAACAGAATGCCAACTTTAACAACAAAAATAACAGGAAGCAACAATTACTTTTCCTTAATATCTCTTAACATCAATGGTCTCAACTCCCCAATAAAAAGACATAGACTAACAAACTGGCTACACAAACAAGACCCAACATTTTGCTGTTTACAGGAGACACATCTCAGAGAAAAAGATAGACACTACCTCAGAATAAAAGGCTGGAAAACAATTTTCCAAGCAAATGGTATGAAGAAACAAGCTGGAGTAGCCATCCTAATATCTGATAAGATTGACTTCCAACCCAAAGTCATCAAAAAAGACAAGGAGGGGCACTTTGTTCTCATCAAAGGTAAAATCCTCCAAGAGGAACTCTCAATTCTGAATATCTATGCGCCAAATACAAGGGCAGCCACATTCATTAAAGAAACTTTAGTAAAGCTCAAAGCACACATTGCACCTCACACAATAATAGTGGGAGACTTCAACACACCACTTTCACCAATGGACAGATCATGGAAACAGAAACTAAACAGGGACACACTGAAACTAACAGAAGTGATGAAACAAATGGATCTGACAGATATCTACAGAACATTTTATCCTAAAACAAAAGGATATACCTTCTTCTCAGCACCTCATGGTACCTTCTCCAAAATTGACCACATAATAGGTCACAAAACAGGCCTCAACAGATGCAAAGATATTGAAATTGTCCCATGTATCCTATCAGATCACCATGCACTAAGGCTGATCTTCAATAACAAAAAAAATAACAGAAAGCCAACACTCACGTGGAAACTGAACAACACTCTTCTCAATGATACCTTGGTCAAGGAAGGAATAAAGAAAGAAATTAAAGACTTTTTAGAGTTTAATGAAAATGAAGCCACAACGTACCCAAACCTTTGGGACACAATGAAAGCATTTCTAAGAGGGAAACTCATAGCTCTGAGTGCCTCCATGAAGAAACGGGAGAGAGCACATACTAGCAGCTTGACAACACATCTAAAAGCTCTAGAAAAAAAGGAAGCAAATTCACCCAAGAGGAGTAGACGGCAGGAAATAATCAAACTCAGGGGTGAAATCAACCAAGTGGAAACAAGAAGAACTATTCAAAGAATTAACCAAACGAGGAGTTGGTTCTTTGAGAAAATCAACAAGATAGATAAACCCTTAGCTAGACTCACTAGAGGGCACAGAGACAAAATCCTAATTAACAAAATCAGAACTGAAAAGGGAGACATAACAACAGATCCTGAAGAAATCCAAAACACCATCAGATCCTTCTACAAAAGGCTATACTCAACAAAACTGGAAAACCTGGACGAAATGGACAAATTTCTGGACAGATACCAGGTACCAAAGTTGAATCAGGATCAAGTTGACCTTCTAAACAGTCCCATATCCCCTAAAGAAATAGAAGCAGTTATAAATAGTCTCCCAGCCAAAAAAAGCCCAGGACCAGACGGGTTTAGTGCAGAGTTCTATCAGACCTTCAAAGAAGATCTAATTCCAGTTCTGCACAAACTTTTTCACAAGATAGAAGTAGAAAGTACGCTACCCAACTCATTTTATGAAGCCACTATTACTCTGATACCTAAACCACAGAAAGATCCAACAAAGATAGAGAACTTCAGACCAATTTCTCTTATGAATATCGATGCAAAAATCCTCAATAAAATTCTCGCTAACCGAATCCAAGATCACATTAAAGCAATCATCCATCCTGACCAAGTAGGTTTTATTCCAGGAATGCAGGGATGGTTTAATATACGAAAATCCATCAATGTAATCCACTATATAAACAAACTCAAAGACAAAAACCACATGATCATCTCGTTGGATGCAGAAAAAGCATTTGACAAGATCCAACACCCATTCATGATAAAAGTTCTGGAAAGATCAGGAATTCAAGGCCCATACCTAAACATGATAAAAGCAATCTACAGCAAACCAGTAGCCAACATCAAAGTAAATGGAGAGAAGCTGGAAGCAATCCCACTAAAATCAGGGACTAGACAAGGCTGCCCACTTTCTCCCTACCTTTTCAACATAGTACTTGAAGTATTAGCCAGAGCAATTCGACAACAAAAGGAGATCAAGGGGATACAAATTGGAAAGGAGGAAGTCAAAATATCACTTTTTGCAGATGATATGATAGTATATATAAGTGACCCTAAAAATTCCACCAGAGAACTCCTAAACCTGATAAACAGCTTCGGTGAAGTAGCTGGATATAAAATTAACTCAAACAAGTCAATGGCCTTTCTCTACACAAAGAATAAACAGGCTGAGAAAGAAATTAGGGAAACAACACCCTTCTCAATAGTCACAAATAATATAAAATATCTCGGCGTGACTCTAACTAAGGAAGTGAAAGATCTGTATGATAAAAACTTCAAGTCTCTGAAGAAAGAAATTAAAGAAGATCTCAGAAGATGGAAAGATCTCCCATGCTCATGGATTGGCAGGATCAATATTGTAAAAATGGCTATCTTGCCAAAAGCAATCTACAGATTCAATGCAATCCCCATCAAAATTCCAACTCAATTCTTCAATGAATTAGAAGGAGCAATTTGCAAATTCATCTGGAATAACAAAAAACCTAGGATAGCAAAAACTCTTCTCAAGGATAAAAGAACCTCTGGTGGAATCACCATGCCGGACCTAAAGCTTTACTACAGAGCAATTGTGGTAAAAACTGCATGGTACTGGTATAGAGACAGACAAGTAGACCAATGGAATAGAATTGAAGACCCAGAAATGAACCCACACACCTATGGTCACTTGATCTTCGACAAGGGAGCTAAAACCATCCAGTGGAAGAAAGACAGCATTTTCAACAAATGGTGCTGGCACAACTGGTTGTTATCATGTAGAAGAATGCGAATCGATCCATACTTATCTCCTTGTACTAAGGTCAAATCTAAATGGATCAAAGAACTTCACATAAAACCAGAGACACTGAAACTTATAGAGGAGAAAGTGGGGAAAAGCCTTGAAGATATGGGCACAGGGGAAAAATTCCTGAACAGAACAGCAATGGCTTGTGCTGTAAGATCGAGAATTGACAAATGGGACCTAATGAAACTCCAAAGTTTCTGCAAGGCAAAAGACACCGTCAATAAGACAAAGAGACCACCAACAGATTGGGAAAGGATCTTTACCTATCCTAAATCAGATAGGGGACTAATATCCAACATATATAAAGAACTCAAGAAGGTGGACTTCAGAAAATCAAACAACCCCATTAAAAAATGGGGCTCAGAACTGAACAAAGAATTCTCACCTGAGGAATACCGAATGGCAGAGAAGCACCTGAAAAAATGTTCAACATCCTTAATCATCAGGGAAATGCAAATCAAAACAACCCTAAGATTCCACCTCACACCAGTCAGAATGTCTAAGATCAAAAATTCAGGTGACAGCAGATGCTGGCGAGGATGTGGAGAAAGAGGAACACTCCTCCATTGTTGGTGGGATTGCAGGCTTGTACAACCACTCTGGAAATCCGTCTGGCGGTTCCTCAGAAAATTGGACATAGTACTACCGGAGGATCCAGCAATACCTCTCCTGGGCATATATCCAGAAGATGCCCCAACTGGTAAGAAGGACACATGCTCCACTATGTTCATAGCAGCATTATTTATAATAGCCAGAAGCTGGAAAGAACCCAGATGCCCCTCAACAGAGGAATGGATACAGAAAATGTGGTACATCTACACAATGGAGTACTACTCAGCTATTAAAAAGAATGAATTTATGAAATTCCTAGCCAAATGGATGGACCTGGAGGGCATCATCCTGAGTGAGGTAACACATTCACAAAGGAACTCACACAATATGTACTCACTGATAAGTGGATATTAGCCCAAAACCTAGGATACCCAAGATATAAGATACAATTTCCTAAACACATGAAACTCAAGAAAAATGAAGACTGAAGTGTGGACACTATGCCCCTCCTTAGAAGTGGGAACAAAACACCCTTGGAACGAGTTACAGAGACAAAGTTTGGAGCTGAGATTAAAGGGTGGACCATGTAGAGACTGCCTTATCCAGGGATCCACCCCATAATCAGCATCCAAACGCTGACACCATTGCATACACTAGCAAGATTTTATCAAAAGGACCCAGATGTAGCTGTCTCTTGTGAGACTATGCCGGGGCCTAGCAAACACAGAAGTGGATGCCCACAGTCAGCTAATGGATGGATCACAGGGCTCCCAATGGAGGAGCTAGAGAAAGTACCCAAGGAGCTAAAGGGATCTGCAACCCTATAGGTGGATCAACATTATGAACTAACCAGTACCCCGGAGCTCTTGACTCTAGCTGCATATGTATCAAAAGATGGCCTAGTCGGCCATCACTGGAAAGAGAGGCCCATTGGACACACAAACTTTATATGCCCCAGAACAGGGGAACGCCAGGGCCAAAAAGGGGGAGTGGGCGGGTAGGGGAGTGGGGGTGGGTGGGTATGGGGGACTTTTGGTATAGCATTGGAAATGTAAATGAGCTAAATACCTAATAAAAAATGGAAAGAAAAAAAAAAAAAAAAAAACAATGAAGGGATTGGAGAGATGATTCAGCAGTTAAGAGCACTGGTTCCCTTCCAGATTTCTGAGATTGGAGTACCAAAACCCACAAGGTGGCTCACTACCTATAACTTCAGTTTCAGGGGATTCAAGGCCTTCATCTGGCTTCCTCAGGTACAAGACACACTAGTTGTGCACATACACACGTGAAAGAAAAAAAAAAACAATAACCATAACATAAAATTTAAAAATAAGTTATAAGGGTTACATTAAAGAATTCAGTTTTGCATTGTGCCATATAAAGAAGGAAGCACAGAAGACTCCTAGAAAAGAAACTGACTTAATATAAAATTAGCACTGGATCAATGAAAATATGTTTCATGTATAGAATTTTGTATACATATCACTTAGCTATGAGTACATGGAACTGTGAAATTGTTTACATCTATTTTTTTTCCTTTTAAAATTCCTTCAAAGCTGTTACAAAAACGCCTCAGTAGTCAAGAGGGCCTACTGTGAAAAGAGGAGGTTCACAAAGTACTTTTTTTTTGTTTTTTAAGTTAAGTAATGTTACTTCATGCTTATCAAAGGATAATTCATCAAAGATGAACTCACAATTCGGAATATCTATGCTCCAAATACAAGGGCAACCAAATTCATAAAGAAATTTTACTAGAACTCAAAGTCCATATTGTACCCCATATAATAATAGTGAGAAACTTCAACACCCCACTCTGAGCAATGGAGAGGTCCTGGAAAAAAGAAATGAAAAAGAGACACTGTGAAACTAATGAGAAGTTATGAAACAATCGGATTCATCAGATACATATATATGTATCTGTCACACACACACAGACACACACAAAGAAACACGCACACATATATTGAAGCAAATTCACACACAGTTCTCATTAGATGAAGAGAAATTATTTGAAAAAAAAATCAACAAACCTTCATGATAATAGTCTTGGATAGATTAAGAATTTTAAGCACATACCTAAATATAGAAGCAAACCAGAAGCCAACATCAAATTAAATGGAAAGAAACTTGATGCAATCCCACTAAAATAAGACAAGACAGGACTAGACAAGGCTTCTTACTCTTTCCCTACCAATTCACTATAGTACTACAAGTTCTAGACAGAGCAACTAGAAAACAAAAATTGGTCAAAGGAATAAAAATTGGAAAGGAATAAATCAAAATATCACTATTAGCAGATAATAAAATAGTATACTTAAGTGACCACAAAAATTCCATCAGAGAACCCATAAACCTGAAAAACAACTTCAGCAAAGTGGCTAGATATACAATTAACTCAAACAAAACAGTACCTTTCTTCTACTCAAAAGATAAACAGGCTGAAAGGCAATTATGGAAACAACACCTTTCAAAAGTCACAAATTATAGTTCCTTGATGTGACTCAAACCAAGCAGGTGAAAGATTTCTATGACAAGAACTTCAAGTCTCTGAAGAAAGAAACTGAAAAATCTCAGAAGATGGAAAGGTCTCCCATGGTCATAGATTAAGTTAGTAAAAATGGCTGTCTTCCCAAAAGCAATCTACAGATTCCATGCACTCTCCATCAAAATTTAAACTCAATTCTTCGTAGAGACAGAAAGAGCAATATGCAAAACCATTCGGAATATCAAAACTCCAGAATATCCCAAAACTATTCTCAACAATAAAAGAACTTCAGGGGGAATCATCCCTGAACTTAAGCTGTATTATGCAGAAATAGTGATTAAAAAAATGTATGGTAATGGTACAGAGACAATGCCTTCATGAAATGGAGAGATTTAAATATATCATCCTGTGTGATCTCAAAGGAAAAAAAAAACATGGTATGCACTCACTGACAAGTGGATATTATCCTAAAAGCTCAGAATACCCAAAATGTAATTCACAGACCACATGAAGCTCAAGAAGAAGGAAGACAAAAGTGTAGGTGTTTCATTCCTTCTTAGAATGGGGAACATAATATTCCTGATAGGAAATGTGGAGATCAGGGCAGAGACTTAAGGAATGACCATCCAGATTCTGTCCAACCTTTGGATCCATCCCATATACTGAAACCAGGCACAGTCACTATTGTGGATACCAACAAGTGCTTGCTGATAGGAGCCTAATATGACTGTCTCCTGAGAGGCTCTGCCAGGGCTTGGCAAGAACAGAGGCTGATGCTCACAGCCAACAATCAGACTGATCATGGGGTCCCCAGGGGAGCAGTTAGAGGAAGAACTGAAGAAGCTGAAGGGGTTTGCAACCTTACAGGAAGAACAACAATATGAACCGAGCAGACAGTCCAGAGCACTCAGGGACTAAGCCACCAAACAAAGAGGGGCACCCATGACTCTAGCTGCATATAGAGCAGAGGATGGTATTGTCAGACATCAGTGGGAGGAGAGGTCCTTTGTCCTGTGAAAGCTCCATGCCCCAGTGTAGGCAAATGCCAGGGTAGGGAGGTGGAGTATGTGGGTGAGGGAACAGGCTCATAGAAACAAAGCAAGTGTCAAATGGAATAGGGATTTCCTGGGGTTAAACCAGGAAATGGCTGATATTTGAAATGTAAATAAATACACACACACACACACACACACACACACACACACACACACACACACACTCTGATGGCTTTAACTGTGACTTCAAGTGGGTTTACATCTAATCACAGGATGATCTAAATTTTTCCCATTCCTGCTAGTTTTTTGATAAATTAGAGTAAATGTGTCTGCATCTCAATCTCCAAATAAAATCATAGTTGCTCTTATCACAACCAAGCTCCTCAACCTTTTTCATCACAATACAAATCTAAGACAAATCTTAAATATAAAATTCTTCCTGGCTGGACAAATATTTTACTGCTACAGCAAGAAGCTCTGGTTTCAATCTTCAGGAATGAAAAATAAAATCCCCCAAAATTTAGATATAAAAAATAAAGAAGGCATGATTCCTCAGGCCCCATTACATTTCTGAGGCTGAGGACTTCAGGTACAAGGCCAGTCCAGGCTGCAATTGAGGTTTCAGACAATCCTGAGATATAGAGCTAGAGCTTACTTTCCTAAACTAAAACAACAAATAAATAAAGACAGCCTGGTCTGAATTATGTCTGAATTCCCAGCACTTCTGAGGCAGAGAGAAGCCTCTAGTATTTGAGGCAGTTTGGAACCTATATATAGAAATTTCGGCAATGTGGCATTTTCACAACACGTTAAAATGTAGACTGGTTTTCAGTTTCATTTTAATAAATTCCTGGTGGGAAGCAGTTGCACAGAAGAGGTTCTTGTCTGTTTCATCCACTAAGTGAAGTCCAGTTTACTCACACCTCACATCCCCAGGCCCCAAGAATACTTTCAGGGTCTCCATTTCCTTGGCCTTCCTGATTTCTGCTAGGAGCTAGTCTGTTCAAACTCTTGCACTTACAGTGAAGTTCTCAGTTTTTCTCAGCAGAGGCCTAAGTGGGAAAGATCGATTGTGAACCTGGAAGTAGCAACTTCCTGAGTCCAGTGAGGGTCACCTAATCTCATTACTCCTGAAGAAACACCTCCAAAACTCCACCTTCATCCCCACCCAGACCCCTAGCTGAACCAGGATTAACCAACAGACAATTGACTACCTCCACTGAGACTTCATCCTACCATGATTCTTCAAGAATTTTGCTTCCTCAAGAACTCTTTGTAGCCACCATACTGGGTAACAGGGTTTGAACAGCGGGAAAACAATCTCAGCCAAGCCCATTGCTGATTGTCTGTGTTTGCACATGAGTACTAAGGGTAAGAGAGGCTCTTTCAATCATCTGTGATTAAAGCTTCAAAAAGCGGGTAGTATTTTAACTTCCTCTACTACCCAGAGGCTTTCCATTTTCTAAGTTTGCAATACTAACTTGAAAGTTAAAATAAAATGAACTCCAAAGACGACTCTCCTACTTTGTTTCAGATGAAGGGGCTGTTCTGTGTAACTCTAAATTGTTTTTTTTTTTGTTTTGTTTGTTTTTTTTTTGTTTTTTTTTAAACTAAAGTGTTTTTGCATGTTTGTATTTATATAACATGTATGACTAGTTCCCCTAGAAACTAGAATAGGATGCCAAAATCCCTGGATCTAAAATTAAAAATGATTTTGAGAATTATCTGGGTTCTAGGAACTAAACCTTGGTTCTGTACAAAAGCAACAAGTGTTCTTAATTTCTAAGCCATCTTTCCATTCCTATCCTGTGTGTGTTTTAAGGTGTGCTGGATCATTTCTAACGATAGATGTTTAATTTTACTATATAATGGATAGTATAAAAAATGACTCTGTTAATGTTGTCTATTTCCAGAAACAGAAAAACAAACAAACAAACAAACAAAACAGCAACAAAAAAAAACATAATTTTAATGGATTGTGTAAATCATAAAAAGTTTCAGGATAAAAATGGAGTGTATACATTTCAGTATATGGGTGCATAAGGAGGCCAGATATAGACATCTGTTTTATTCTCAATTATATTCCAAATTTCTTTTTCATTTTCTCTTTTTTTTTTTTTCAAGTCAGGGTTTATCTGAAAAGCTCTGGTTAACCTGGAACTCACCCTGTATACCAGGGTGGCGTCAAAATCAAAAATCTCCCTGCCTCTGCCTCCCAACGTCTGGGATTAAGGCATGTGCCACCACTGACTGACCCAACTTAAAACTTGAGATAGGTTCTCTCTGAATATGCAGCTAACCAATGCCACTACCTCGGCTAGCCAACAAGCTGTCTCCACCTACTCAGCACTGGTTGGCAGCCTGCATTTTAGAAGTGGATTCTAGGCCCCCACTTTTATTTTCAAGGAAAACATTTTACTAAAACAGCCATCTCTCTAGCCTCTCTTCAAGGTTTGTTCTGTTGCTATAGACACTGCAATTTTTTGTTTGTTTGTTTTTTGTTTGTTTGGTTTCTTTTTTTATTTCTCTAATCATGCCTAAGTTTAGGCTCCTAAAATGCTTAGTGGTGGTTTTGCTTGTTTCCTTACAACAGCAAATTGGTTTTCTTGCTCACTTTACAATTTGCAGTTAATTTGGCACACTGGACGAACTGACATTTCATTTACTAGGCTTATTGCTGTGTTTTGTTTCTTTGGTGCTTTTTTTTTTTTTTTGTTAATTTGCTGGGTTTTTTTTTTTTTTTTGCTGGTTTTTTGTTTTTGTTTTTGTTTTCACCACTGAAGATGAAATTTATAACTTTTAATGGTGCTTTACCACTGAGCTACATCTTTAGTTAATCTTTAGTTTTGAATGTTGGATGAGAAGTTATCTGTGTGTATTTTTTAAAGAAAACTATAATTTCTGTGAAGCCTACAATTATCCCCCTATGCTATAGGTTCTATAGAGATCTGTTTCCCTCGTTTGGCCTCTTCAAGAAACAGGGAAATATTTTTAAAACACATACCTCCAGATTTATCCAACATACTGCCTACTTCATGTCTGTGAAGACAGAACAATAAAAAATTAAAGCAAGAAATATAGTAGACTGGTAGGCCATTTTTTTTACCACACACAAAACTTTACACAGAACCTTCTTTAATTTTTTATAATAAATATATAATGTTTGGTTTGGAACAAATGTCATATGCATATAAAATATGTGGTGGACTACCAACTTGAACTTGGATTATTTACTTTTAACAATTCATACGTTTACACCCCACAAGGAGTTTATTCATAACTCTCCCACACTTGCTGAGACCCTTTTTTTTCCCAGATAGTCCCCTACTTATTTTTATGATGTTTCTCCTTTTCTTTGAGTGTGTCAAATATCACATGCAGGTGGTCCTATTGTATGAGTTCCTATGTGTTTGTGATCACAAAGTCTAAAGGATCCCAAGCTGGGCTTGAACTTAACATATAGCAGCATCTGACATTGAAATGCTGATCTTCCTGAATCTACTTTTCCAGTGAAGGTAACACAAACACTACTTTTGAAGTACTCTATTGAACTGGCAAAAAAAAAAAAAAAAAGAAAAAAAGAAAAAGAATTGAAAATATTACCCCATGTCTTCATCTCCTTTTACTTGAGGCGATATATATCCATCTTTACCAATTGCTGGGTTATTTACTGTATTGACAATAGAAAATGTAAACATTTGAAAGTATGCCATATTAGTAATAGTTAATAAAGTACTATCAATTTGAATTTCTTTGGAAAAACTGCCCGTTTTGAGTTTTTGAAACAGATTTTAAAAACTAAGTAAAATTAAGTACATCCAGGAAATCTAGTACACAAGAAGAAGAAAAAACATAAGGATAACAGGTATAGATGAGAAGTAAGATTTCCAAATTATAGGGTCAGTGAATATCTTCAATAAAACTATAAAAGAAACCTTTCCTAACCTAATGAAAGAGATGTCCATGAACATACAAGAAGCATGCAGAACTCCAAATAGTTTGGACCAGAAAAACAACAACAAAAACAAAAATCCCTGCCATCATATATTAATCAAAGCACCAAATGCACAAAACAAAGAAAAAATATTAAAAGCAGTAAGGTAAAATGGTCAAGTAACATATACAGGAATTCCTATCAGAATTACACCTAACTTCTCCCCAGAGACTATGAAAGCCATAAGATCCACGGTAGATATCATACAGACACTAAGAGAGCAGAAATAAGAGCCAAAGCTATAATATGCAGCAAAACTATTTTACCATAGATTGAGAAAACAAGGTATTCCGTGAAAAAACAATATTTACACAATATCTTTGAACAAATCAAACCCTTCAAGGGATAATAAAGGGAAAACTCCAATATAAGGAGGGAAATCACATGCTAGCAAAAACAAGATATTAATCTTGAAGTAAACCTAAAAGAAGATAGCTACATGAACAAAGTTCCAACAAAAATAACAGGAAGAAACAAAGACTTTGTCTTAGTATCTCTTAATATCGCCATATTCTATTCACCAATTAGAAAGAAATAGACTAACAGACTGGATGTGTAAGCAAGACCCAGCATACCAGAAACGAACCTCAGGAACAAAGACAGACATTACCTCACAGTAAAAGGCTGGAAAACAATTTTCTAAGCAAATGTTCCAAAGAAACAAATTTGGAGTAGCCATTCTAATATCAAATAAATTTGACTTTCAACCCAATGTTATCAAAAAAGACAAGGAGTGACACTTCATATTCATCAAAGTTAAAATTTACCAAGATGAATTTTCAATTCTAAACATTTATAGTCCAAATGCAATGGCATCCATATTCATATAAGAAACTTTAGTACAGCTCAAAATGCACATTGCACGACACACAATAATAGCAGAAGACTTCAACAACCCTCCCTCATCAATGGAAAGATCCTGGAAAGAAAAATTAAAAAAAAGACACAGTTAAACTAACAGAAGTTATGAAACAAATACATTAGTTGATATCTATAGAACATTTTATTCTAGAACAAAAATTGTCCATTCTGCTCAGCACCTCATGACGCCTTCTCCAAAATTAACAATATAATCAGTCACAAAACATGCCTCAACAGATATAAAAATATCCAAATAATCTCATACATCCTATCTAATCTCCAAGGACTAAGGCTGATCTGAAATAATAATATAAATAATTGAAAACCCATGTACACGTAGAAGGTGAACAAAAATCCAGTCAGTGATAAATCAGGTAGGGAAGAAATAAAAAAAATAAATATAAGACTTTTTAGAGTTTAAAAAAAATGAAGTTACTACATACTGAAAGTTGTGGAACACAACTAAAGCAGTGTTAAAGGGAATCTCATAGCTCTGAATGCCTCTAAATAGAAACTGGAGAGAAGATACAGTAGTAGGTTGACAGAACACCTAAAACCCCTTGAATAACAGGAAGGAAATTCACCCAAGAGGAGTTGAAGGCAGGAAATAATCACACTCAGGGCTGAAATCAAACAAGTGGAAACAAAGGAACTATAACATAAAATCAAACAAACTAGTAGCTGGACCTTTGAGAAAGTCAACAAGATAGATAAAACATTAGCCAGACTAATTACAGGGCACAGGGAAAATATCAACATTAACAAAACCAGTAATGAAAAGGGAGACATAACAACAGATACTTAGTAAATCCAAAAAAATCATCAGATCCTACTATACAAGCCTGTAACTTAGCAAAAGTGGAAAATCTGGATGAATTGGACAATTATCTAGACAGATGTCAGGTACTAAATTTCAATCAGGTTGAGATAAACCCTGTAAACTCTCCCATAACCCCCAAAGAAATAGAAGCAGTCATTAAGAGCTCCCCCCTCCAAAAAAAAAAAAAGCCCCGTATCTGATGGGTTTAGTACAGATTTCTATCAGACTTTCAATGAAACACCAATACCAACAATCTTCAATCTATTATGCAAAAACAAAAGAAAATGAACACTACTTAATTTGTTCTATGAAGCCACATTTACTCTTATACCCAAACCATACAAAATCCCAATGAAGACAGGATACTTCAGACCAATTTAACTTATAAATATTGATGCAAAAATACTCAATAACATCCTGTTAAACACAATCCAAGAACACATCAAAATGATCATCCTACATGATCAAGCGGCTTCATCCCAGGGATACAGGAATGGTTCAATATATGGGAATCCATCAATGTAATCCAATATGTAAAGAATCTCAAGGAAAAAAACACAGTATTATCTCATTAGACACTGAGGAATCATTTAAAAAAAAATCAACACACCTTCATGATGAAAGTCTTGGATAGATTCAGAAAGCAAGGCCCATAACTAAACATAGTAGCAAACCAGGATCCAACATCAAAATAAATGGAGAGAAACTCGATGCAATCCCACTAATATATGACAAGGCTTCCCACTCTCTCCCTACCTATTCACTATAGTACTAGAAGTTCTAGCCAGATTAAATAGACAACAAAAAGAGGTCAAAAAGTTAAAAATTGGAAAAGAACAAATGAAAATATCACTATTAATAGGTAATAAGATAGTATATTTAGTGACCCCAAAAAAATCCACTAAAGTACCCTTAAGCCTGAGAAACAACTTTAGCAAAGTGATTGGATATACAATTAACTCAAATAGATCAGTAGCTTTCCTCTACTCAAAGGATAAACAGGCTGAAAAGGAAGTTATGGAAACAACACTCTTCACAATAGTCTCATACCTTGGTGTGACACGAAAAAAGCAAGTCAAAGTTCTGTAGGACAAGAACTTCATGTCTCTGAAGAAAGAAATTGAAATTCTCAGAAGATGGAAAGATCTCCCATGGCCATAGATTGGTGTCCCAAATAATTTAGTAAGAATGTCTATCTTGCCAAAAGTAAGCTCTGATTCCATGCCCTCTCCATCAATATTCAAACTTAATTTTTTATAAAGATAGAAAGAGCAATATGCAAAATCATTTGGAATAACGAAAATCCAGGATATTGTAAAACTATTCACAACAATAAAAGAACTTCAGGGGGAATCATCCCTGACCTCAAGCTGTATTATAGAGAAATAGTGATAAAAATGTATAGTGACCATAAAGAAAAAATGACTTCAGGAAGTTCACACGCAAACGTATATGTCTAAAGTATATCATCCTGTATGAGGTAACACAATCCCAAAGGAAAAAATATGGTATGCACTCACTGATAAGTGGATATTATCCTAAAAGTTCAGAATACCCAAAATGTAATTCACAGACCACATAAACCTTAAGAAGGAAGAAAAAAGTGTGCATGTTTCCGTCCTACTCAGAATGGGGAACAAAATACTACTGGGAGGAAATATGGAGACAAAGTGCAGGGCAGAGACTGAAGGAACGACCATTCAGAATCTGCCCCACCTGTGGATCCATCCCGTATATAAACACCAGACCCTGTCACTATTGTGGATACCAACAAATGATTGCTGAAAGGAGCCTAATATGGCTGTGTCCTTAGGGGCTCTGCCAGAGGTTGGCAAAAACAGAGGCTCATGCTCACAGCCAACAATCAGACTGATTATGGGGTCCACAGTGGAAGAGTTAGAGGAAGGACTGAAGGAGCTGAAGGGGTTTGTAACCTTACAGGAAGAACAATAATATGAACCAAGCAGACCGCCCCCCACCCCAGAGCACTCAGGGACGAAGCCAGCAAACAAAGAGGGGGACCCATGGCTCCAGCTAAATACATAGCAGAGGATGTCCTTGTCAAACATCAATGAGAGGAGAGGTCCTTGGTCATGTGAAGTTTGGTGTCCCAGTGTAGGCAAATACTAGAGCAGGGACATGGGTGTTGGTGGGTGGGGGAACATGCTCATAGAAGCAGAGGGAGGGTGGAATGGTAAAGGGAATTTCTGGGGTGAAACCAGGAAATGACTAATATTTGAAATGTAAATAAACACACACACACACACACACACACACACACACACACACACACACACACCTAATATGATGGCTTTAACTGTGACTTCAAGTGGGTTTATATGCAATCACACGATGATCTAAATTTTGGTCCCATTGTTGCTAGGGTTTTGATAAATTAGAGTAAATGTGTTTGCATCTCAATCTCCAAATGAAATCATGGTTGCTTTTATCATAACCAAGCTCCTCAATATTTTTCATCATAATACAAATCTAAAGCAGATCTAAAATATAAAGTTTTTCTGGCTGGACAAATATGTTACTGCTACAGCAAGAAGCTCTGGTTTCAATCTTCAACAAGGAAAAAAGGAATAAAAAACAAACAAACAAACAAACAAACAAATTTTAAATATAAAAAATAAAGAACACATATTTCCTCAGGCCCAGGTACATTTGTAAGGCTGGGGACTTCAGTTTCAAGGCCAGTCAAAGCTGCAGGTGAGGTTTCAGACAATCCTGAGATATAGAGTTAGAGCTTACTGTCCTAAACCAAAACAACAAATAAATAACAACAACCTGGCCTGAATTATGTCTGAAGTCCCAGCACTTCTGAGGCTGAGAGGAGCCTCTGTATTTTGAGGCAATTGGAGCCTATACATAGAAATTTCGGGAATCTGCCATTTTAACAACAGGTAGAGGTAAATGAAGACTGGTTTTCAGTTCGTTTTTAATGAATTCCTGGCAGGCAGCAGCAGCTAAAAGAAGGTTTTAGTCTGTTGGCTCCACTAACTGACTTCCAATTTACTCACTCCTCACCTCCCCAAGCCCCAAGAAGACTTCCAGGGTCTCCAATTCCCTGGCCTTCCTGCTTTCTGTTAGAAAATAATTCTGTTCAAACCCCTGCCCTTAGCGAAGTTCTCTGTTTTTCTCAGCAGAGACCTAAGTGGGAAAAGTTGATTGTGAGCCTGGAAGCAGTACCTTCCTGAGTCCAGTGAGGGTCACCTCCTCTCCTTACTCCTAAAGTAACACCTCCACCCCTACACCTTCTTCCCCACACAGGCCCCCAGCTCAAACAGGATTAATCATCTTTCAACAGACAATTGACTACCTCTACTGAGACTTCTCCCTACCATGCTTCCTCAAGAACCTTGCTTCCACAAGAACTCGGCTTGATGACTACCACAAAGCATACTGGGTAACAGGGTTTGGATAGCGGAAAACAATCTCAGCCAAGGCCCTTGCTGATTGGCAGTGTTTGCACATGTGTACTAAGGGTGAGAAAGGCTCAATCAGTCGTCTGTCATTGAAGAGCAAAAAGGAGGTAGTATTTTAGCTGCCACTACTACCCAGAGGCTTTCCATTTTCCAAGTTTACAATACTAACTTGAAAGCTAAAATAAAATGGACCCCAAACAAGACTCTCCTAGTTTGTTTCAGATGAAGGTGCTGTTGTTTGTAATTTTCAATTGTTTTATTTATTTAAGTAATTTGTTTTTGCATGTTTGTATTTATAAACATGCATGTGTGGTGCACATAGAAACTAGAAGAGAATTCCAAAACCCATGGATATAGAATTAAAAATGGGTTTGAGCCATTGTGTGGGTCCTAGGAACTAAAACTAGGTTCTGTCCAAAAACAAGTGCTCTTAATTTCTAAGCCATCTTTCCATCCCTGTCCTTTGTGTCTTTTAAGGTGTGCTGATCATTTTTCTTGAAACATGTTTATTTGTACTATACAGTGGAGATTACAAAATTATAACACTTTCTTAATATTGACAATTTCCTCAAAGAGAAAAAACAAAAAGACAAAAACCATCATTTTAATGGATTGTGTAAATCAGATAAAGAGTATTGTAAAAAACTGATGCATATACATTTCAGTATAAGTATGCATAAGAAGGCGACAAATAGACATTTGCTTCATTCTCAATCACATTCCAACTTCCTTTTTTTTTTTTTTTTTCAAGGCAGGATTGTAGTCCTGGACCTCACCCTGGTTACCAACTGCTGGGATTAAGGCATGAACCACCTCTGACTGCCCAAACTTAAAACTTGAGACAGGTTCTCTCTGATTGTGCAGCTCACCAATGCCACTAGCCTGGCTAGCAGCAAGCTGTCTCCACCTACTTTTCACTGGGTTGCAGCCTGCATTTTTAAAGCCGATTTAAGACCCCCTCCTTAATTTATATACTTTCAAGGAAAGCACATTACCAAAACAGCCATCTCTCTAGCCCCTCTGAGAGGTTTGTTCTCTTGTGGTAGCCACTGTATATTTTTTTTTCTTCTCTAATCATGCCTAAGTTTAGGCTCCTAAAATGCTTATTGCTGGTTTTGCTTGTTTCCTTACAAGAGCAAACTCGGTTTCTTGCTCATTTTACAATTTGCAGTTAATTTGGCAAACTGGACAACCTAACATTTCATTTGCAAGACTTATAACTGTGTTTTGCTTGTTTGGTAGGATTTTTGTTAATTTGGTGCATTTGTTGGTTTGTTTGGGGTTTTTATTGTTATTGTTTTGTTTTGTTTCTTTGTTTGTTTTTGTTTGTTTATTTTTGCCACTGAAGATGAAACTCATCACTTTTAAATGGTGATTTACCACTGAGCTACATCTTCAGCTAATCTTGCATTCTGAATGTTTGCTGAGAAGTTATCTCATATGTGTTTTAAAGGAAACTACAATTACTGTGAACCCTAAAATTGTCCCCTTTTGCTATACAGTCTAGAAATCTGATGCCCTCTTCTGACCTCTTTAAAAAACAGGCAAATACCTCCAAAAACACATACCTTCAGATTTATCCAACATACTGTCTACTTCATCTCTGTGAAGAAAGGAAAATAAAAAATTAATGCAAGAAATATAGTGGACTGGTAGGACATTTTTCTTACCCACACAAAACTTTAAAAAGAACTTTCTTTTAATTATTTATAATAAATATATAATGTTTGGTTAAGAACAAATGTCATATATATATATATATATACATATACATATGTATATATATATATATATATATTACATGGTGGAGTATCAAAGTGATCTTGTATCCTTTACTTTTACCAATTCATACATTTACACCCACAGTAGTTTATTCATTAGTCTCCCACTCTTGCTGAGACCCTTCTTCTTGCCAGATGGTCCCCCTCTTATTTTCATGATTTTTCTCCTTTTCTTTGTGTGTATATCTTGGAAGATCTCAGGCAGGTGGTCATATTGTACTAGTTGCTATGTGTTTGTTATCACAAGGTCTGAAGGACCTCAAGCTGGGCTTGAACTCAACATATAGCAGTGTCTGATTTGTATTGCTATCTTCCTGAATCTACTTCTCCAGTGAAGGGAATACAAACACTACTTATGAAGTAATCTATTGAGCTGGCAAAAAATATTGAAAATGTTACCCCATATCTTCATCTGCTTCTGCTTGAGGCGATATATTCTCATTTTTATCAAACGCTGGGCTCTTTACTGTATTAACAATAGAAAACAGAAACATTTGAAAGGATTCTATATAAGTAATAGTTAATAAAGTACTATCGATTTGAATTTCTCTCGAAAAACTCTCCATGTAAATTTTTGGAAGAGATTTTAGAAAGGAAATATTTACACCGAGAAAATCCAGGACACAAGGAGATGACAAAACTTAAGGATAATAGGTATCAATGACAAGTAAGTATTTCAAATTTAGGGACAGTGAATATATTCAACAAAATTATAGAAGAAAACTTCCCTAACCTAAAGAAAGAGTTGCCTATGAATATACAAGTAGCCTACAAAACTCCAAATAGTTTGGACCACAAGAGAAATTTCTTCCATCATATAGAAATCAAAACTCCAAATGCATAATAAAAAAAAAAGAAAAGAAAAAGAAGAATATTAAAAGCACTAAGGGAAAATGGTCAAGTGACTTATAAAGGAAATCCTATCAAAACTATACCTAACTTATCCCCAGAGATTATGAAAGCCATAATATCCAGGGCAGATGTCATACAGACCCTAAGGGAAAAGAAATGCCAGACAAGGCTACTAGACGCATCAAAAAATTTTACAATAGATTGAGAAAACAAAACGATATCTACACAATATGCTCGAACAAATCCAGCCCATCAAGTGGGTAATAATGGGAAAACTCCAATATAAGGAGGGAAATTACACTCTAGAAAAACCAAGAAATTGATCTTGAAGCAAACCTAAAAGAAGAAAGCTACATGAATCACATTCCAACTCTAACAACAAAAATAACAGGAAGCAACAACTACTTTTCCTTAATATCTCATAATATCAGCGGACACAATTCACCAATAAAAAGACATAGAATAACGGACAGGATGTGTAAGCAAGACCAAGCATACTAGAAACAAATCTCAGGGACAAATACAGATATTACCTTAGAGTAAAAGGCTGGAAAACAATTATCCAAGGAAATGTTCCAAAGAAACAAGTTGGAGTAGCCATTCTAATATCAAATAAATTCGACTTTCAACCCAAAGTTATCAAAAAAAAAAGAGGAGGGACACTTCATATTCATCAATGTTAAAATTTGCCAAGATGAATTCCCAATTCTGAACATTTATACGCCAAATGCAATGTCATCCACACTCATAAAAGAAACTTTAGTAAAGCTCAAAAACACACATGAATAGAGCATTAAAAGAAACCTTGACTAAATTGGTTTTAGAGACCTGCAGAAAAGATTATGCAGCTCTTTTTCCCTTCACCTTGTTCTGAGTATGGAACACCACAGGGAAATTTAAACTTACACCATTCGAACTCCTCAACTGGGGACCCCCCCCCCTTTAACAGAAGCAGGGGGAATGTTTGACACTCATGTTTCTTTTTCAGAACTCCCACTAGCTCACTTGAAGGACCTACAACTGGTCAGAAAAGATGCCTTGGAAATGTTGAAACACAATAAAAAACTAAAACAAAAACACAAAAACAAAAAACATACGAACCAGAAACCATCTTGGTGCCACATAAATTTCAAACAGGAGTACCTGTCCTGGTCTGGTGCCACCATTCTGGCAAACTTGAACTCAGATCAAAAGGACTCTCCCTGATGATTCTCACAAGCCCTGCTGCCACACCTCCAGCATGTACCCAGTTCTGGCATCCAGCCTGCCATGGCCCACTGGCCTGGCACTGCTCACGCACAGTGGGCACTGCACAGGAACCTCCCTCCCTCCCTCCTCCCACTGGCAAGAGGCTCTTTTGTCTCATTCAAGGGGCTTCTGAGGTTCTCAATCTTACATATCCTAAAGCTGTGACTTCATGTTGGCTTTGTTTGGCAGCTGGGCCAGAGGTTTAATTTTCTAACTTATAAGATCAGAACTATGTACTAGAAGGAGTGGGAAATGTGAGACTACAACTTAGAGCGTTTCTCCCTGGAAGGTAAAGCACCTGGATATTCTCCAAGATTGTTTTCCCTGATTTATAAAAATACAGCCAGAAAGAGACTCTATGTTATCTACAGCCACCAAAAAGCCTTTTGGTTTCTGAGCCTTACAGCTAGAGATTCGAAAATTGGAGTTTTGCCAAGGACATCCGGGCAGAGAAGAACACTCCTCCCAACTCTTCCCAACTCCTCCAAACTCTCCTCCCAACTCATCCCAATTCCTCAGCTAGCTAATAAAAACCTTCTTCTGTCACATCTCAGAGTTATACGCCCCTGCCCTGCACAGTGGAAGGAGTTTGTCCTTAGCTAGCTGATAATAAAACCTCTTGCAGTTTGCATCAGGTGTGGATTTCTCTCAAGTCATTGGGGTGCTGGCCAGCTCATCCCGGGACTTTACTGGACTTGAGAGGAGGTCCATCTTCGGGGTCTTACACATGGAGACCTAATACCAAAACTCTTCAAACTATTATGCAAAATCAAAAGAGAAGGAACACTATTGAATTTGTTCTATGAAGCCAGATTACAATTATATTCAAACCATACAAAAACTCAATGAAGAAAGGAAACTTCAGACCATTTTCCCTTATGAATTTCGAAGCAAAAATACTCAATAAAATCACTGCAAACCAAATAAAAGAATACATCAAAACGATCATCCATCATGGTCAAGTAGGCTTCATCCCTGTAATGCAGGGATGGTTTAATATATGGAAATCTGTCAACTTAATCCACTATAGAAACAAACTCAAAGACGAAAACAACATGATCACCTCATTAGATGCTGAGAAAACATTTGACAAAACACAACACCCATTCATAATAAAAGTCCAGGAAAGGTCAGGAATTCAAGGCCCATATCTAAACATAAAAAAAAAAACAATAGACAGCAAACGAGTAGGAAACATTAAACTAAATGAAACAATCCCATTAAAATCAGGGACTAGACAAGGCTGCCCACTTTCTTCATACCTATTGAATATAGTAGTTGAAGTCCTAACCAGAGCAATTAGACAACAAAAGGAAAACAAATGAATACAAATTGGAAAGGAAGAAGTCAAAATATCACTATTTCCAGAATATATGATAGCATGTATCAGTGACCCAAAAATGTACCAGAGAAATCGTAACCATATATATGACTTCAGTGCAGTAGGTGAATATAAAATTAACTCAAACATATCAGTGACCTTTCTCTACTCAAAGGAAAAAGAGGATGAGAAAGAAATTAGGGAAAAATCACCCTTCACAATACTCACAAATAATATAAAATAGCTTGGTGTGACTCTAACTTAGAAAGTGAAAGATATATATGATAAAAACTTCATGTCTCTGAAGAAAGAAATGAAACAAGATCTCAGAACATGGAATGAACTCCCATGCTCATGGATTGGAAGGATTAATATAGTAAAAATGGCTGTTCTGCCAAAAGTAGTTTATAGATTCAATACAATCCCCATCAAAATTCCAACTCAATTCTTTACTGAGTTAGAAAGGGCAATTTACAAATTCTCCTGGAATTTGATAAAAACAAACAAACAAACAAACAAACAAAAACAAACCAACAACAACAACAACAAAAAACCTGGTATAGGAAAAACTATTCCCAACAATAAAAGAACCTCTTGTGGAATCACCATGCCTGACCTCAAGCTGCACTACAAAGCAATTGTGATAAACACTACATGGTACAGGTATAGTGGTAGACAGGTAGATAAATGAAATAGAACTGAAGTCAGAGAAATAAACCTATAGTCACTTGATCTTTGACAAAGGAGCTAAAACCATCTAGTGGAAAGGAGACAGCATTTTCAACAAATGGTGTTGGTTCAATTGGCAGTTAGCATGTAGTAGAATGTAAATTGATCTATTCTCATCCCCTGTGCAATGCTCAAGTCTAAGTCGATCAAGGGACTGCACATAAAACCAGAGACACTGAAACTTATAGAGGAGAAAGTGGGGAATAGCCTGGAATACATGGGCAAAGGGGGAATATTCTTGAAAAAAAAAATACCTCCAATGTCTTGTGCTATAAGATTAAAAATGGACAAATGGGACCTCATAAAATTGATAAGGTTATACCCAGAAGTTCAAACTTGTAATAAGGAAACATGCTTCACTTTGTCCATAGCAGCCTTATGTATAATAACAAGAAGCTGAAATGAAACCAGATGACTCTCTTTAGAGGAATGTATATAGAAAATATGGTACATTTACTTAATGAATTACTACACAGCTATTAAAAACAATGAATTCATGAAATTTTTATACAAATGGATGGATCTGGATGATATCTTCCTAAGAGAGTTAACCCAATCACAAAAAACACACATGATATTCACACATTGATGAGTGGATATTATCCCTGAAGCTCAGAATAACCAAGGTAAAATGTGCAAAACCCATGAAACTGAAGAAAGAAGACCAAAGTGTGGATATTCCATTCCTTCTTAGAATGGGGAACCAAATAATCATGGAGGGAGTTACAGAGACAAAGATTGGAGCTGAGAATAAAAGAATACAGAGACTGCCTCACTTGGGGATCCATCCCATATACAACCACCAAATCCAGACACTACTGAAGATGCCAACAAGGGCTTGGGTGCAGGAGAATGATATAGTTGTCTCCTGAGAGGATCTGCTAATGCCTGACAAATAAAAAAGTGGATGTTCACAGACATCCTTTGGACTTAGCACAGGGTCCCCAATTATGGAGCTGGAGAAAATACCTAAGGAGCTTAAGAAGTTTGCAGGCCCCTAGAAGAAAAAACAACATGAACTAACAAGTACCCCACAATTCCATGGGATTAAACCACCAATCAATGAAAACAAATAATGGGACATATGACTCCAGCTTCATATGTAGCAGAGGATGGACTAGTCAGGCATCAATGGGAGGAGAGACACTTGTTCCTGTAAAGATCCTATGCCCCAGTATGGGGGAATACCTGGGTTAGGAATTGGTAGATGGTGTGTTGGGGAGATGGGGGAGAGGGGAGAGGACAGGAGATTTTTTGGAGTGGAAACTAGAAACGGGGATAATATTTGAAATGTAAATAAGGAAAATATATAATAGAAAAAAATGGAAATAATTTATTTGCAGGTTTTATGAAATAAATTCATGTTTGGCAAACATATTATACGAACAATGTTCACGTCTTTTCTTGAGGTGAAATCAAGAAAGTTCTTCTCTCTCAACATATGCTGATATAGTTCCAAGAGTAGGTTTATGTGCTGCAAAACCTTGTATATAGGAATAGAGAGATATAGGTAAAATTAGAAATGAAGTATATGTAAGCTCTTAACAAAGACTTCTTCCATTTCAGGTGACTAGGTAAAGTCTAATGAACTGCAGGACACAATTAATACTGGAAATGCTATACCTTCCGAAAGAGCCTCCTCTGAAACTTTTATGTCATCATCCTCATCATCAAAGTCCAAAAGTAATAAGTAACCTTCCTTTGGTATCACCTTCAATTTCTTAAGAGCCATTCTTCTCATAAGAACTCAGTAGTCTTCTTAGTTAATAAAAAAGAAAAAAAAACAATAAAAAAAACAATAAAAATAAAAAGGAAAAAAAAGAACTTAGTTACCTGATTAAAAATTATCATTTAAATAATTAAAAATAACAAAACATCAAATAATTATTTTAGCTCAATGAAAGATCATTTCTTTTTTACTTAACATGTATATTTTTAATCAATTGCCTTTATCAGAGAGTTCTGTGTACATATTCAATATGGTGATGCATATATATATACTTACCCGTACCATTTCCTCCGTGTATCCCATTTATCATGTCCCTCTCCCTCACAACTTGTTTTAAAAACTTCTTTAACTCACTTCTTTAAAAACCTTCTTTAGAACCTAAGTTATCAATCTGCCATTTCTCAGTTTAAAAAGAGACAAAAACTTGCCAACCTTCAACATATGAGTCCTCCCCTCCTCCCAAAAAAATGATGAGCAACATCCTTTAACCTTTGAGGCATCTGAATTTTGGTCCTATCTCCCACAGAATATTTTTAAACAAAACATCAGCAATTCTGTTTACCAGTTTATCTCAGTGTAACGTAAACTCACAGTTCTATCCAGAAAGATAAAGAACATGGTAACTGTATATTCATATCAAAAAGATCCACCACTAAGTCTACAAAAAAACATGAACTACCACCACCACCCACACAGAAAGATCTTATATTGGAGAAATTAGGGATTTGGGGAAGCCGAGGATTTCAAACATCTGAAGATTGTAAGTTCAAGGCCAGGCCAAGCCGGGCCAGCTGAAACTACAAAGATAGATCCCATCCTACAGAACCTAAACTGAGAGAAAAAGCTGAAATTGGTGGTGCAAGTCTTTAATCCCAATACATGGGAGACTGAGACAGAAAGATCTGTGGTCAGAATCCATCCCCAATGACTTATGAATCTCTTACAATTATCTCCTCTTCTTCTTTTCATTCATCTTCCTATGCCATTCTACTGTCTGCAATGTTCATACAGTCTATACCAAAGGAACACACCATAGAGAAGACAATGAGGAGGGAGGAATCCTCAGTGTGTTTCTAAGGGATCCTGAATATCACACAGGACAATCGCCAAGGCATCTCACCAATGGCTCCCTGTTCCCTGACCCACAGTCCTGCAGCTGTTTCTCTGATCCTATCCCCAGGCCCCAAGCTTTTCTCTTCCAAGGGTTCCCAATTCTCTATGGCCCTGACCTGTTCGATCCTCTTCCATGAATATGGTCCTCCACCTTCCATTCACCCTCAGATTCCACAGAAAATGGCGATCAGGAGGCTTTTCCTCACATAGTGGCCTCCTGGGCCTGAGATTCCCCACCCTGTCACACCTCGATTAACTGTCCAACAACCCTGATCAGGGCAGACTATCACTTACAGCTCATCTAAGAGGAGAACACCTTCCCAACCGCACCCTTCTGTGCTTAGCTCCTCAATGGCAAAAAAAAAAAAAAAAAAAAAAAAAAACCCGTTGTCAGGGGCCACACCCGGACAGAAGCCTCAGAGGATCCTTTGTGATGCCAGCTGGAGCAAATAGGTCTCACCAAAGAACTGTGCTGATTGGCTGAATACACCCTGCGCATGCGTTCACGGAATACCAAGTACTTTGAAGGGAGATTTTAGAAGGTGGGAGTAATCTACTGGCTTTAAGACAAATGATTTCCAGTTTGTTGGTTGACAAGTGCTTACAAACTTGAAAATCCAGAACAAATATGTAACATATGAAATACAGCAAATGGCTCTACTTAATTTCAGCTGTAGAGGCTCTTGTAAGCATTTTTGGTTTTTTATTTATTTATGTGCATAAACATTTAATAATGTGGACTTCTGCATGTACACATGCACACCAGAAGAGTCTATGCTGCCCTAAGAGTTCAGAAGGGAACATGCAGATTTCCTACAACCTCTGGTACTCTCCTCTCTCTACTTTCCTAGTCCTCAGCTTGATAGAAGAGTGTGCTAGGCAGTGCAGGCCCTCT
This sequence comes from Mus musculus, assembly GCF_000001635.26. Taxonomy (NCBI): domain Eukaryota; kingdom Metazoa; phylum Chordata; class Mammalia; order Rodentia; family Muridae; genus Mus; species Mus musculus. Next base: position 90,532,203 of record NC_000087.7, read on the forward strand.
CTCTCTCACCTATGTGCTTGGCCGCTCAGGCCCTCTCTCTCACTTAGGCGTTAGGCTGGGCAGGTCCTCTCTCTCTCTCTCTCTCTCTCTCTCTCTCTCTCTCTCTCTCTCTCTCTCTCTCTCTCACTCTCTCTCTCTCTCTTAGGTGCTAGGCTTCACATGTCCTCTCTCTCTCTTATGTGCTAGACTGCCCAGGGCCCTTCTCTCTCTTATGTGCTAGGCTTCCCAGGACCTCTCTCTCACTTAGATGTTAGTCCTTGCAGGCCCTCTTTCTCACTTATGTGCTAGGCTGGGCAGGGTCTCTCTCTCACTTATATGCTAGGCTGCCCAGGTCCCCTCTCTCACTTATGTGCTAGGCTGAGCAGCCCCTCTCTCTCACTTATGCCTCTGTTGCCTACAGAGGCCGCAAGAGAGCACTGTTTCTCTGAAACTGTGATTGTGCATATGTTATGAGCCACAATGTGGGTGCTTTGTGCCTGGTCCTCCGCATAGAATAGGTGCTATTATTATTATTATTATTATTATTATTATTATTATTATTATTATTATTATTATTATTATTATTACTAAATTTCAAGACAGGGTTTCTCAGTGTAGCACTGTCTGTCCTGGAACTTACACCAGGCTGATTTTGAACTCAAAAATCCTTGTCCTCTGCCTCCCAAGTGCTGTGATTGAAGGCATGAACCACCACTGCCCAACCAAAAGTTGCCCTTAACAGCTAGTTTTTCCATTTTTTCAACTAGTCTAGTGTGTATTTCATGTATCCAAGAGCATTCCGCCCATTTACTTGCAGTGTTTTCCTACTTGTGCATTAGATTTCCAAGGCTGGTTTGGTGGAAAGAAATGAAAGGAAGTAGTTAGACACTTTCATAATATTAATAATAATAATAATAATAATAATAATAATAGAAACATTTTAATGTGTTTAAGTCTATCATTTTTAAAATGTATGAGTCCTCTTCTTATGGGATCACCTTCATGAAAGAAGGGGACATCAGATCACTTTATATATGGTAGTAAGCCACCATGTTGTTGCTGGGAATTGAACTCAGGAACTGTAAAATAATAGCCCGTTCTCATAACTGCTGAGCAATCCCACCAGTTCTAGAAATATGTTTTGATTTAATTTTTATTGCATTATGATAAGAAAATATACATAATTTCAATTTATCTGAATTTGTTAACATCTAAAAACATATTTTGAGTAAACAGACTTACATCACATTCTTCTTTTTATTTTGTACCCCAACTCCTCCAGCTGATGCCCACTCAAAACCTATCAAACCTTCCATTTTTTATCATGTTCCTTAATATTTCTAAAATATTGTAACAATAAAAATGAATATTAAAAATGTTGTTTGATAGAAACAACAATCAATGATTAGTCTTATTTATATATTTGTCTGCAGCAATACTGAAAATACTTTTTTCTCATAAATTTTAAATAAATCCAAATATATTAACTGTATGATATATTAAAATAATATATCACTATTAGTTTTTTTGGTGAACATAAATAGTCTTTTGGTTTGTTTGTTGTTTGTTTGTTTGTTTGTTTGTTGTGTTTTTAGGAGATCTTAAAATTCTTGACTTACAGATTATGCTAACAGGACCCTGAAGTTGTCTTGTGTGAGGATAGTCCAGTGACTGGCAAATACAGAAGTGGATGCTCACAATCATCTATTGGATGGAACACAGGACCCCCAATGGAGGAGCTAGAGAAAGTACCCTAGGAACTGAGGTTGTTTGAAACCCTAAATAAGAACAACAATATTAACTAACCAGTACCTCCAGAGCTCATGTCTCTAGTTGAATGTGTAGCAGGAGATGGCCTGGTAGGCCATCTGTGGGGGAAGAGGCCTATGGTTTTGTGAAGGTTATATGCCTCAGCTCAGGGTACTGCTAGGGCCTGGAGGTGGGAGTAGGTATGTTGGGGATCAAGGAGAGGTAAGGGGGGAGGCAGGAGGGGACTTTTGGAATGTATACGAAGAAAGTATATAATAATTGTAAAATTAAAAAAAAATCTTGGCTTACTGTGATACAAAAAAAAAAAAGAAAAAAAGAAGAACAATTTATGGACACTGGATTTCATTGTAATAAGGCTGTACTTGAATGTCCCTCACATCACCAAAGTATTTTACCTTCATAGTACTAAGGGTAGAGTTGACATATCTGCTGTGGCAAGGAATGAACTGTAGGCATGATTTTTGGATACTAATTTCCTGCTATGTTCAAAGCTATTTGATTTGAGTGATTGTTGTCATTCTCAGGCCACAGGTAACAGGGTACATTCACTTAAGGAATGGGTGTTTATTAAGATGGTCTATCCATGAAGTCATTGATCAACTGTTTCAATGAAGAATTGTTCTGCTTGGAGAGTGTCACAGAAGTTAGTTGATGATAGAATTCAGTTTCATTGGATGTGATGTTTTTTCAAAAGCATTCATCTTAGAATAATAGTAACTTATAAAGTCCTCTTCAGAATTTATACAATAATAATAAATATCAAGCAAAGCCTTTAGTCTCACTCTTTGCTGTTCTCTTATAAGCCACCTCCCAAATTAATTGTCTACATTTATTTTGGTTTATAAAGTGTTTTGAAAAATTTAAGGTGTTCTGAAAACCATAGTATAGTGTAAAAATATCAAATAAACAATCCTACTAATACAGAGGCTGAGATAGGGGAAGCATGTTTTCAAGACCATTATGTGGCACACAGCAATACAGTGTTATGTACAAAAAAGAAGAAAGAATATATGGATTATACAATATTGGACTTATTAATCCTATTTACCAAATTAGGAACAACATAATGAAAAACGGACAATTTCTAATTCCTCATATTTTTGAATTTCATTCAATTAGGTTATGATGGTAATATTAATTTTCATATTAATAGATATTAAGGTAAAGTGATTGTTACTTTCTATTAGTTTTATTCTTAGAGGTGGAAGCATGTTTTTGTGGATTTGTTGTAAGATTACTTTCTTGTTTCTTCTATGGTGTAGTTTCACTCCTTGTGTTGTTGTTTTCCACCTATTATTCTTTGTAGGGCTGGATTTAAGGAAAGATTATGTGTAAAATTGGCTTTGTCTTTGTATATATTGTTTTCTCCGTCTATGGTGATTGAGAGTTTTGTTAGGTATAGGAGCCTAGGCTGGCATTCATGTTCTCTAGAGGTGGAATAGATGCTGGGATTAATATCTTTTTTATGAAAATACATCCATGAGTTGAGAGAGGAGGATTTCCACTGGCCTTTGTACCCTAGTGCCATGTTCTAGGTGCTGCTAGTGAATGGGGAACTAAGTGACACCCCAGTGACAACAGAAACCACCTCTTTCAGAATCCAACCTAAGAATGTCAGGCAGAGTTTATTTTGGCTGACTCATGGTAAACAGATCTTATATAGAGAGGGTGGAACTCATGTATCACTTCAGAAAATGCTTTTAAGTTTAGTCTTATATATTTTACAGAGAAGGAAAAGAGAGAAATAACTTCATGAAGGATAACACCCAAGAAAGCAAATGATCAAGGCAGCTTTATAGCAACACACAAATCTGCCCAACACTAGTGTTTACTAGTGGTTTGTTGGTGTTAAATAGCCATGGAGGCTACTGGACCATAGAGGGGCTGGAGAAAGTCAGATTGCTTTATGTTATTGTTTTATTTTATTTTAACATTTCCCTTTTGAATTCAGGCAGTCTCATTTTTGATTTTTCCTGCTGCTAAGACCACTAGTGTTCTCTGGTACATTCAAACTTACTGATCTCCAGGCGACTAGACTTGTCAGGATCAGAGTGGAAACTGGATATTTTACAACCAATTATCTGGTCCACTTGCCTACCTCTGGTTATCCCAGTTTCTCCACCTAAATTCGTTACTGATAATTTCCTCAGTATGCAGCCTGCCATGATTCACAGACAGGTACAACAACTGCTTCTGCCTCAGTATTAAATTCAAGTCCTTTCTCTTCTTCAGGAATGTTAATATTTGACGATATACAAATGTATTTATCTAAGGAAGAATGGGCTATGCTAACCCATGGAAGAAGACACTTTACAGTGTTGTAATGCTGGCCATCTACAAGATAACCACCTGACTAGTTTAACTGGTTAACTATAACTCCTTTCCTTTGTGTATACATTGTGTAACCTGGACTGTAACAGTGAAAAATATACTCTGGGAGATATTGCCTTTTGGGTTATAATTGATTTAGATTGCTTCTTCACTGTTGAATCAGGAACTGCTACAGAAAAAAAAATATTTTCTATGTTATTTTTTGTTTTGGGGTTGTTTGTTTTCTTTGTTTTTTTAACATACAATTTCTCTGCATAACCCTGGCTCTCCTCAAGATCAATCTGTACAGCATGTTTACCACAAACTCACCTGCCTTTGTCTCCCAAGTTCTGGGTTTAAAACACACACCACCACCATCCAGCTCAGCGTGAAAGTTCTTAATTTTAGTGAGGATCAATTATTTCTCTTAGAATGAATATTTCTTCCATGAAATCTAGAACTCTTAACTCTCTTAATCATACATATACTCCAATTTTCCTAAATCTTTTTTGTTCTTACATGCCCTTGTGAATTATTTTACATACAGTACGAAGTTGAGATTGAGTGTGAGGCTGACTCTTTTACCTATTATGTGTCACTGCTCTCGGGTGAAACAAAACATACAGCACAAATTATATATATGCATAATTTTATAAAACTATGGTGTATATATTATATATAATTTATTTTATATGTAATATATTTTATCATTTATAATATTTTGTTATATAATATACTTTAAATGTAGTTTAAATATACTTTAAAGTGAATTACAGGGTGTGATCCAACAATAGCTGTCTACCAACTGATATTCTAAGAACCTCATAGTTATTCAGTCAATGAGGTGGATTGTCTCAGGTAGTCTCCAGTGTATTATGGAATGCTGAAAATGGCCTGTATTGACAGTGAAGGAATGGGCTTCCCAATGAGGGCAAACAGGCAAAGAAAACAAACTTTCTTCTTCCATGTCTTTCATATAGGTTGCAGAACATTTATATAAGTGTGTGCCAGGTTTAAAGTGACTTTTCCCACTTGAAAGATTCAGATTCAAAATGGATCTTGCCATTTCAAATTATTAAGAAAAAAATCCTTTAAGGTCTTGCCCAGTCAGTTGGATTTTAATTAATTCTTGATGCAGTAAAGTTCAAACCCAAGAACACTCATCACATTGTCCAATTGGCTCCCCATCATTTATTGACATTTATAGCCTTTCTTCATTGAATTGCTTGTGTGTTTTGTTAAAAGTTACTTGGCAATTTGTATACATATGTCCAGACTGAGCTGTTTGACTTTTTGTTGTTATTATTTAACTCTTAAACAATTATAGATAAGCCCTCATATCTATTATACAATATTTTTCTACTTTATTCATTCTTGTTATTCTTTGCATTGTGAAGAAAGAGATGGCTCAATTCTTAAACAGTACATGTTAAACTTCCCGTTCTGTTTATAGCATCAAATATAGTTTAACAAAAAAACTGTCTAATGTCAGGCAGTGTGGGAACAGGTCTTCAATCCCAGCATTTGGGGGGTGGGGGCATAGGCAGGCGAATTTCTGAGTTTGAGGCCACCTTGGTCTACAGAGTGAGTTTTTGGAAAGCCAGGGGTAAACAAACAAACTTTGTCTAGAAAACAAAACAAAACAAAACAAAACAAAACAAAAGAACAAAAAAACAAGAATAAAAACCTACTTGTGTCTCTAAGTCTTCTGGTCTCTTTGGACCCTGAATACATATCACACACACACACACACACACACACACACATGCACCCTCACACACAGAAAAACATCGTTCAGATTTTAAAATATATTATCTGACTCACTAAGAAATAAAACTACATCTGTGTTCCTGGTGCCAGAAAACCTTTAATCATAATACAAATTTAGTTGAACATCAATGATTTTATACAGGAGAGAATCCTGTTTAACTGTATTGAATGTGGGAGACCATTCCTTCAAAAATGTCACCTCATTAAGCACCAGCTGACCCACATTGCTGACCATCCCTATACATGTAACCTGTGTGAGAAAATGTTTAACACATGATCAAGGCTTCTCAGACACCAGAATGTACTTAGTCAGAAAACTCAGACAGAATGGCCAAGCTAAGGAAAATTAGCATATTGCAGGGACAGAATGTAAAGAAGGTTTAAAATCTAGAAAATTTGGGAGAGTTATGTTTCATATCATAAAAAAAGATACAATAGAATTCTACGTTGTTTCCCACTGTCTTTCATTATCTGTGTTATCCACACATTTTTTTGTATTAGTAATAAAAGAAATGAGTATTTGTTTAACATTTGTATCCATACCTATGTTTTTGTTAGACATCTGTGTCCATAGCAATGTTTTCTTAGACACTATCCTCTGGTTTCAGGTACCATGGACTATGATTTAATTCTTCACTTTTCTCAGAAGAGATGTAAAATGCTATTAGGGCCCTTGAAGTCAGAAAGAATTAATATTCATGGCATAGTTTCAGTGGCTATAATGTTGACTGTCATAGAATACCAAAACAAAGATTCAGGTAAATTTATGAACAAGATGATAAGACTGTGTCTTCCTTCAGTGTAAGCATGGTAGTTGTCACCTCAGTTTCTCCCTTGACATTGTCTATTTTCAAGGAAGCTTGGGGAACACAAGAAGACCTGAAAGCCAGCACAAACCTAAGAAACTTGTAAGCATTTGAAGTCCACTTACAGATCTCACTGTCCATACTAGTTATCCATCTCTGTGGAAGTAAAAGAGAGCAGTAAAGTGACTTTGATTATTTTGGCTTTTATTACACACACTGGAATTTTTAAATGATTGCATACTACTCCTGTGCCTAAAGGGATGTACAACTTGTGATTTCTTAATTTTAAATGAGTATAGCTGTTTTCTCTATAGAAAAGTTTGAGCATTTAATTTATTGATAAGGTCAGTGCATGGGAGCTTATGTACCCTCTCCAACATGGTATGCATCTGGGATACTCGAGGGTCTCATCCACTAGTAGTCTGGCAGAGAAACACATGTGGCTTATACTTTTGGTCCCAATTAGAAGCAGGGTAGATTGAATCCCAGGTTTATGTTTAAATAACAACTGCTTGGCCAGGAGGATTCTTCTTAAGATGGCCATGTAGTCAGAGAAGTGAATCCTGGCTTGTGAGTTCATGAAAGACAAATTATATTGTGCTAGCTACTTTAAGCAACATGGTAGGTTCACACACCGAGACACACCGACACAGACACACACACCAATACGAATTCACTCTAGGATCACAGAGAATAAAATTCTCCTTAATAATAATTGTTGAGATGAGTTTTCTCTAAAACCAGAAAATAATCTGTCCTGGAGCTGATTTTTTAAATTAATCAATCAACATCCCAAAACTAGTATTCCTTCTCTTCTCTGCTCCCCGACTTCTCATCCACTCTTGCTACCCCTATCCACTCTTCCTCAATTTTTCTTCAGAAAAGAGATCTTCCATGATAACTCCTAGTTTTGGCTATTGTAGTTGCACATCCACTCATATTGATGATAGACAGGCCTGGCAGAATTTCATCCCATTGGCTATGGAAATAGAGCTAAGTGGAAGACAGGCTATGTGAACAAATCTTAACAAAAATGTACCCTCATTAACCATAAACTCTTTTTTATCTCTCTTTTTTTTTAATTAGGTATTTTCCTCGTTTCATTTCCAATGCTATCCCAAAATTCGCCCATACCCATCCCCCCAATCCCCTACCCACCCACTCCCCCTTTTTGGCCCTGGTGTTTCCCTGTACTGGAGCATATAAAGTTTGCAAGTCCAAAGGGCCTCTCTTTCCAGTGATGGCTCACTAGTCCATCTTTTGATACATATGCAACTAGAGTCAAGAGCTCTGGGGTACTGGTTAGTTCATATTGTTGTTCCACCTACAGGGTTGCAGTTCCCTTTAGCTCCTTGGGCACTTTCTCTAGCTCCTGCATTGGGGGCTGTGTGACCCATTCCAATAGGTAACTGTGAGCATCCACTTCTGTGTTTGCTAGGCCTCGGCATAGTCTCACAAGAGACAGCTATATCTGGGTCCTTTCAGCAAAATCTTGCTAGTGTATGCAGTGATGTCAGCGTTTGGAAGCTGATTATGGGATGTATCCCTGGATATGGCAATCACTAGATGCTCCATCTTTTCGTCACAGCTCCAAATTTTGTCTCTGTAACTCCTTCCATGGGTGTTTTGTTAACTATATTACAAGTACAGCTTTGCATTTTTCTATTTAATATTTTTACATTTTTTACATCTTCCAAGCCTGGTGGACAAAGTGTTCTTTTAGTCAAATTGTACTAATTCATACCAATATTGTCCAGGGAAGTTTCTTGGTAAGCCCTTTAGAGCATCAGTTTCTTGCTTTCAGCTGTTCCTTCATCGTGAGAAATAAAGTATAAACACAGTACATAGCCACAGTTTCTGTCATCGATGAGTACTTGGTCTGTGAAACATACTATGCAGATTCTTAGCCTCTGAACTTGGCAATGGTTTACATATGCTGATGTGAGCAAAATGAGGAACTAAAGGACAACTTTGTTAGGTCTCAGGTCTGCTTGTGCACACTGTTACCAGATAATAGTATGGGTAATGAGATCTAGTTTTTTAGTGCAGAGTCATTTGTCCCTGGTCAATATGAAAAGTTTTATACATTTCTTGAACATCACCTACTGAAATTTAATAAATTTTAAATTTAAATTATTTAATTACAACAAAAAGAAAAACAACAGCAATTAATAATAATAATAATAATAATAATAATAATAATAATAATAATAATAAATACAGTGAGACTGATGAGCCTGCAGTGACAGGACTTTAGCGTCTATGATAGAATTTGAGTCAGGCATTGTGTACTAACACATTAATTATGAGGATCTTGCTTAATTTTGTGTACATAGAACTGGATTATCGCATGGATCATTTCCCCCTCTTAAATTCTGAGCATGTGAAGAAAAGTGATGTTTCTCTTTCTTATACAATTAAGCAGATTCCATAAAAGCTTATCTTTTCCCACTTCTAAATAAGCATTTTCTTTTAATTTATTGGCATGTTGTATGCTTTAACTGTTTGGTAGTTGTCTGTTAATTTTTGGTTGATCTTACATATAAAGCAAGTTTGATAAAAATTTGGTAAGGAATTTTATGCATTTTATAATTGTAAAAAATTTTTCCACTCACCTCAAAGTGCTCTGTGGTTATAAATTGGTCTCTCAGTTAGTAATACACAACACAAATTCAATTCCACTTAACCCTTCTGAAAATGAACTTTCATTGTATTGTCTGATTTGAAGCTAATAAATCTATTTAACTAAACCAGAGACATTTGTATTAGGAAGGAAACTACTACTGTCTGTTGTTTAGAAAATGGAAAAGATACTTCTACAGTAAAAGAAAGAAAGGAGGGACTGCCTTCAGCAATTGTGGGAAGTCTGTGTTACATGTGCATTTTTCAATTCAGCAGCATCTAGGGCACTCAGAATACACAGAGGATTCTTCATATGTGGTGAGAAAAACCAACTCTACAGGAATCCCAGGCAAGTGCTTCAAGCGAAGACTTACTCGTGAGAAAGTAGATGTAAAACCTCCCATCTGCATGGAAGGTTTGTAGGAAACAAACAAGCTCCAAATCCTATAAATGCAGTCTCCCTGAAACTTCCAGTAGGAGGTCTGCTTGTTTTTATATGATTTTATACATTTTAATGTACTTACATTATGGGTACATGTGTTTGATTAAGTACAGATGTGTGTAACTGTGCACAAACCACTGCACATGTGTAGAGATTGCAGGACAGTGTGGAAGAGCCAATCCTCTTCTTCTACCATGTATATTATTTCAGAGATGAAGTTCAGGCACGCGGTCTTGAGTGGCTAGTAACCTTACCTGAGTGGCTAGTGGGCCACCTCATACATTCCTTGAGCTTTAATTCTTTACATCCTCTGAAGATTGCCTGTTCATTCATCATGTCAAAACTCACAGAGACTATGAAGGTGGTCATGCTGCAAACCAGCATGAGTATAGAAAATGAAACAATCAAAGTTTAAATGAACCATTGATATTTCTTATCATCCTATTACTCCCATAGGTCGAAGTGGTTAAAACTCTCACCCAAGGCCTTCTAATATGAGTTGCATTGAACTAAAAGTGTCTGTAGCAGTATCTGCATGCACAGCGCCTGCAAGGTCTGAGATAGAAAGAGCCCAAGCAATGAGAGGGAAGGACATGCATGCCACTATCTTTATCTCAGAAGTTATTTCTAGTTTGTAGCTTGGAAAGGAAAACATTCGAATTTCCACTAGGGTATCACTGGGTATGCAAACCATGCTTAAATCTAAGTCTCTAGTTCAGCATTGCCTGGCAAATGAAAGTCGAACTGGATAACAATCTTGGAGGTCCTTTATATAATAAGGTATTGGCAGGGTTCTTTAAAGAATACCTTAAGGGTCCTTTGTTTATATATTATGGTTTGCAGTTTTTTTGTTTTTATGGGATTTCTGAGTGTTTGTGAACATATATGTCTCTGTGTCTACATGTATATTTCTTGTGCTTTTTCTTCACCTCTTTTTTATTATGTTTGCTTTGTTCTGTTCTGGTTCATTTGTTTTTTTTTTGTGTTTTTTTTTGTATCTTAATCTTCATTATTATTGTTATTAGTATCATTAATAGTGTCATTATTATTTAGATGCCTGTTTGTATTTTAATAAAGGAGAAAGAAAAAGTGTGAATTTGGGTGGGTCGAGAAGTGGAGAGGTTGTAGAAGGATTTGGGGGGACAGTAATCTGAATCTATTGAATGAAAAGCTGTATTTTAAATGAAAAGTCTCTTCCCAGAAATTTTGATCTTAATACTAGTACAAAGGAATCAAAAACTGATTTTTTAAGAATTATATTTTATACAGAGGACAAAAATGAAAGCTTTTCCAACTGAGAAAAGTTTCATTTTGCAAGTATGGTAAGGACCCTAGAGTTAATAATCAAGAACACAGAACACAACACAAAGCAGAAAAAAGTACAAAGCACACACAAATATACAGGCAGGAATCAAATTAGTCAATTTATTGACCTTTTTAATGGAACAAAAATCCTCATCCATTCTCCATGCGGACAAAACAGATTTGCTGTTGTTTCCAATGACTTTGAGTAGGAATTCATCCAGTAACCTTTCTCATCTATTTCATTAGAGCTGACTCATCCCTGCCAAGATTCCAAGACAGGAAAAATAGACTCCATCATCCACTTGGGTATGTGTTTCCAAGTAGTTTTACAGATGATCACATGATTAAACAACTTAAATAGACCACATCTATTGTAGTACAGTTCTGGAAGGCAGAAAGTGTAAATATCAAGGAGCTGGCTAGTCTTACTAGTATTGCCTGGCACTGTGAATGGCAACCTACAAGTTGTAAGTCCTTGTGACACTTCATGGGAGTTGTCTAAGACTATCTTTATGTCAGGTATGTATGTTAGGATTTATAACAGTAGGAAATTACAGTTATGAAGTAGGAAAAAATAATTTTATGTAGGGGCTCACCAAGCATGAGGAAGAATATATATGAAGGAACTGTAGCATTAGAAAGGTTGAGAACCACTCTCTGGATGCTTGAAAACAGAAAACATGATGGAGTCATAGGCTCGTCTTGGCATCAGTCTGGTATCTGCTTCAAACTATTATCTTGCTTCCTTTTGTTTCTTGTGACCATGAGGGGAATAACCTAGATAGTATAGTCAAAGGACCAATCTGAGGACATGTTCAGAATCCATTTTGTGAAAACATGTGCTGTTGTATCATTTGGACAGGGCTGTCTTTGGAACCAGTGCTATTCTGCATGCACATGAGTGCTTTGGTGCTTTGCTCTTTCTTTCTTTCTTTCTTTCTTTCTTTCTTTCTTTCTTTCTTTCTTTCTTTCTTTCTTTCTTTCTTTCTCTTTAATTTTTTAATTTTTTTCGAGGCAGGTTTTCTCTGTGTAGGCCTGGCTGTTGTAGAACTCATCCTGAAGACCTGGTTGGCCTTGAACTCATAAATTTGCCTGCCTCTGCCTACCAAGTCAAGGGAATAAAGGCTTGCAACACCACACCCAGCTTCTCTGATTTTTTTTTATTCTGCTATTAAAATATTGTTCCCAAGGTTGTTTATTTTATTATTTTATTTTATTAGATATTTTCTATATTTACATTTTAAATGTTATCCCATTTCATGTTTTCCCCTCTAAAAACCCATTAACATGCCCCTCCTCCTCCTACTGACCAACCTAAGCACTCCTGCTTCCCTGTTCTGCCATTCCCTTACACTGGGGTATAGAGTCTTTCAGAACCAGGATCCCCTTTTCTCACTGTGTCCAACTAGGCCATCATTTGCTACATATTCGGTGGCAGCGATGGGCCCCTCACTTTGAATTATATGGTTGGTCTTTTTTTTTTTAATTACATATATTTTAACTTACATTTCAAATGTTGTATTCTTTCCCAGTTTCCCACTCCTCCAGAAACCCCCTATCACATCCCCTGTCCCCCTTCTTCCACGAGGGTGTTCCTTCACCTGTGCACCCATTCCCACCTCACAGTGTGGTGGCTAGCAAGTTTATATCTCTGTATCCTCATCATTCAACACCATATTGGGGATCCTGCAGCTTATAGGGAAGAGATGTCCAGATTCTGAGTATTGCAGGGTACCATCCAATACATCAATCTCAAGCCACATGTGGGTACATCTTCCTCAAAAACGTTTCATCCTGTTAATAGCTTTCAGTTGGATCTTTAAGTACCTCAGCCAAGATTGAGGTGTCTGCTCCCAGCACAATCACTTCCCACTTCATTTTGGGGAGCATCTGTGCCAGGAAGTCAGGGTAGATCTCCACATAGTTGATGCAGATTTCAGTGGCCTGCAGGCACAGATGGAAGTCATGCATGCCCAAGCCCTACACATTTGAGCTTAGGAGATTGTAGGTGAGCAGTTTCATGTTGTCACTTTTGATTTCTGCACAGGACTTATATTTTCTTTCATTAATTTTGGGATTTATTTACATTTTAAATGATAGCTCCCTTCCCATTTTCCATTCAACAAATCCCCATCCCACCCACCATCTCCTCCCTTCCCTTTGAAAAAAAGGCTTAGTTTGTATTATATTTCTACATTGCACTCCATCACTGAGTGAAATCAAGACAGGACACATGTAGGAGTATAGGAAGGGTACATGGAGAAAGGCTGCTTATTGGATTGCTTTCTCAGCACAGTTTTCTCAGCTTTTCTTCTTACAAAATTTCAAAGCTTTTTTTAACTTTTATTTTAATAACATACCCACAAACATACACACACACACACACACACACACACACACACAAGACATAAGATCACTAAGGAACAAGCGAAATGATTGTAAAGCAATGTCCTAAATGTATTTCATTATCTCCAGTGCCACATTTATAAGTCAATTCTAGAGGCCTTATGTCTAATCATATTTGGCAAATGGATATAACCCATTATGCAGAATTTGGAAAACTAAAATATGAACATGTTTGTATAGATACTTGTTCAGGATTCCTTTTTTGCCTTTTTCTGCTTCTCTGCATAAAGGAGAGGTTTCTAAAAAGGTAATTGATCATTGCCCACAAGCATTTAATGCAATAAGATTTCCTAAACATATCAAAACAGATAACGGGCCATCCTATTCTAGTAAAAATTTTATTTCATTCTGTAAGGAATTTGGAATCAAATATAAAACTTGAATTCCTTATAAGCCCATGGCAAATGGAATAGTTCAATGTGCTCATCACACCTTAAAGAATTGGCCTTTTATGACAAAACAGTGGCAGTTATATCCCCCAAGGTCACCAAAGGCACATCTTGCCTTTACTTTATTTGAACTAAATTTTTGGCAAACTGATATTAAAGGTCAGTCTGCAGCAAATCACCACTGGCATCCAGTTACTACTAATTCGTATGCATTGATAAAATGAAAGGACCCACTAACTAAGGATTGGAAGGGTCCAGATCCGATTCTAATCTGGGGAAGGTACTCGGTTTGTGTTTTTTTACGAGAAGATGGAGTACAGAGGCTGCCCAAGAGATTAATTTGTTAGCTGAACACAGATCCTGAATCTTCTTATAAGTATCACTCTGAGAACTAAAATTCCTCTTTTGCATAGAATTTAGTTGGGGACTCAGCCTCCCAGAAAAGCTGTTTTCCTGCTACTCTCAGAGATTTGCAATTTGCAACTGAATAAAGTACCTGAACTTCCCTTAAAGAAGCTTTGCATTGCTACTTTCTCATTGTCTGGGTCTCTTTTTCTCAAGCAGGTCAATCAACATCCTCCAATCAGACTGCAGTGGGAGTGCATCCCTGCAAACAAAGGCTTAAGGTGGCAACTGCTATTTTCATTCTAAAGACATTCTACCATGCAATTTGGCTTTAGGTCTGATTTGAGAAATAGGTTTATTAGAAGGGCTAGAAAGGCAGATATTTCAAATATTAGAAGAGATTGGTTTTTATTCTGATAGACGGTCTTAGTCCCTTTGCTGGTCTCTGGTTTTCCACCCTTGCTGTTACTGCATGCTCCCATAATTTCCTCAGGCTGTGGGAATAACAGAGATGAGGAGGATGACCTCCAGCTCCTAATATAGCCTAAAAGCCACAAATTGTGGTGTTACCAGTGATATAATTCTTGTTGAGGCCTTGCTAAATCTGAGGTTGGCAATTCTCCTTTAGGAGATGCACAGTACTGAGAACTGTGCATACTGATTCGTGATGATATGAATACAGTATGGGTACTGCTTCGGTGCAGATGTTTACTGTATAATATCATGGGTATTCTGTGTTCTTTGTCTAATATCCACATAACAGTGAGTGCATACCATGTGTGTTCTTGTCTTAGGGAGAGATGTTCCACATGTATCTGTTAAATCCATTTGGTCCATGACTTCTATAAGTTTCACAGTGTCTCTGAGTTGAATGGTAGGGATATAAAGTAGGGAAAGAATTTGTTCAACCCATATTACATGAAAAAATTAAATTAATATATACTTTTATTTAATCCAAAAAGCATGCCTATAGACCCATCTAATGTAGGAAGATCCTATTTGATGTTCCCTCTTCGTAGGTGACTCTAGGTTTTTCACAAGTTGGCATAAGATTACTAGCACACTCAGATTAACATAAAAGCATTTTCAGTCATGTCTAAAACCATCACACCAATCGACCGAGATATTCTCTGTACATTCCATGGGATAAATGTCCGAACCACGTGTGTTTTTACAGTGTGTCTCGGCTTTAAAGTGTAAATCCTGAAAGGAGGGCCATGGTCAACCTTCCTACTTCCTGCTCCTAGGCCACTATTTGCTGCTCTGTGGCACTACAAAGGCTTCTTTGTTAATCAGGTACCACTGTGCCACAGATATCTTGAAGTGACTGAGTGTACAAGCATCCATGGGGACCTAGATGCTGATGAGAACACTCTTACACCATCTCCTGCCTTCACAACGTACTTACTAAGATGGTGACATAGTGGAAAGAAATGGTGGAACAAATTCTTTAAAGCCCTGTGCTGTTCTCAACAGTCATCTCCTGATTTTCTATATGGACCTCATATGTTACACTTTGAAGTCAACCTACAATCTCATGTTTCTTGTGCCAGTCATTAGAGTGTCAATTAAAGCTAGACTTTGGAAATATATTAATAAGTCTGCCTTATCTTCATATTCCCTGTCCTTAATTATGGTAACCTTGCCAAGAATATATGTCTCATCATTCTCACTGACAGTTTACCTGGTAAATAGATAGTTGAGAAAAAGACATTCTTCTAAGGCCCAAATAGCCTAGTTAATCAGTATATGAGAAGCAGGGCTGACATCACTCAGCACAAAAGCTAAAGAGAGTCTCTTGTTTTGTGGAGAACTGAGAGAGCAGCAGGGGCAGGGACAGGGGCCTTAATGATAGTCAGTCCAGACCTGGAGGCTGGGTCTAACAGCATCCAAAGGAATACAGGCCAATTTCCTCCAGCTTCCTGGAGGAGCACTGTTTCTCTTCAAAATGTGACAGGGATGGCACCCACAAGGGGGAAGAATGCAGTGTGTTCTAGACTTATTTTGAGCCATCAGGGTACTGATCCTCCCACCTTTCCCTTGCTATTACAAATGATCAACCTCAATAGGGATCATGTAAGCTCTGCTGACACCAGAATCTCTAATTGCAAAACCCTTACAGGAAAAACCAGTTTTCCTCCACTCTCAGGATAAAAAGCAAGGATTGGGCTCATATGGCTAAGCATTTTCTGACTAGCTTTGAGAGAACAGCATGTTCCAAGGCCCAAATTTCAGATTTAGTGATTACTGACAGTTTAAAAAGTAAGTACCTGTAATGTTTGCTCTGTGGTACTAAAAAATATTGTCCCCAAATGTATGAGGACAAAACAATGAGCATGTAGCCTAAGGAGCAACATTTCCCTGATAGAACACCAGGCACTTGTCATTCATTCTATACACAGAAATACCCCCCGAGTCTCCAGACCACCTTCCTCAACTGTACATTACAAGCATTCCAAGTTTTTGTTATAGCCCATGAGATACAAGTCTTCAAGAAAACACAATCTGACACAAGGCAGAAACAAGAACTCATGTATTGATCAAATTGCATTATCAATAAAAAATGTCAGCAATGGGTTGACATTGCTTAGTGTCTGCATAAAATTGGTATAAATGGAACTAAAAGTTCTGTAACAGTTCATGAGTACAAGAAAAACAAGATTATAATTTCTTAGTAATAAAGAGAGAAATACTTTCTGTTAAAGTATTCAAAACCATGTCTAAGGTAGATTTGTCACTCAATGGTAGAATTTGATTTGTAACTTCAAAAGCTGACCCGTCCAGCAGGTCCAGTTATTCGAGGGTCTCGAGAGGACTTTCTCCTAAGAAATTCATGGGGGGTAGAGAGAGATGAGGGTATTGTGCGAACAAAGATATGGAAACGTTCTGAATTACATCAGGACCCCAATGTATTTACCATGACCAAGGTTTAAATGCACAAGCAAAAAGGGAAGTGCCTTTCAGCAGGAGGAATGGGGCAGAAGCAATGCACCTCAGCAGGAGGGAAGGGGCAGTGGGGTAGGGAGGGGGGAGAGGAAGTACCTCTCAGCAGGAAGGAAGGGGCAGCGGAAATTTTTCTTTTGGCGACTACTGGTGGAAGCAGGAAACTGGTGTTATCAGGGTACATCTTGAGGTCAGGACATCCAGCACTGACTTAGGGTTGGAACAATCTGTTGTTGTTCTCGGAGCAGCGTGTCTGTGGCCTGCTTTTGACCCTCTTTTCTTATCGGGGGTGGGGTGGGAGAGACCCAATTCAGAGATCAGGACAATAGCGTTGCAGTAATAGCTCCCAACAAAAAGCATAGATGCACTCCCCACCACCAGAAAACAAAACAAAACAAAACAAAACAAAACAAAACAAAACAAAAACAAACAAACAAACAAACAAACAAGCAAAAAAAGCAAAAGATATTCCAATGCACTGTATCTGCTTTGTTGTGAGTAAATCCACAAACATGAATGGATAGCAACACAGGAAGGAATTATGCACAGCAAGGCACACACACACACACACACACACACAAGTAAAAAGAAACAGTCCAGTCAAGAAGCTATTGAAGAGAGTCCTTTAAAATTTATGACAAAGAAGATGAAGTGTATTTCTTCACAGTTGATGATTTCTGGTGGAGGGCAAGGAAGATTCACTTTTATAGCTTGTGTTTGATATTTTCTAAGTTCTTCTTTTTATAACCCAAAACACTAGATAGGACAGAAATAAGGGTAGAGAGAGGAATTAGAAAGTCTCTGAGTCTAATTATTTTTCCTAGTTCTTCTTCTTTAACTATGGCTACGAAAACACCACAAGCAACTTGCATAACCAACCACCAAACACCAGACAAAAAGTACTAGCTTTGACACTCAATCTTGTGCAAAGTTAATGCAGCAGGAGTTTTTCACTAATGTATGTTGTATGTAAATATAGTATTCCACCAAACTTAGTAACTCTGTATTCCATACTTCCTGCATTCAGCTGTTTACTATTTTAATATTAGTCATACCTGTTCCATGCTTTGCCATGTGTTTTGATGCAATTAAGTTTCATCTGGGGACCTCATATGAAATGCAAATATTGTGTGTAAATCTCCCTTAGTGTTACTTCATAAACATGTTTCATCTATGGAGTAACAGTACTAATGCTTTCTGTTTGAAGTACACTTTCAGTGTGCATAGTAGATACTCCTCTTTAGTATTTTATGATACACTAAATATAACATATAGTGTATACTTAGAAGATGAATCCAGTAAAGGATTTTTAAAATGTTGTGTGAGGGCTTTGTGATTAAAAAAAAAAAGTGTTCTCAATAGCGTTGGCTGAGATTCTGCAGTCTTGTGTGTGCTCTTTTCTAATGAATCATAATTAACGTTTATGCTGAGACTCGGGGAGTCAGGCTTATCAGTAGGAAGAAAGCCATTATCTTGGAATCTCTCCTTTTATAAGTATTCCTTGTGTCTGCGTGGCCAATTAGATAGAAACCATGTCTTGGTATACTTGTTGCAATCTGATAGCTTTGTCGTAACCAATCACCCCACCTCTCAGGACTTGAATTAATGTAACTTCCTAAAATGTCCAAGAATTACAAAGACACACACCAGGTACATGCACACCACAAATTCTGACTCATTCTCTGATTCTGAATCTTCCTATGACTGTCCTTGTGACTCTGCCTCTCTTTCTTTTTCTGCCTCTACATTCTCTACCTCAGCCTGTATCTGAACCTCTGCCTCTGCACCTTCCTATGCCTTTGATTGTCCCACTGCTACTTATTAGTGCTGAGATAACATACAGGTTAGTTTAGTTTTAGAATTGATCTACTGTGGAATTGGTTTTCTATGAACATTAAGTTGCCTCTCTACCTTGTACTAAAACCATTTGATTGAATTTGAATCTTCAGTATAATGAGAGATGTAACCCAAATTCATAGGGCAACAATGTCTAGGTAACTGTCTGGCATTCAACAGTCACTCCACTGTTCTGAACAAGCTGTTTGTAACCAGTAGTTTAAGCACAGGCAGATAGCATAAGTGTAAGTATGCAAGCCTGTCTTGATTTCAATGTGATAAAGATCGGGGCCCAAAACTACAAAAGGAGGTAATGGTTTCCTTCTGTTTACAAGTCTCAGCTTGTAAATTGCATGACCTAGGAAAGTCAGGACAGAACTTGATTCAGAGCTGGTAAGTAGAGGCAGAAACTGAAGCAGAGACTATGGAAGAACTCTGGATTACTTTCCTCCAAGTCATAGGGATGCGAGGTCCTAGGGGATGCAAAACAGAAAAGAAAGAGAAAATAAGTACCAAACATATCACAATGGTTGACCTACATGCATACTTTAAAGTCTTCTCTTGATAATATGTGTGTTCATTTGGAAATCAAGTTCTACATGGCGATTGGTAAACAGCATACTTTTCATTATTTCTATTGGATGGACATTTTTACCTGAAGGAGTGTATTTGTTGGATGTGAACATTCCTGGACTACATGGAGGTCCTAAGTTAGCTTGTATCAGATCCCCTGGAACAGGACTTACATGTGGCTGTGACACACAGGATGATCACTGGGAATTGAATTCCAGACCCTCTGCAAGAGCAGCCAATGATTTTATATTCTGAGTCATGTAAAGATCTCCACATTTCTGGAGAGAGAAGGAAGGTGTAGGAAGAGAACATTACTCAAAATGTCCAAATTCATCTAAGAATAAATTAATGCTTGCAAGGGTCTGTCAAGATGCACAACAAAAACAAGAAAAAATAGAAGGTGTGTAAAAATTGAAAAGAATGTTTGTTTCTGCTCTGTGGTGTGTTCTGACCAGGAATAAATGAATACACTAAATGAAGCTGCACTGAGAAGCATAAAGAAGGCAGGTACCACATTCTGACAAGTGCTAAGGTTGTTTCAACTGTATTGGTGTAATCCTTCAGGGGCTTCTTGTCAGAAATAAACCCCCTTTATCAATTCCCCAACAGTAAATTCCGTGTGTCTCATTTGGAGACTGGGCAGAAGATATGTGAGATGCACCAGGAATGATTAAACTTTATGTTCTCTAGCTCAGAAACCATTTTCAGGGATCCTATGAAATCCAAAAGGTCAGCTCCAGACTGCATCGCATCAGTTTTTTCTTTGCCAATTCAAAAGTAGAGCCAGCATCTAAAAAGATGACTTATCTGTTACACAGAGTTGCTGCTACCACATAGGAGGTAGCTATGATTCCCAACACCAACACTGTGGATCTCTCTCTCTCTCT